>NW_018743937.1:320000-920000 GCF_001683475.1 Chenopodium quinoa
GCTGGGGCCAGGCACCAGCACTAGCGCCAGGCGCCAATGGCTAGCGCCAAGCCTGGTTCCAGGCGCCAAGGCCTAGGGTTAGGCGCAAAGCCTGATTCCAACGCGTTTTCGAAAATCCGATAAGTTTACCGTACTGGTGGATAAAATAATATAATTTCTTCGAAAATGCTATTTGATTTTGATTAAAACTCTGAAAAGTCAACAAAAGTCAATTTATCAATGCTAATTGAATTAGGAATGAAAAGAACCTTCTAGAAGAATCTAGAAGACTAAAACCATTACTAATTGAATTAGGAATGATAAATCATATTAGGCCCTCCCCTAGATCATTGGGCCGTACATAAAGCTCAAACCGGGCTCAGTTTAGTAAATTGACCATAACTTCCTCAATATTCATTGGAATTGGGCTTATAATATATCGTTGGAAAGGTCTTTGCAAGCCCCATCCAAATACACTACTATGGGACCCATATCATGGACCAACCAAACTGGATTGGCTGTTTTTTAAAAATAAGTTTTGAAAAACAGGGAGAAGTGAAAAGAAATAAAAACTATCCGCAACACTAGACCTTTCCATACTTTCGTTTCATTCGATTATGATTCGACGTGAAAGGTACTCATCACTGGGTTTGGTTTTGGGGAGACACAAATGGGTGTCTACAGAAGCCCCCACTTTGACTGAGTTTGGAGAAACGCAAGTTTCGAAAACAAAAGTCAAAGTAACGATAGGGACGGAGAATGATTTAGAACGTTCTGCGATCCTAAATCAATATTGTAACGCCGATACCTGCAAAAACTAGCGTTAGTTAAACAGATAAAAGTAGTTAAGAAACGGGTATCTTGCACCGTCGAGCACACGTCTCTGAAAGTAATTGATTGTTTTGATGACCTCTACAAGCTAGAGAATGTCATCCCGCTTGAAAACCGCTACGCCTGTAACTGCTTCCAATTTGGAAGATTGATTCACCTGAAACGATCCTCCTCCGCTATGATAATATTCCACATCCTAGGGAACACCATCGAAGATTATTTCTCTTGAAATAATCCTCATCCACATTGATAATATTCCACATCCTAGGGAATACTATCGAAGATTGCTTCTCTTGAAACAATCCTCAGTTGTTTGTGACAACTCTCCATAATCCAGGGAACGCCACCTTATTGTTTCGATGTTCACTTTCCTTTGAACAAAGAGCTTCTTTTGATATGACTCCAATTTCCGCTGTGATAGTCTTAAAAAAGATCACTGCTTTTTAATATTTGCTATGCCAGTACGTCGGCGCTTTGCTGCTTGTGAACCAGTATGTCGTTGCTTTTGCTGTGATGACAATCCTCTTTTCTTAGGGAATAGTTGCCAACACAACTCTTGTATGATGTATGACAATCCGATTTAGGGAAAGTTGTCAATGATTCGTAACAATCCGTCCTTGGAAATGTTGCCACGATGAAGCGACAATCCGTATCTCAGAAAATTTGTCAAAATCCAATCTTTGGAAAAGTTGCCAATGCTTCGTAACAATATTTCATAAGAACTTTGCTATGATCGACAATCCACATCTTGGAATATAACTCTTGAAAGCAATCCACCTTGGAAATTTGCCAAACGCTATGCGACAATCCTCTTAGGAAAATATTGCCACGATTGACAATCCGCGTCTTGGAACATTTGCAAGAAAGAGTCGACCGACAATCCTCTTCGGGAAAATTTGCCACTTGCTGAAGACAATCCACGTCGAGGAACCTTTGCCAAAATTTATGATGAATAGAGCCCTACAACAATCCTTTGGGAAATTTTGCCATAGGGAATTGGGTGTATGACAATCCAATCTCGGAAAACTTGCCAACGAGCCGACGAATTTATGACAATCCGAACTTGGAAAAACTTGCCAACAAAGAAGGAGCACAACAATCCACGCTTAGAAACTTTGCCAGAGATGACAATCCAATCTTGGAAAAATTGTCGTTGAAGAAAATGCACGACAATCCGTTTTTGGAAATACTGTCAGTTGGGGATGACAATCCAATTTTTGGAAAAATTTGTCGTTTTAGTGCTTGCTTTTGAACGATGCTTTGGTGCTTGTAATGAGCCAATACGCTTAAGCTAAGTGAGACGATCTTTCATCAGGTCGATCACTTATTGCAATTGTAATCGAACTGACTACTAATTATGTCAAATTGCTTATAGGGGCTAACTGGCGTACCAAGGAACCCGAAATTGCTGCATGAGGTCGAAATCACTTTTCTGAGAGGCTTCGAGTCCTGTCGTTGCTGAGATATTTCTGGCGCCAAGAATTGACTCTGTCGCCGAACGCTGTGATAGGGTCTTCCCTGTTCTGCTGCACCTGTATTTATTTTTAACTATAGAACTTTGCCAAATTCTTTAATCATCTTAGGGTTGACCTAAGGTTTAACATTGCTTGACTCATCGACTTGACACGACTCAAGGTATAAGCTTGACTCTCTGTGATTGACTCGAGGTTGACTCGACTCGAAGTGAAATGACATGTGTGACTCATGACTCGTGTGTGCATTGTAATGTGATCGTGCGACTCGAAAATGCAAAAAAAAAAACAAAATTTTCCGTCATTTTTGTGGAGGGTACCGACTTTCTCCCGAAAAAGAAAGACGCGAAAAAAGAATCGAAGTTTGAAGATGCATGTTGAATGAGCTTAGTCAAATGATGTTTGATACTATCTCTCAAGGTGCAAGGATTAACCCATCCTAGGCTATCTCAACTGTTGACTCAATGATGAAAGCATTTGGGTAACTTAGGCACGGAGGCTAAGTACTTCGTACTTTGTGATGCAATGGTGAATATGATTGATGAGTGATGTGACAAGGCATGCTTCATCGTTATGTTAAGATTTCATGACAAAGGGTTCCTAATGGAAAATATATTTGGTCATGTATCTATGCAGTGTGTGAAAGTGATACTAAAGTTAGGCCGCAAGAGCTAAGTGTGTGGAAAAATATATTATTGAAAAGAGTCAAATGGTGGTGACTCTTAGGCTAGGTAAGCTAATGATATAAGGATCAAGCCCCCAAGTCTAGATCTAAGTGAATAGGGATGAGCATGGGAGATCCCTTGATATGATCATGGTGAAAGTGTATGAATGTGAATGTGAATGCATGTTTATTATGGTCGCACCTCGATGTGAGGTTGCCTACGTATCCGTTAGGAATCAGGCCGAACGTAGCTCTAGCCGAACCTCGCACAAATGTGTATACCTCAAAAAGGTCTTTTAAGGGTTGTAATGTGGTTAGGCTAAAGGTTGAAGAAGAAGGGGATAAAGGCCCAAGACCCTAGATAAGCCCCCAAGGTGTGCAGCCTTGCTTTTGAATCTTTGTATTTTCATGCTTGAGTTCCTACTCTTTTTTAGCTCTTTTGCTTTAGCATTTATTTTATTTTTATAAGTGTGAACAATATCGATCATGCGGTCTATCACTCACTTGGCATTCATGTTTCTCAGGCACGGTACCGAGCACTCGATAAGAGACGCAATCCGAGATGTGTTCTTATCGAAGATACTTTCATATCAAAGACATTGGAACACTTACCCTTTTGTACACTTTTATTTATTTATTTTTTGTTTATTTTTGCTATTTTAATCTTTTGAATTTGCTCAAGATTTCTTTAGAATTGCAAAAGTTGCACACCATCCCATCCCAAGGTTAGGTAGATGTAGGTTGAAAAAAGAAAGGTCTATTGTTAGACGAGGCTCAAAGTGGTTTATGAAGAAAGGATTGTATATTAGAAAGGTGAAAGGAGATATGATGTGGCTACAAGGGGTGCCTCAAATCATTGGTATACCTTGTGCTTAATTCGACATTTTTATTTATTTATTTTTTTTTTTCATTTTTTTTCTTTATTTTTTTTAAATGTAATGCAACGAAATGATCATATGCAAGAAAATAAATGCTCATTTTATTAAAAAGGGGAAAAGGAAAAAACTATAAAATTAATCTAAAGGAAAAGAAAAGGGTGCCTATGCTAGACTTATTGGGGAAAGGACAAAAATGAAAAAGAATTAGAAAAAGAGGCCATGAAATCTTGGCGTTGCAGCTCGCCTCTTGTCTTGTGTCATTCGCTTCATCATCACCCAGTCTTCTCGCTAGCTAGAGGCAATGGGATCTTGTTTTCTTCTATGAGGTCTTGAATGAGATTTTGAAACCTATAGCATTCATCAGTAGTATGACCGCGCCCTCGATGGTACTTGCAATGGGAGTTTGGATTCCATCTCGAAGATCGATTTTCTGGTGTTGGATCCTTGGTAGGGCCAATAGGTTTGATTAATCCTCGATCGTAAACACGGTCAAAAGCAGCATCGTAGGTCATTCCAATGGATGTGAACTCTCGCCTGGGTTTCCTTTTAGATCCTTGATTGTCCACGGCTAAGACATCATTATGGTCAAAGGTACTAACATTATTACTAGAGTGGGCGTTTTCGGAAGAAGAAGAATTATTGTTCTTCTTTCCTTTCCAGCCACCGTGGTAACTATTGTTAGTAGCTTTTTGCTTTGCGAGGTCGTCTTCGATTTCAATTCCGATGTCATAAACGGCCTTGAAAGTATTCAAGTTGTGTTGATATTTCAAATGCTTCGAATACTTTTCTTGAAGATTCTTGACAAACATCCTCATAGACTCCTTTTTGGTGGGGATCTCAATCATCTTGGCGAAAGTTTCCCTCCATTTATTAAAGAAAGAAGTGAAACCTTCATTCTCTTTTTGTCTTAGCATCTCAAGTTGTCTATGATCGGTTTCAACTTGAATATTGCACTTGTATCTATCGACGAAAGCGTTTACTATCGATTCCCAGGTAGAGGTTTTCTCCTTGTCGAGGGAGAAGTACCATTGTTGGCAAACGGTTTCAAGAGATAGTGAGAACAGAGAGGGAAAAACCTTTTTATCGATACCCTTAATACTCATTATGGTTTCGAATGCTCTTAAATGAAAGTAAGGATTATCCGTTGCCTTGAATTTTGGGATGTCTTGGGCATTGAACTTCTGCGGAAGAAGATCTTTGTCCACCGAGACCCCTTGTGAACTCATGCCCTGAAATTTGTAGTCATTAGATAGCTTGCTCTGACTCTCTTGCATGAGGTTCATCTGTTGTTGCTTCACGGGGTCATCGATCCTAAGTGCGAGAAGTTTCAGTGTCTCAGTCACAGTAGCCAGTTGGTTCTTAAGATCATTGACTTCTTCTTGAGTTGCCATTATCTTCTTAGCCTTCCTCTTTTGACGAATCGGTTAATTATTTGGGGATACTTATTGTTAATTATTTGACTCAAACTTTATTCAACATTTTATGGATGGAGGAAGTTAAGAAAAATTGGAATAGAATGCGAAAGAAGATTTAGATGGAGGGATATGAAGAATTAGGAGTAGTATGTACCCCCAACTCAAATGACGGAAAGACCGACTCATGCATGGACCTAAGACATGGTCAAGGTGATATATACTCAAAGTGTGTGCTAAGACTAGTGAGTGTAGGTGACATGTTAAGACTCATGTCATGACCTTGTGGCTAGACTATGTGACTAAGACTCGATTAATGACTCGACAAGGTGTTATTGATAGCGAAAATTAACCGAATTAAACAGAAGACTGATTAATTATACCCTAAGTGATGACACGACAAATAATCCGAACTGTCGGCCAAGCGACAGGACTGGCGTCACACTGTGGAGCTTGGCGCCAGACAAAATTGCTGTCGTTAGGCGCTACACTCCATAGTGTGGCGCTACAGCTCAGACCTTGTCGCCAATATTGGAGCTTCGGTCTGGGACAGTTTTCGGTGTTATTAGTCAACTGGGGTATGCCTAAAGTCGTACTAGGTCAATTCCGATTAAAACATTAGACTTTATTGACTCAAATTAATTAATTAATTAATTAATTAGGCAAAGTTCTTTAAGTCATTAATTTATTTAGTCTCAACACAAGTCAACAAACGGTTAAGAGAAACATAGAATATATATGCACAACAAATAATGCACAATTAGTCAAGTAGGCACAATATGATGCAATGAGTTCGCAACCTAACCATGGCTCTAGTTCTCTAAAGTTCGGGTTATGGTTTAGTCAAAGAAGGTCCATGGTTAATTGTCCGAATGCACCGCCCGGAAGCCTAACCGTGAAGGGTTGGCGCGAGTGGATGGGACACCGCAAGCTTTAGAAAAAACTCGCTTCCATGGTTTGGTGAATTCAACATCTCGGATGTACCCTTTGTTGCACGGAGCGTTCAATCGGGTAGATTGAGCATGAATTCCCAGAGGGTTATGTCCATATGTAGAACACATATTGGTTTTAGAAAAGTGAGAAAAAATTCAATCAGGAAGTAGGATCGAGCAAACAATACGAAAAACCGGTCAAAATTAGAACGCATATTTCTGGCTCGGTATTGGGGGAACTTGGCGCCAGCAAACAGAGACTGGCGCCAGATTTTAACTGTAGCGCCTAGCGCTAATTCTAGCGTCTGGCGCTACGGCTAAAAGTCTGGCGCCAAGCTCTGGCCCCTGACTCTACTTCCCACATGCCTCAGCAGCTTTCTGTGCTCGATAAAATTTTCCAGTTTCGCGCGGTGTTATTTCAGTCCTAGTTGTGAAAGACTTTCCTCAAATTTCCTACGTGTAAAATCCTATGTTTTTAACTCATTACGGATGGTCTTTTCAATGAGATCTTTTTTTATGCATATGACAATAATGTTAATCAAAATTACGCACATGAAATACTTAGAACTTTTCGAGTCTCATCCACTCATTCTAAATCATTGCCGAAACAAATTCAGGAATTAAAATAGAAATTCTCCCCAGTGGAGTCGCCAAAAACTGTAGGGAATAATTTCAAGCCTTTAAAATCCCACTAGCTTGAACCCCACTGTGATCATACACTAAAGTACGGTGGCGTCCAAAAGGGAAAAAGATAGCGCAAAAGAGTCGCCAACAAGTTTTGTAGGAACTTGTAAACCATTCACGAGGTGAAGGTTACACCCCTTAACGATACTCCATAAGGTCTAGAACCACATAAGGGTTCGGGGATGAAGGTACAAATCCAACCTAAAAGAGATTGAACCTGCCCTAATAATAGGCCTCTACTTTATTCTGATCGTATTCATGTGCGCTTTTCAATTAACATGCAATCAGTAGGATTAACCCTAAACCTGTTTAATCTATGTTGGTTAAATTTAATGCACAAATAAACTATTATTGGCAATCACTTGAATTATAATCATATTAACCCTAAACAAGATTATTAAATATCTTATTAAGCGTGATTACAAGTACCAATCCCTTTAAACATGCATAAAAGGTGTGATCAAGCAATAAATAAATAAGCATCAAGCAACATAATAATAAATATCAATAATAATTATAATCGTCATCAAAATAATAATAATCATAAATTATAACAATTATAATCATAATCATGTTCATGTTAATATTAAAGCATAATAAAAATAGCAAGATCCTAAGCATGATACTAACAAGATTAATAACAAACCATAGCATGTCACTAAGCAATAAAAATCAAAGCTTTAACCCTAACATGATACTAGCAATCATAAATATTAGGAAGAACATAGGAAGCATCGCATGAATCATATTAAATATTAAAGTTACCCTAGACATGATACTAGGAATATCATAATAACAATATAAACATGATGTCTACATCATAAATCAATCAAAACCAATTAAAGTACTTACTTTGATGCTTCGTACCTCTTTCTAATAACAAAATACACACGTTAGTAACTTCAAGGAAAATAATAAACAAACAATTAAATTAAATAATTGAAAGAGAGATTTGGGACCAAACCCTCAGAAATTAAAACCTTTCACGTCTAGGGCGAAGGCAACTTCGAATATTGCTAGGTGTTTCTAGACCTTCCGAATGCGGAATTTTGTATTTAAGAAGAAAAGTAAGAATTAAGAGAGAGAGAGAGAATTAAGGAAAGAGAGAGAGATTATAAAACAGATTGTAGATGAATGATCGTGAGAATTGGTGAATGAAAACGGAGTTTTTAATACGATATTTATAGAGAAAATCAGCCAAAAACAGATAATTTAACAAAATAGAGTCTGACGCTCAGAAAACAGAGTTAGCGCCAACCCTGGCTAGCTGGCACCAGACACCAGCACTAGCGCCAGGCGCCAATGGCTAGCGCTAGGCGCCAGGCCTGGTTCCAGGCGCAAAGGCCTGGGGTTAGGCGCCAAGCCTGATTCCAACGCGTTTTCTAAAATCCGATAAGTTTACCGTACTGGAGGATAAAATAATATAATTTCTTCGAAAATGCTATTTGATTTTGATTAAAACTCTGAAAAGTCAACAAAAGTCAATTTATCAATGCTAATTGAATTAGGAATGAAAAGAACCTTCTAGAAGAATCTAGAAGACTAAAACCATTCTTAATTGCATTAGGAATGATAAATCATATTAGGCCCTCCCCTAGATCATTGGGCCGTACATAAAGCTCAAACCAGGCTCAGTTTAGTAAATTGGCCATAACTTCCTCAATATTCATCGGAATTGGGCTTATAATATATCGTTGGTAATGTCTTTGCAAGCCCCATCCAACTACACTACTATTGGACCCATATCATGGACCAACCAAACTGGATTGGCTGTTTTCTTAAAATAAGTTTTCAAAAACAGGGAGAAGAGAAAAGAAATAAAAACTATCCGCAACACTAGACCTTTCAACACTTTCGTTTCATTCGATTATGATTCGACGTGAAAGGTACTCATCACTGGGTTTGGTTTTGGGGAGACACAAATGGGTGTCTACACTTAGCATCATGGGTATTAGATACTGGATGTGGCTCAGACCTTTGTTCCAATTCTCAGGGACTAAGGAACGCTAGAAGGCTAGAGAAGGGAGAGGTTGAACTCTGGGTCGGAAATGGAGCCAAAATTAGTGTCGTATCCGTAGGAACTCTCAGTTTGTTTTTTCCCACCGGGCTTGTTTTGGAACTAGATAACGTTTATTTTGTTCCCAACATTACCAAAAACATCATTTCAATTTCGGTGTCGGACGCCAAGGGTTTTGAATTTCGAGTAAAAGACAATGAATGTTCGTTTTATCTCGATAATGTTTTATATGGTATTGCACATTCTGAAAATGGTCTTTATGTGCTTGACCTGGACAAACAAGTTTATTATGTGAATAATAATATCAAAAGAGCTAAGACCATGGAGTCAAACCAAACTTACTTGTGGCATTGTCGTATTGGCCACATTAACATCAAACGCATCAAGACACTTCTACAAGAAGGTGTTCTTGACTCATTCGATTTAGAATCGTTTGAGAATTGCGAGGGATGTTTATTAGGCAAGATGATTAAACAACCATTCTCCAGGCTAGGAGAAAGAGTAGGAGACTTATTAGGTCTAATTCACACTGATGTGTGTGGACCAATGAGCTCAACCACTAGAAATGGACACTGATATTTTATCACCTTCACAGATGACTATAGTTGATATGGTTATGTCTACCTAATGTCACATAAATCTGAATCATTTGAAAAGTTCAAAGAATTTCAGAGTGAAGTTGAAAATCAGCTTGGCAAGAAAATCAAAGCCCTTCGATCGGATCGAGGTGGTGAATACTTAAGCCAAGAATTCGATGACCATCTGAAAGAAAAAGGTATACTTTCAGAATTGACACCTCCGGGAGCTCCTTAATGGAACGGAGTATCCAAAAGGAGAAATCGAACCTTGTTGGACATGGTACGATCAACAATGGGTCTTAGTGATCTTCCTATCTCTTTCTAGGGACACACACTTCTAACTGCGGCACTAACACTGAACCATGCACCATCAAAAGCTATAGAAAAGACTCCATATGAATTATGGACAAAGAAACCTCCTAGGTTGTCTTTTCTAAAGATATGGGGATGCGAAGCATATGTCAAGAAACTTATTTCTGACAAACTTCATCCCAAATCTGACAAGGTTAACTTTGTGGGCTACCCAAAAGAAACCAAAGGGTATTACTTCTACAAAAAATCGGAGAACAAAGTGTTTGTTGCTCACGATGATGTATTTTTGGAGAAGGAACACCTTTCCAAAATGACAAGTGGGAGGAAAATCGAACTCGACGAAGTTCGTGAGGATGAGCAACAAAATCAGAATGACAGTCAAAGTGCTCAAACAGCATCTGTTGACGCAGGTCAAAATGATAAAAATGTGCAAGGTCAAACTGACAATGCAAATGCTCAATCCATCACCCTACGTAAGTCTTAGAGGCCGAGATCTGAACCTATTAGATATCTTGGTTTAGTGTTAACCGATATATCAGAGGCATCCTGATTATGGATGGAGATGAACCGGCAACCTATAAGCAAGTGATGGCAAGCACCGAATCTGCTATATGGCATGAGGCCATGAGATCTGAAATGGATTCCATGTTTGAAAATCAAGTCTGGACTTGGTTAACTTACCCAAAGGCTATACATCTATTGGATGTAAGTGGAATTTCAAGATGAAAACCGACAAATATGGAAATGTATTCATTTACAAAGCTAGATTGGTGGCAAAAGGTTACATACAAGTTCATGGTATTAATTACGATGAAACCTTTTCACCAGTCGCAATTCTTAAATCCGTTCGGATCCTCCTAGCGATTGCTGCATATTACAACTATGAAATATGGCAGATGGACGTCAAAACCGCCTTCTTAAATGGTATTTTGGAGGAAACTGTGTACATGACACAGCCAAAAGGTTTTGTCGACCAAAATAATGCTGGGAAGGTCTGTAAGCTTAAGAAGTCCATATATGGACTAAAGCAAGCTAGCAGAAGTTGGAATCTGCGATTCGATGAAGCCATCGGTAAGTTTGGTTTTATCAAGAATCCAGATGAATCTTGTGTTTACAAGAAGGTCAGTGGGAGTGATGTCGCCTTCTTAGTCTAATATGTCGATGACCTATTGCTCATTGGAAACAGCATTTTGTTGTTAGAGTTTGTAAAGGCCTGGCTTGGAAAATGTTTCTCAATGAAAGACTTAGGAGAGGCTCAGTACATACTAGGCATCAAGATATATAGGGATAGATCAAAAAGGATGATTGGATTGAGTCAAAGTACTTATATAGATAAGGTACTTGCTCGATTTTGCATGGAAGGGGCCAAAAGAGGTCACCTGCCAATGTCACATGGCATAACCCTAAGCAAGAAGCAGTGTCCACAGACACCTGATGAGCGGGAAAAAATGAATCTGATTCCATATGCTTCGCTTATTGGATCAATCATGTATGCCGTGATTTGTACTAGGCCAGATGTATCGTATGCCTATAGTGCTACGAGCCATTACCAATCAGATCCAGGAGACGCCCATTGGACTGCGGCCAAGAATATCCTAAAGTACCTGAAAAGGAACAAGGATAAATTCCTTGTATATGGTGGTTCAGAAGAATTAGTTGTTGAAGGTTATACCGACGCAAGCTTTCAGACAGACAGAGACGATTTCTAATCGCTATCTGGATATGTGTTCTGTCTGAATGGAGCAGCGTTCAGTTGGAAAAGTGCCAATTAGAGTACAACTGTAGATTCTACGACTGAAGCCGAGTACTTAGCAGTTGCTGAAGCAGCTAAGGAGGCTGTTTGGATTCGTAAGTTCATTGGTGAACTTGATGTTGTACCCTCCGTAAAAGGTCTAATAGCTCTCTATTGTGACAACAATGGAGCTATTTCTCAGGCCAGAGAGCCAAGGGAACATCAGAAAGTCAAACATGTTAAACGGCGGTTTCACATGATTCGAGAATGGAAATCAGAAGGTGAAATCAGAATTTGCAAAGTTGGAATGGATGACAACGTAGCCGATCTACTTACTAAACCTTTTCCTCAAGTGAAGCACAACAAGCACGTTGAGGCAATGGGAATCAGGCATGTAGGAGACTGGCTTTGATTTTTCCTTGTTTAGTGTTTTAGTTAAATTTTGAACACTTAATGTAAGACACTAAGAAAAATCATTCAAGTTTTGGAGTAATATAAATTTCATGCAATATTTTATTGCTCCGTTTGCTATTTAATTGTGGTTTAGGATTCAATAATGAGTCCATTCGATTCTTGGAATATTCAAAATAGGGTATCAAGACCAGTCTTGATAAGGAAACACCTATTAAGTGAACATTGAATATTATAATGGAAAATTGTCCCTAATCGAGGTCATTTAAACGATGGACGATTAATGACCAATTGAGATTACTGTGTAGTTTGATTTATAGCACTGTTTCTTATGCTACGAGGACATGATTTCATAAATCATTTGCATAGGTATTGGTTTAGAACCATACTAGACCGACCTATAAGAATACTTTAAGAGATTAAAAATCGTCATAAGTATACTTCTCATTATGGCTATCGGAACCTATTTCCTTGACCATGAGTATTGTGAGTTCTCTTGTTTGAGTACTAGTCCTTTTGATGTTGTCAAACGTCTGCCGTAATAGGGGATTATAACGGCAACACTCGGGCGGCTAGGTACTCTCAGTAAGAGGAGCTACATTACAAGACTGGGAATGTCCCCCTACTTAAATAGGGAAGATGTCTTTGTTATATACAAGGCCTCTCGTAGAGCGAGACTATTAGAAATCATTAGAAATCATCTGTTTATTAACAGTCGGACTTGGAATCGAGAAACACTTCTGGACGTAATAAGGATGACATAACAATCTTACCTTATAGTTCAGGAAGAGACATTAAGCGACATAGGAAAAAGGTTGTACACAAAATGCACACTTGTTCGGAAGGACAAGTGGGAGATTAAAAGGAATGATGTACTTTGAACAAGTGTATTATTCTGATAGCGGGTTCAGAATTATTAGAAAGCTAATATATTCAGCAAGGTCAAGTGATCAAAATTCCTGGGTGGAGGCCGCTTCCGATCAGTAATATTAATGTATAATTAATATTACAACTTAATCTTGACTAAACCCTTCGGATCACACCCTAGCAAATATACGAACCGACTCGACGAATTAATTTGGAAGAAATTAATTCGTCGCTCGAGTATTAAATATTTAGACGTCGAAAATTTGAGCTTAGAGCGTCGAAACCGAGCGTCGGAAGTCGAGTCAAAATAATAAAAGACGAGACACGGAAATAATAAATCAACAAAACCAAAATACCCCTAGCATCGGAATGCCCCGAGCAAACCGAGTGCAAGGGGCATTTGGTATAGCATGGTGGCTAGCATGCGCACCAAGCTGAGCCTAGGCTGGCTGGTGCGTGCTAGCGCACCAATGCTAGCACAGCATGCTAGCTATGCTGGGCTAACGCGCGCAAGGTGCAAGGCACTCAGCTAGCAGCCCGCATCATTGATGCGCGGCTTGCTGGACGAGTGCGCAAGCAGCCCGCACAAGCAGTGCTGGGCGTGCTAGGCCAGCAGCGCCATGCAGCCCGCACAAGCAGTGCTGGGCGTGCTAGGCCAGCAGCGCCAAGCAGCCTGCACGCTTGTGCTGGGCCTGCTGGCAGCCGCACATGGTAGCCCACCTTGGGTTGCCTTAGTGCCTAAGTGTGGTTCCATGTGGAGCATTGTGAGGGGAAGCTTGAGGCATGAGGTGGCTAGTTTTTGGAGAGGGAGTGGGGAGCAAGTTTGGTCCCCCCTCCTCCAAATGATCCTCACCTAACCTCTCACATGAGCTTGCCACTTGTTGATTTATTACTAGTTTGATTATTTATTTTATTTTAGCTTTAAAATAAAATGGAAAAATCAAATTCTCCCACATTGATGGGAGAGCTTTTTCACTCTCTTGTTTTCCCTATAAATACCCAAGTTGGGGTTTGGGAAAATCACTTGAGTGAGAGTTGAAAAAGGCATCACCATTGTGAAAACCTTTGAACTCATTTAATCACTCGGGTTTTGGTCGGACCTTGCTAACTCCAAGATAGTAGCTAAGCAATAAAAAGACCAGAATTCAAGAGGAAGCCGATAGATACGAACCCATTGATCAATGGTGTCAATATCAGTAGTGTAAGGACAGAAGCCTCAAACCCAAGGGTTGATAACAAAATTGAGACCTTGCACAAACCAAGGCCTCCTAATACAAACATCCTCCTTATCTTGAGCATTATAAAATTTTATAAGAAACCAGTCATGACCCATTTTTCCACAGAGAACTCACCTTTTAAAAAAGACCAATCTTTCTTCAGCTTAGAAATGATAACACGGAGGGGAATAGAATCACCAAAAGGATTTCCCACCAGACAACGCTCTTCTAATAATTGAAGCATATGAGGGTCAGGAGCTTGAAGAGAAGATTGCAAATTAACTACAGGAGGGGATTTTCTAATGGGTGACAAAAGTTTATCGTTGAAAGTTGGATCATTAGTTGCAGAATGGGTAATGGTAGCATTATCCTTACATTGAAATTCCATAGAGGAGGATGAAGGGATAAAGGTATAGGGGTTATTTCCAAAATCATTACCAGGGAAAGGAAGAATTCCACTCTCTTATAATTTGGAGCCAATAGGGTGACCGGAAGACGAAAAATCTCGTGACACGATCGACATAGGTGGATTGAGAGCTAGGGATTGATGACATTAAGCAATTGAAAATTGAGTAAGAAAAAAGGCCAGAAGAAGATGATACGAACACACACATATCTAAAATATATATATTACTCAATAAAAAATATCATAAACAGAGGAAATATTGAAGACATGAGTCAACAAAATAATTACTGTATACATGCAACTAGATTTGAAATTGACACGGATCAAATTATATGACTCCTCCCTTAAAATAATCTGATAGCTTGACACATAGCTTATTAGTAGGCGGTAATTAATGATCAAGAGGTAATTAAAAACCAAAATAAAATTCAAAGATGGTAGAGATAACTTATCTGGAAATCAACGAAGACGTGTCGGTGGGATTGAGAATGAAGCTGCCATCTGTGAGTTTTGAGAACTCCTTTCTGCAGGAATTGAAGAGATCCAAGTTGATGAAGGGGAAAGGACAACAAATTAGGCAAATTAATTTGAGGAATTAAAGTATGAAAAATTATAATTGTCGGTGGAGAAGAATGGATGAATATATTAGGGGGGCCTTTGTGACTTGAGAGCCTCTCTCTCATACTTTCTCTCTCTAGAGATTTCCTTTCCTTTTTGGTAAGGGACTCAGTTTACACTAAATCATCATATCATATCATATAACTAATATATAAAGCTAAAATTTTAGCCAGACGATGAGGCAGCAACACTTGGCATTCCAAGTTTTCGCCAAGTGTCGTGCCACGTAGGATAGAGTTATATAGAATTCAATTTGTAGGATAAAAAAGTTAGTTTAGAATTTTATTTTCAATCAATTTGAATAGAATTTTAGGATAAAATTGTTAATTTAGTGTTTTATTTTTGATAAAATACCAATATTTCATATACACAAATTGAATTATAACTTTATTAAAAAAATAATTAGATTATAACTCTCACAAATTATCATATAAATTTATTTTTTTACCATAATATTTTTTTAAAGCGAAGGAATTAGTTCCAAATTTACCACATCCATTGTTTATAATATATTCTAATCAATTAAAATAATATACTTCACAATCTATTATAATTTTATTACTATGTGTAGACCTGTCAATCAGGTCGGGTCACCAGTTGTAGACACCCATTTGTGTCTCCCCAAAACCAAACCCAGTGATGAGTACCTTTATCGTTGAATCACAATCGAATGAAGTGAAAGTGAGGAAAGTCTAGTGTTGCGGAAAGTTTTATTTTCTTTTCTCTTCTCTCTGTTTTTGAAAACTTATTTTAAGAAAATAGCCAATCCAGTTTGGTTGGTCCATGATATGGGTCCAATAGTAGTGTAGTTGGATGGGGCTTGCAAAGACCTTTCCAACGATATATTATAAGCCCAATTCCGATGAATATTGAGGAAGTTATGACCAATTTACTAATCTGGGCCCGGTTTGAGCTTTATGTACGGCCCAATGATCTTGGGGAGGGCCTAATATGATTTATCATTCCTAATGCAATTAGTAATGGTTTTAGTCTTCTAGATTCTTCTAGAAGGTTCTTTTCATTCCTAATTCAATTAGCATTGATAAATTGACTTTTGTTGACTTTTTAGAGTTTTAATCAAAATCAAATAGCATTTTCGAGGAAATTATATGATTTTATCCTCCAGTACGACAAACTTATCTGATTTTTGAAAAATGCGTTAGAAATAGGCTTAGCGCCTAACCCCAGGCCTTGGCGCCTGGAACCAGGCCTGGCGCTAGCCATTGGGGCCTGGCACCAGCTAGCCAGGGTTGGCGCCAGCTCTGTTTTTTGTGCGTCAGACTCTGTTTTGTTTAATTTATCTTTTTGGCTGATTTTCTCTATAAATATCGTATTAAAAACTTCGTTTTCATTCACCTACAATAAGTTTTCATACATTCATTCATCACCAATTCTCACGATCATTCATCTACAATCAGTTTTCTAATTCTCTCATCTTTCTTTCTTTCTTAATCCTAACTTTGTTTTTAATACAAAATTCCGCATTCACAAGATTTAGATACACCTAGCCATATTCGAAGTTGCCTTCTCCCTAGACGTAAAAGGTTTAATTTCTGAGGGTTTTGTCCCAAATCTCTCTTTCAATTATTTAATTTAATTGTTTGTTTATTATTTTCCTCGAATTTACTAACGTGTGTATTTTGTTATTAGAAAGAGGTACGAGGCATCAAAGTAAGTACTTTAATTGATTAATTGATGTTATGATGTAGAAATCATGTTTACATTGTTCTTATGATATTCCTAGTATCATGTCTAGGGTAATTTTAATATTAAATATGATTGTTACGATGCTTTCTATTCTCTTCCTAATATTTATGATTGTTAGTATCATGTTAGGGCTAAAGATTTGATTTTTATTGCTTAGTGACATGCTAGGGTTTGTTATTAATCTTGTTAGTATCATGCCTAGGATCTTGCTATTTTTATTATGCTTTAATATTAACATGAATATGATTATGATTATGATTATTATTATTTTGATGATGATTATTTTATTTTTGATTGTAATTTTATTCATGATATTTATTATGATTATTATTATGTTGCTTGATACATATTATATTTATTGTTATTGCTTGATCACGCCTTTTATGCATGTTTAAAGGGAATTGGTACTTGTAATCACGCTTAATAAGATAATTAATAATCTTTTTTAGGGTTAATTTGATTATAATTCAAGTGATCGCCAATAATAAATTTATTTGTGCATTAAATTCAAGCAACATAGATAAATAGGTTTAGGGTAATCCTATTGATTGCATGTTAATTAAAAAGCGCACATGAATACGATCAGAATAAAGTAGAGGCCTATTATTAGAGCAGGTTCAATCTCTTTTAGGTTGGATTTGTACCTTCATCCCCGAACCCTTATTTGGTTCAAGACCTTATGGAGTTGACGATCTCTTGGATCGTTAAGGGGTGTAACCTTCATCCTGTGAACGGTTTACAAGTTCCTAAAAACTTGTTGGCGACTCTTTTGATCTATCTTCTTCCTTTTTGGACGCCACCATACTTTAGTGTATGAACACAGTGGGGTTCAAGCTAGTGGGATTTAAAGGCTTGAAATTTATTCCCTACAGTTTTTGGCGACTCCACTGGGAAGGATTTCTATTTTAATTCCTGAATTTGTTTCGTCAATGATTTAGAATGAGTGGATGAGACTCGAAAAGTTCTAAGTATTTCATGTGCGTCATTTTTATTAACATTATTGTCATATGCATAAAAAAGATCTCATTGGAAAGACCATCCGTAATGAGTTAAAAACATAGGATTTTACACGTAGGAAATTTGAGAAATGTCTTTCACAACTAGGACTGAAATAACACCGCGAGAAACTGGAAAATTTTATCGAGCACAGAAAGCTGCTGAGGCATGTGGGAAGTAGCGTCAGGGGCCAGAGCTTGGCGCCAATGTTTTAGTTGTAGCACCAGTCGCCAATATTGGCGCCAAGTGCTACAGTTAAAATCTGGCGCCAGTCTCTAATTGGTGGCGCCAATTTCCCCCAATACCGAGCCAGAAATATGCGTTCTAATTTTGACCGGTTTTTCGTATTATTTGCTCGATCCTACTTCCTGATTGAATTTTTTCTCACTTTTCTGAAACCCATATGTGTTCTACATATGGACATAACCCTCTGGGAATTCATGCTCCATCTACCCGATTGAACGCTCCGTGCAACAAAGGGTACATCCGAGATGTTGAATTCACCAAACCATGGAAGCGAGTTTTTTCTAAAACTCGCAGTGTCCCATCCACTCGTGCCAACCCTTCACGGTAAGGCTTCCACGCGGTTCATCCGGACAATTAACCATGGACGCTCTTTGACGAAACCATATCCCCAACTTTAGAGAACTAGAGCCATGATTAGGTTGCAAACGCATTGCATCATATTGTGCCTACTTGACTAAGAGTGCATTATTTGTTGTGCATATATATTCTATCTTAACCGTTTATTGACTTGTGTTGAGATTAAATAAATTAATGGCTTAAAGAAATTTTCTTAATTAATTGATTAATTAATTAATTTGAGTCATTAAAATCTAATATTTTAATCAGAATTGACCTAGTACGACTTTAGGCATACCCCAATTGACTAATAATACCGAAAATAGTCCCAGACCGAAGCTCCAATATTGGCGCCAAGGTCTGAGCTGTAGCGCCATACTATGAAGTGTAGCGCCTGACGACAGATCTTTCGTCTGGCGCAAAGCTCCATGGTGTGACGCCAGTCCTGTCGTTTGGCCGACAGTTCGGATTATTGGTCGAGTCATCACCTAGTTTGCTAATTAATTCGGTTAATTTTCGCTGTCAATAACACCTTGTCGAGTCATTATCAAGTCTTAGTCACATAGTCTAGCCACATGGTCATGACACGAGTCTCAACATGTCACCTACACTCACTAGTCTTAGCATACACTTTGAGTATATGTCACCTTGACCATGTCTTAGGTTCATGCATGAGTCAGTCTTTCCGTCATTTGAGTTGGGGGTACATTCTATTCCTAATTCTTCATATCCCTCCATCTAGATCATTTTTCTTCATATTCTATTCCAATCTTTCTTCACTTCCTCCATCCATTGCATGTTTAATAAAGTTTGAGTCAAATAATTAACAATAAGTATCCCCAAATTCCTTTTCCACAGTACTTGGTCAAGGAGAGAAGGGCGATTAATCAAGGACAACCTCTTT
This sequence comes from Chenopodium quinoa, assembly GCF_001683475.1. Taxonomy (NCBI): domain Eukaryota; kingdom Viridiplantae; phylum Streptophyta; class Magnoliopsida; order Caryophyllales; family Amaranthaceae; genus Chenopodium; species Chenopodium quinoa. Next base: position 339,200 of record NW_018743937.1, read on the forward strand.
ATTCAGGTCTCGCTTTTTGATAAACCGATTCATCAAAAGAGGAAGGCTAAGAAGATAATGGCAACTCAAGAAGAAGTCAATGATCTTAAGAACCAACTGGCTACCGTGACTGAGACACTGAAGCTTCTCGCACTCAAGATCGATGACCCCGTGAAGCAAAAACAGATGGACCTCATGCAAGAGAGCCTAAGCAAGTTGTCTAGCGATTACAAGTTTCAAGAGCTTACATCACAATGGGTCTCGGTGGACAAAGATCTTCTTCCGCAGAAGTTCAATGCCAAAGACATCCCAAAATTCAAGGCAACGGATAATCCTTACTTTCATCTAAGAGCTTTCGAAACCATAATGAGTATTAAGGGTATCGATAAGAAGGTTTTTCCCTCTCTGTTCTCACTATCTCTTGAAACCGTTTTCCAACAATGGTACTTCTCCCTTGATAAAGAGAAAACCTCTACCTGGGAATCGATAGTAAACGCTTTCGTTGATAGATACAAGTGCAATATTCAAGTTGAAACCGACCATAGAAAACTTGAGATGCTAAGACAAAAGGAAAATGAAGGTTTTACTTCTTTCTTTAAAAAATGGAGGGAAACTTCCGCCAAGATGATTGAGGTCCCCACCGAAAAGGAGTCTGTGAGGATGTTTATCAAGAATCTTCAAGAGAAGTATTCGAAGCCTTTGAAATATCAACACAATTTGAATACTTTCAATGTCGTTTATGACATTGGAATTGAAATCAAAGGTGACCTCGCAAAGCAAAAAGCTACTAACAATAGTAACTACGGTGGCTGGAAAGGAAAGAAGAACGAAAATCCTTCTTCTTCCGAAAACGCCCACTCTAGTAATAATGTTAGTACCTTTGACCATAATAGTGTCTTAGCCATGGACAGTCAAGGATCTAAAAGGAAACCCAGGCGAGAGTTCACACCCATTGGAATGACCTACGATGCTGCTTTCGATCGTCTCTATGATCGAGGATTAATCAAACCTATTGGCCCTACCGATGATCCAACACCAGAAAATCGATCTTCAAGATGGAATCCACACTCCTATTGCAAGTACCATTGAGGAAACGGTCATACTACTGATGAATGCTACAGGTTTCAAAACCTCATTCAAAATCTCATAAAGGCAAATAAGGTCCCATTGCCTCTAGCTAGCGAGAAGACTGGATGATGTCGGAGAAAACAACACAAGACAAAGGCGAGCTTCAACGACAAGATTTCGTGACCTCTTTTTTCTATTTCTTTACTCTTTCCCTAATAAGTCTAGCATAGGCACCTTTTCTTTTCCCTTAGATTAATTTTGTAAATTCTTTATTTTCTTTTAATAAAAATGAGCATTTATTTCCTCATATATGATCATTTCATTGCATTGCATTAAAAAAAAAATCCATGTCGAATTAAACACAAGGTATACCAATGATTTAAGGCAACCCTTTTAGCCACATCATATCTCCTTTCACCATTCAAAATATACAATCCTTTCTTCATAAACCACTTTGAGCCTCGTCTAACGATAAACCTTTCTTTTTTCAACCTACATCTATCTATCCTTGGGATGGGATGGTGTGCAACTTTTGCAATTCTAAAGAAATCTTGAGCAAATTCAAAAGATTAAAAAAGCAAAAAATAAATTAATAAAAGTTTACAAAAGGGCAAGTGTTCCAATGTCTTTGATATGAAAATATCTTCGATAAGAACACGTCTCAGATTGCGTCACTTATCGAGTGCTTGGTACCGTTCCTGAGAAACATGAATGCCAAGTGAGTGATAGACCGCATGATCGGGATTTCCCACACTTATAAAAATATTATAGATGCTAAAGCAAAAGATAAAAGAGGGCTAAAAAAAAGAGTAGAAAACCTCAAGCATGAAAATACAAAGATTCAGAAGCGAGGTTGCACACCTTGGGGGCTTATCTAGGGTCTTGAGCCTTTACCCCCTTCTTATTTCAAACCTTTATCCTAACCACGTTACAACCCTTAAAAAGACCTTTTTGAGGTATACACACTTGTGCGAGGTTCGGCTAGAGCTACGTTCGGCCTGATTCCTAACGGATACGTAGGCAACCTCACATCGAGGTGCGGCCGTAATAAACATTCATTCACATTCACACACTTACACCATGATCATATCAAGGGATCTCCAATTCTCATCCCTATTCACTTAGATCTAGACTTGGGGGCTTGATCCCTACATCATTAGCTTACCTAGCCTAAGAGTCACCATTATTTGACTCTTCTCAGTACATCTTTCCACACACTTAGCTCTTGTGGCCTAGCTTTAGTGTCACTTTCACACATCACAGATACATGACCAAATATACTTCCCTTAGGAACCCTTTGTTATGGAATCTTAACACACCGTTGAAGCATGCCTTGTCGTATCAAAATCACTCATCATTGCATCACAAAGTATGAAGTGCTTAGCCTCCGTGCCTAAGTTACCCAAATACTTTCATCATGGAGTCAACAGTTGAGATAGCCTAGGATGGATTAATCCTTGCACCTTGAGAGATAGTATCAAATAACATTTGACTAAGCTCATTCAACATGCATCTTCAAACTACGCTTCTTCTTTTTCACGTCTTTCTTTTTCGGGAGAAAGTCGGTACCCTCCACAAAAATGACGGAAAATTTTTGCTTTTTTGCATTTTTTCGAGTCGCACGATCACATTACAATGCACACACGAGTCATGTACACATTGAGTCATGTCGTGTTATATCACTTTGATCTGAGTCTAACACATGTGTCAAACAGCTTGAGTCGAGTCAACCTCGAGTCAGTCAATCACAGAGAGTCAAGTTTATGCCTTGAGTCGTAATAAGTTAATGAGTCAAGCAACGCTAAACCTTAGGTCAACCCTAAGATGGTTAAAGAGATTGGAAAAGTTCTATATTTATAATAAATACAGGTGCAGCAGAATAGGGAAGACCCTACTCCAGCGCCTGACGCCAGAGATATCTCAGCAGCAACAGAGCTCGAAGCTTCTCAAAAAGGTGATTTCGACCTCATACATCAATTTCAGGTTCCTTGGCACGCCAGTTAGCCCCTATAAGCAATTTGACATGATTGAGTAGTCAATTTGATTACAGTCTAAGTGATCGACCTGACGAAAGATCGTCTCACTTAGCTTAAGCGCCTAAGTATTGGCTCATTACAAGCACCAAAGCATCAGTTCAAAAGCAAGCACTTAAACGACAATATTTCCAAAAAAGGATTGTCGTGCATCTTCTTCAACGACAATTTTTCCAAGATTGGATTGTCATCTCTGGCAAAGTTTCCAAGCATGGATTGTCGTGCTCCTTCTTTGTTTGGCAAGTTTTTCCAAGTTCGGTTGTCATACATTCATCGGTTCGTTGGCAAGTTTTCCGAGATTAGATTGTCATACACCCAGTTCCTTATGGCAAAATTTCCCGAAGGATTGTTGTAGGTCTCTATTCATCATAAATTTTGGCAAAGTTCCAAGCGTGGATCGTCATTCATTTCAATAAGTGGCAAATTTTCCCGAAGTGGATTGTCGGTCAACTCTTTTTGCAAATGTTCCAAGACATGGATTGTCGATCGTAGCAAAGTTCTTATGAAAGATTGTTACGAAGCATTGGCAACTTTTCCAAAGATTGGGTTTTTGGCAAATTTTCCGAGATACGAATTGTCGCTTCATCGTGGAAACATTTCCAAGGATGGATTGTTACGTGGCATTGACAACTTTCCCTAAATCGGATTGTCATGCATTACACAAGAGTTTTGTTGGCAACTATTCCCAAATAAAACAGGATTGTCGACGTACTGGTTCACAAGCAGCAAAGTGCCGACGTACTGGCATAGTAAACATTAAGAAGCAGTGATCTTTTTGAAGACTATCACAGCGGAAATTGGTGAACATATCAAAAAGAAGCTCTTTGTTCAGAGACGAGTGAACATCGAAATAGCAAGGTGGCGTTCCCTAGATTGTGGAGAGTTGTCACAAACAACTAAGGATTGTTTCAAGAGAAGCAATCTTCGATGGTATTCCCTTGGATGTGGAATATTATCAATGCGGATGAGGATTGTTTCAAGAGAAGCAATCTTCAATAGTATTCCCTTGGACGTGGAATATTATCAATGCGGAGGAGGAGCGTTTCAGGCGAAGAAATCTTCTAATTTGGAAGCAGTTACAAGCGTAGCAGTTTTCAAGCGGGATGACATTCTCTAGCTTGCAGGAGGTCATCAAAACAATCGGTTACTTTCAGAGACGTGTGATCGACGGTGCAAGATACGCGTTTCTTAACTCTTTTATCTGCTTAACTAACGCTAGTTTGCAGGTATCGGCGCTACAAGAGTGATTTAGGATCGCAGAACGTTCTGAATCATTCTCCGTCCCTATCGATACTTTGACTTTTGTTTTCGAAACTCGCGTTTCTCCAAATTCAGTCAAAGTGGGGGCTTCTGTAGACACCCATTTGTGTCTCCCCAAAACCAAACCCAGTGATGAGTACCTTTCACGTCGAATCACAATCGAGAAGTGAAAGTGTGGAAAGTCTAGTGTTGCGGAAAGTTTTATTTTCTTTTCTCTTCTCTTTGTTTTTGAAAACTTATTTTAAGAAAATAGCTAATCCAGTTTGGTTGGTCAATGATATGGGTCCAATAGTAGTGTAGTTGGATGGGGCTTGCAAAGACCTTTCCAACGATATATTATAAGCCCAATTTCGATGAATATTGAGGAAGTTATTGCCAATTTACTAAACTAGGCCCGGTTTGAGCTTTATGTACGGCCCAATAATCTTGGAGAGGGCCTAATATGATTTATCATTCCCAATGCAATTAGGAATGGTCTTAGTTTTCTAGATTCTTCTAGAAGGTTATTTTCATTCCTAATTTAGTTAACATTGATAAATTGACTTTTGTTGACTTTTCAGAGTTTTTATCAAAATCAAATAGCATTTTTGAGGAAATTATATGATTTTATCCTCCAGTACGACAAACTTATCTGATTTTCGAAAACGCGTTGGAAATAGGCTTGACGCCTAACCCCAGGCCTTGGCGCCTCGAATCAGGCCTGGCGCTAGCCATTGGCGCCTGACGCTAGTGTTGGTGCCTGGCGCCAGCTAGCCAGGGTTGGCGTCAGCTCTATTAACATGAATATGATTATGATTATGATTATTATTATTTTGATGATGATTATTTTATTTATGATTGTAATTTTATTCATGATATTTATTATGATTATTATTATGTTGCTTGATACATATTATATTTATTGTTATTGCTTGATCACGCCTTTTATGCTTGTTTAAAGGGAATTGATACTTGTAATCACGCTTAATAAAATAATTAATAATCTTGTTTAGGTTTAATGTGATTATAATTCAAGTGATCACCAATAATAGATTTATTTGTGCATTAAATTCAACCAACATAGATAAACAGGTTTAGGGTAATCCTATTGATTGCATGTTAATTAAAAAGCGCACATGAATACGATCAGAATAAAGTAGAGGCCTATTATTAGGGCAGGTTCAATCTCTTTTAGGTTGGATTTGTACCTTCATCCCCGAACCCTTATTTGGTTCAAGACCTTATGGAGTTGACGATCTCTTGGATCGTTAAGGGGTGTAACCTTCATCCTGTGAACGGTTTACAAGTTCCTTAAAAACTTGTTGGCGACTCTTTTGCTCTATCTTCTTCCCTTTTGGACGCCACCGTACTTTAGTGTATGAACACAGTGGGGTTCAAGCTAGTGGGATTTAAAGGCTTGAAATTTATTCTCTACACCAGTCATTTTAGACAGGGTCATTATCTCAGGTTACGGGTCAAGAATTATTTTTCACCAATATTATTATTATTGGTCATTACATGTCTACAAGTTTAAATCGTCACAAAAACATATCAATTCCTAACTAATTTTGTATTAATGATATGTTTTAAAATTTGACATACAGATTAAAAATATATCTTAAAATTCAATAAACAACCCGGGCATCGCACGGGCACAAAACTAGTGTATTATAAACCTAATATTTTGACACTATCAGATAATATTCGAAGATTTAATTACTACTTTTTATCTATATATTAATAATTATCTTATTTGAATCATATTTTAAATAATTTAGTCATATGATATATATATTTTTTTTGAATGAATTTAGTCATATGATATAAACATTTTTTAAATGATAGAATTATCTTTTGAATGATATAATTATAATTATTTTCAGATGATATATTAATAGCCATCTTGTTATAAAAACTAATAATAATACAAGCATACTGTGACGAATTCTAAACCCTAGCCTTCTTTTCTCTCTTCTCTCTCCAAAACCTAGTCTCCATTGTCAATTTTAAAGGGGCTTCCATCGGATTTCATCGGTGGAAAGCCCCAATCTTTATTTTCTTTTAAGCCTTTTGTTTTAGATTACAATAATGTCTCCCTCAAAAGAAAGGGTTTATCTCCTTTGAAAGACAAGGTTTTTTCAATCTCCTTCGAAAGACAAGGTTTTTTGTACTTCTTCGAAAGACAAGGTTTTATTTGTGCTTAATTTGGTCTCCGGTTGTGCGGGGATACTATTGATTATGACTCGAATTTGGGTTACGGAATCAGTACAAGAATTTACTTTCTCACAAATATTGAAGTGACGACAGATCCACTCAAAAAGTTGTATGAGACAACGAATCGAAAATATGCCGAATTGTTATATTTATGTATTTGGATTCTTAGCCCTTCCCCAATTAATTCTTGTTTGATTTTGTTAAATTCGTTTTCATTATCATTGATTGTCAATTGTAGATATCGTATAGCTTATTTTAATGAAATTTAGTATCCTTTAAGACTTCTTTCAAAAAAAAAATAGTCATCTTGTTGTGATTTCTCGTCAAAAAAAGTCTTGTTGTGATTTATGTTTGAATGATATAGTCGTATTTTAAATAATGTGGTCATGTGATATAATCATTTTTAGATTATATAATTGAAGGAGTTTATAGGTACTACGCAGCGGAAATAATATGAATCCTATTCAATTAAGCACCTAATCCCAAGAATCACATGCATAACACAAAAGACACATAAGCATACCTATGAAGCGTGAATTCCATGTAGCTATTCGACAGTGTTGGACTTAATGATTTTGATGATGACACAACGTCACTTGCTTACATACTAATAAGAGCTTGATTGTTTAAGTGTGTGGTCAGATGCAATGACTAGGAGAATTAAGTGTCATGCAAAGATACCATGAGGAACAGGAAAGTCAGAAACAAAGCTTTCCATAAAGAAGAGTTCCTTTATAGGAACTAGTGCTTCAGAAATGAAGACTTGAGAAGAGAAGGTTCCCCTTAGGGAACAGAAGTTTCAGAGAAAAAGTCTCACCAGAGAAGAGAAGTTCCTTCCAAGGAGCAGAAGCCTCGGAGTAGAAGCTTCATTAGAGAACATGAAGACTAAATATATTTTTATATTTTAGGATTTGTGTAAGTATAAGAAATTAGTTACACTCGAAAAATCTGTGTGGAATTGGTCTTAGGATAAAATATTGTGCATGCTAGTTTTTAGGAAAACTGTTAAGTTTCAAATGATTATCTTTTTCTTAACTAAAAAGATTTTATTTCTTTTTTGATTTTTGAAAATATCTTTTGCAAATAAAATCTCCCATGTTTTTCCAAAACTTGCGGCCTACTCTCCCATGTTCTTCTTCAAGACATGGTCTTGCATATTGAGGAGTTCATGCTTCCTTAATTTAAGGGGACATGATCTTCTTAGTGGGTTGGAGGAGTGGCGTAATAGAATTACTGCACAAAGAAGTTTTTCCAAGGCGTTTGTTGCTCTATAAATAGTTATTGATTTCAGTTGGAAAGCTCACCCTTTCTCACATAAGTTTTCAAGCTTTAATTCGAGTTAAGAGTCCAATTCTACATAAGTTAAATAGAGTGTTCTTAATGTTCTTATACTAGAGTTTAGTTTTCTTTTGAGTTGTAATTTAGGGAATGGGGAAGTTTGAGTGAACTTCTGTGTATGAGAAGGAGATGTGAGAAAGAGAATAGAAAAAGAAGAGAAAGAGAAGAGAAGAGTGACAAGTTGGGTGACTTGTTCCTCGGGGTTTCAAGTTCGTTGAGGAGCTTGAAGTTTGAGTCTTTAGTTTGTAATAGGACCATTTTCCCTATTCTAGTGAAGATTATTTTCCCAAAATCCCAAGTGGTCATGATTTTTCTCCTTGTTAGGATCAAGGAGTTTTCCACGTAAAAATCTCTCTTGCATCTTTCAGTTCCTTTAGTTAATCTTTCTTTTCCTTTAGCTTACTTAGTTTTAATTCCGCAAAAAGTTTGGCTAAACTCTCATACTACAATTCAACCCCCCTTCTTGTAGTATTCTTTGAAGCAAAAATTGGTATCAGAGCCTAACTTCTAGGAAAATCAGGAAACTCTAAAGAAGAAAGGTCTTGGAGAAAATGAATACTCATGAAAAGCTTGAGGAAGGATACTCAACTCAGAGGCCTCCTATGTTCAATGGAAAATTCTATACCTACTGGAAGAACCGCATGGAGATCTTTATCAAGACGGAGAACTACCAAGTCTGGAGGGTCATCGAGGTTGATGATTTCAAATTCACCAAAACAAATTCTAAGAATGCGGTAATCCCTAAGCCTATGTCTGAATATGAGAAAGAGGATTTTGATAAAATGGAAATAAATGCTATGGCTGTAAAATTGCTCCACTATGGACTTGGACCTCATGTACACAATCGTGTTATGGGGTGCAAGAACGCTAAGGAAATCTGGGATATGCTGCATATTACTCATGAAAGAACCAATGAGGTTAAACGCTCAAAAATCGATCTACTTAAGTCTAAGTATGAAAGATTTGAAATGTAGCATAAGGAGACCATTCAAGAGATGCTAACCCGTTTTACTAACATCATAAATGAGTTGGTTTCCCTTGGTAGACAGATTTCTACAGATGAGCAGGTTAGGAAGGTTCTTAGAAGTCTTCCGCAAGATAAGAGATGGAGAGCTAAGGTGATAGCCCTTCAGGAAATGCAGGACTTTACTAAGTTCAACATTGAACAACTAGCAGGTTCTCTCATGACTCATGAGCTGCACCTTGGAGTCAACAACGAATCCATAAGAAATAAGGGATTGGCTCTTAAGGCTGATGAGGAGGAAGACTCAGAAGTGGACGAGGATGAGGTTGCCCTAATTGTGCGAAGATTTAAGAAGATGTTCAAGAAAGGTCGAACCTCAAGGAACTTCGGGAAAAAGACCTCAAACCCAAAACCTGACTACAGTTGCCACAGGTGTGGATCCCCAGATCACTTTATCAGAGACTGTCCCCTTTGGGAAAATGATAAAGGAAAAGGAAAGGCTAAGGAACAAGGAAGAGAAAAATTCAGCAAAGCAAACTATCAAAAGTCAGACATGAGGAAGGCCATGATAGCAGCCTGGGGAGACTCAGACAGTGAAGAAGAAGAGGATGACCAACCAAAAGAGGAGACGGCTAATCTTTGTCTGATGGCTAAATCAGATGATGAAAAGGCTTACCTTGAGGAACTTCAGAAAGAGGTATTTCTTGATCCTAAACAGCTTAAAATTCTCTCTAAAGACGTCTTAATAGATATATATCTAGAAGAAGAAGAATTCTTTAAAGATACATGTGTGAAGTTGAACAAATGTGAAAAAGCTCTTAACACTACTAGAAAAACATTTATTTGCAGCGGTTAAAAAATCATTAATTTGCTGTGTTTTTCGGGTGACAGCAAACGCCAGGGCAACAAATCAATTGATTGATTTGCAGGGGATATCAATTGATTGATTTGCTACGGCGACATCCCCTGCAAATCAATGCATTTATTTGCGGCGGATTTCTATTTTAACCCCCGCAAATAAATACATTCTACTAATAAAATAATAATTTTTTTTTCTGCGCTTAATGTGTAACACCCGCTACTAATTAATAGTTTTTTTTTTAAAAAAAAAAAACCATAATTTGGTAATAAATAATTAATAAATCAAAATTTAGAGAGAACCTCCTCTGTTTTTACGTGTAATTTACTCATGAAGGACATGTATTCTTGAACTTTATGAGTAAAATACTTTAATTAGCTCAAAATTAGATTACCACAATACATATGATAAATTGTATTGTACGATTCAATTTTCTATATACAAAAAATATCAATCCAAAAGAAAAGTCAAAATATTGCCGCGAAACTATGATCACACGCAATAATTAATGAAATATGAGGCATGTGTTCCGCACTTCTTCAATATCATCATCAGTGTAAGGGTCTTCATTTAAAAACATGCAAACCTATGAACATGATAAAATATATATAGTAAGTCATCAAAGCAATTTTAATAACAATAATAATAATACTTCACTTCTATACTTCACTTATGCAAAAATAATGGCATTTGGACAACAATTGACTCACATAGGTTCAAAAGTGGTTATATATTTATGAAAGAGTCAATTTTAAGATATATTTTTATTTGTACTCGCTTCATCAGAAATTAGTGTCACATTGTTCCTAATCCCTCCTATACCTCTTTGCTATGGACCAAATGAGTCAGCCGCATCAGCCATTCAAGGTTTATACGCGAAAGCACAAATCAGCACACAAATCACGTACAGAGCACAAGCAGAGCAGCCATATAACAGCAACAACAAGACAAAAAATGACCACTAAGAATTGTGGGAGGAGGTCTGAAATTCTGTGCAATCCACATAGGCAGTAGAAGACAAATGAATGATTGTATTAGGGAACTGAATGAGAGGAATGCTTGATATAAAAAAGGAGATAGTAGAGTATGGAAAGGTTCTGCCATTTTTGATGTTATTCTATATCCTTGTGTGTGAAATTGTTTCATTGTTTGAGGGGAGTGGTGAGTCTATACCACTCTTCCTAGTCCCTCCTATACCTCTCAGAAGGATATAGAAAGACCCTTATTTTTGGTAGAGGGAGGAGGAGGAGGGGGTGATGCTATTATGTGATTTAAAATACCATTAACAACCACATCTAAACTGCAAGGGAGAAAAAGATGTGCTAATCAGAAATCAGGCATCAATGATAACATTTGTAGGTTCCAGCAGTAAAAGACCAAGGGGAGCCCTGCATGGATTTCTCCCCAATTTCAAATGAGCACAACAAATAGTGCATAAACTTAATACTCCAAACCTCATGTTTTATTTCAAATACGTTAACCACTCCCCAACACACAGATTGCTATCATCATTATAAAAGACTAATTTCTTCCATATACCCACATGCTCATGAATATGCAGCTATATGGGTAATATAAAAAGGAATCAATCTAACAAGGACAGGAAAACAGTAAGCCCTTAACATGTACTTTGCAGTGAAGACATAGGTCTTAAGTTATATAAGGGGTCAAGGATCTTAAGGAAACCATATGTCACAACAATGCTATAAATGCCACATTGTATTTATACATCTGAAGACTGAACCCACCAAAGTCTAACATTAAAACATCCTTCACAAAAGGCACATTACAACAATATGATGTGATCTGGAAATAAAATTAATTCAAATATCATCATGGCTAGCCAATTAAAGCAGTTGTAATAATTTTGAACACGGGTGTACATCATAGCCATACCTCATCAATATCATTTGCTTCACCATATTTGGAGAGTATGTCATACATGTATCTCATTGTGTAAAAGCCACACTCGGTACCACCTCTTTGTTGAGCACACTAAGTAAAATTGAATAAAAAAAAACAGATTAAGGTGTATAATTGTTTTAAGGGTACCAAAATAGATTCCATACGATATCATGTAAAACATACACTTTACTTACCTTCACAAGTTTCCATAGAGGTTCTTTTCTATTCACACGGTTTCCATTTAGCTTAAACCTCGTTAAAAAACTATTTATTTTGATAACAAAGTTAAAATTATAAGTATATTACTTGTTTTGTATGTCATACATATAATGTATATATAGAAACAAGAAACAATAAAATAGACTTACAAGCTCACAATAGTCTTAATTTTAACATTTCTCCTTGTCGTTGTTGGATGAGCAGAGTTAAATTGATAAATAGTGCAAGTAGGTACACAAATTACCAAAAGCATCCAATGTTCCCTACGCCAAAAGGTTATAATGTTAAATTCATCACATGTATGTATACTTAAGTGGTACATAATATGGAACTTTGTTACTACGTACTTACTCTTGAAAAAATGGTGTCATAATGAATTTTGCCTCATTTCAACTGATTTGCTTACTGCTTTGAAGACATAGTCATGAATTTCATGCAAGCTCTTACGGATTTTCGTTTCACAAGTTTGCTCTGGACACAACCACCCAATCGCATAAGCTTTATCTTTTGATTTCAAATCTTGTTGAAGTAACCTGGATATACAAAATCAACTTAATGTTATGATAACAGGTTGGTGTATATAAACACAAAATTTGTAATCACAATGACACAATGGCTTGCTTATTACCTCATGAATACTTGAATAATTGATATGTTCAACTTTGCTCCTCTAAAGAACTGAGAGGCGTCCTCCATGTTTACCCATGCAATCCCATCTTTTTCAAAATGGAATACAGTGTGATCTAATTTTACAGCAATAGGTTCCCCATCTGGCAAGGAGTCAAAAAATGTTGCCAACCACTTATTATCCAAGCTAAGAGATTCCATCAACATTTAGGGAACAAGTACGGTTCTTTGGGTGGCCTCTCCAAAGCGTAAGTCATTGCTTGCAATCTCTGGTGACAAGGGATTGAGTTTCTTGGTTGGAGTGATTCCTAAAATGTGTCATGGAAATTAAGTTACTTAATTTAATAAGGGTCTGAAAATGTTTATTTTCTAAAGTAATTTAAGCTTTCAGTTAGTTAATTTAATAAGGGTCTGGATAAAATAAAAATTATAAGTATGTTAGACATGAAAACTTACCTCAGTCTGAAATTTTATCAATGACAACGGCCATTGTACATATGTTTTAATCCCATGTTGTAACACTTCGATCTCAAACGTCGGGATAGGAACGGGAAGTGGTAGGCCATAAAACTCCTCATGTATAGTATGAATTTCCACCTTCACATGACTAGGTAAGATGGCCATAAGATGAACCAATTCATTCTGAACAGGTTGATATGCAATAGCACTCCCCACGTCATACATCGATAACGTTTCAGGATCCTTTAGAAGTAAATTACATAAAGTTTTACCCTACAATTAAATTAAACATAGTAAGTCAATTTCTACCTACAACCAAGAATGTTAAGTGTTAAGTTCATGTCAAAAGTATTAAAACAACAAGTAATTAATAGTAGTTACCTGTAAGTCAAGTGGCAGAAGCTCGTTCTGCTTTGTTGGTGAAGTAAAAGGCACACCGGTATAGGTATCTTGCCCTGATTTACAAGTAGTATCATTAGGCAACTTGAAACCCATGTCTAGCAAGTATGAAGACATTTTGTCCTTCATGGTTGCATCAAACTCCTCTTTCAACTCTTGACGAAGTTCATTTTTTAAAGCTTCTCGTTCTTCGGTTGAAGTTCTAGTTTGGCTACACTTGGTCCTTCCTACTTCCTTGCCAAATGCCTTCTTGATCCCGACGTTAAGACCTCCAAAACCTCTTGCACGACCCGAATGGTCTGCCTTCTTCCCAAAAGCCATGAATAATGCATCCTTGTTTTGGTGTGGAGTAAATTCTCCTTTTTCTTGCTTCTCTCTATAGTCAAGCTGTGTAAATTAAAAATCAATTATAAAGCCTTAATATATCAGGTAAGATAGAGAGAGTCTGGGAGATATGAAACACCGTTTATATCAGGTATGATAGAGAGACTCTAGTCCTAACTTTCTAGCTGATATTTTATTGGAGGACAGACCTCCCTAACTACTCTGTAAATTTTAAACCTTATTATTTGAAACACATAGTCCCCTAAAAAAAAAATCATCTTCAAATAATAAAAGGCTTAAGTAAGATCATGAATTGTAATTAAGTTATTAGTAGCCTCATACAAATTCATTAACATGAACAGTGATCTACCAACTAGTATTACGTAAAAATAATACTTACATATGCATCAACCACTTCTTTAGTTTTGGAGTTTGGGAGGTATCTTTTACCAGTTGCCTTGTCCTTCCTATGCATTGCACATAACCAATCATCACCTCGATTGATTTCAATGGTAATTTCTTTAGGTTTTTCCTTGCATGATTTCGACGATGTGGATTTGCGAGACGGATAAAAACCCTCCTCAATCCAAATCTTTCTGCTGTCCTCATAGTTTCTCTGCCGCATACCATGGTGATGAATATTCATACTCGCACTCTTCTGGGCCTTCTCTCGCTTTGCCTAAGAATGAATTTTGTTTTGGTTAAATTGCAAAACTTTATTAATTAAATTGCCAATAAATTAAAATAATGATATTACCTTTGCTGCATCGGACATCTTTGTTTTTTAAATAATTTCCAATCTTCTTCCTTTGTGTCTGTAAAGTTGGTATGGCTCGCGACCTTCCTTTTGTTTGGACTTTTTTCGTGTGAAAATTATCCATCCAGACACTAGTTTAGCTTTAAAATCTCCAAATCTCATAGCTACTGCACTTAAAAACACCTTTTTTTTTTATCTCTAGCTCATCAGGTATATGGAATTGGGCCTGTTAGGAATAATAATATAAGTGGAGAAACACATCAGTTAATTAGATTAGCACTCATCAAGCTAAAATTGCAATATAAAAGCAGTCCCATTTGCTATTTCAGAGGTGACAATAGTAAATTTTAGATAACAAGTTAATAGAAGGTGATAACTTTTGATTTAGAGTTACCTGTGTCTCTTGCCACAAAGTATTCTTTAAGCTTTCACTGACAGTAGTACACCATTCCCAATTGATGTTCAGCTTGCGTATACACAAGCCAAGTTGCTGACCATACTTAAACCTCCATTTCCCAGTTGGACGCAATAAATGACCAAATTCAAGGTGCATTGGTTCATTTACTCTTAAACCTCTAGTCGGACATCTTCCATTACTAGTGCCACGACCTCTTCCTGTACGCATCCCTTTCTTAGCAGTTTTCACAGCTTGATGGGTCGTATTTGTAGCAGTAGCAGGTGTTGCAATTGTCATAACGACATTAGACAGAGAAGCCGCATCAGCCATCTTTTCATAATCATCAAACCTTTGCTTTAATTCATCATTAGCAATGTCTTCTAGTTCACCCTTATCAACCTCTACTTCGACATCATACTCGGGATCACTCTCAGATTTATCAGACAACTCATCGTCATCATCAGCTTCTATATCACCACCAAATTCAGCAATACATACAGGCCATGATCCTCAACCTACAAGTTTACAGAAATAATCAGAAACACCTCGCAACATCATAGGTAAGAAACTAGAAATACATGATAAGTTATTTTTGGGGACTTGTATGTGGCTCAGATTAGCCTCCAGTTCCATGTAACTGTCACACATATGTTGTGAAATACATATTTTGTGCTTGAAACTAACTCATCAAAATTAATGTTAAGAATAAAATTTTAAAAAAAAAAATTCACTAAAACTGGTAGAGAAGTAAGATAACCCAAATGCAGAGGTCTGCTAGACTAATTTGAAATACATAGTAACTTTAGTACACAATAACTACAATACATAAACAATCTGAAATGTCACTAACACTAAAATACACAAACTAGCAACTGAAGTACACAGTAACTACCATACAGAAACAATCAGAACTATCACTGACACTACAATACACAAAATAGCAACTCAAGTAATAATGCTCTATGATCAACAGGAACTGATCATTAAGGTTCTTTGACAGTAATGCCTTTTTGGTGATCTACGCGCATATAATTAGTGTCAACATCTAGTCCTTCTGGCACATGACAATCTGGAATTGAGAATGGTAGCGTGTCATCAAAATTATCATAATCTTCTTCATCATCTACATCACATATCCCTAGAATGTATCTCTTCCCTTGAACAACAACATACCATTCATTATCAATGATGTCCTTTACGTAGAACACTTGTTTAGCTTGTGATGCTAATATAAATGGCTCTGCAGTGTCACGGAAACGACTCTTGTTAACAAAAGTGTAATTGAATGGTCCATCCTTTTTCACACCACGGCGCCCTGTATCAGACCACTTGCATTGAAATAGTGGAATTTTAAATTCTGTGTAATCAAGCTCCCAAATTTCCTAGATTACTCCATAGTATGATAAGATCGCATCAATTGGGGACTTATCCTTGGAACTTGCAAATTCTCTAGAAGAAGCAACAACCGTAACACCACTATTTTGCACGGTCCTTGACTTTTTATCTTGGCGTTCAGGGTAGAAACTATATACATTGATGTCATACCCTTCATAAGAGCGTAAAGTTTCTTGAGGACCATATGCTAGCCATTTGATTGTTTCAGAGAATATGTTTCCTGTTTCAGACAGCTCATGCATCACTTCATCACGAAACTAATCAACAAAAAGGCAATTATGTTCTAACATCAAGGCCCTTTCACCTTTGGAAGGATTTTTTTTTAATCTCAACTCACTCATATGCTTGTCAAGGTAAGGATGAACCTCCGTAACATGATGTAACACAAAGAGGTGAGCTTGCATATACTTGTCTGGAGGGGCTAATATATCTTTACCACCAACTGTACCCTTACCTTCAAGCCTCCCTTCTTGTCGAGATTTTCGGAGTCTAATAGGTTGAGCTCTAGACACAAACTCAGCAATGAAGTTACCAACGTCCTCTGCCACCGTCCATTGAACAATACAAGCTTCCGGTCAAGCAGGATCCCTCACCTTATGTTGCATGGATCCCATATGTGTTTCAAATGGGTAAGCCCATCTCATAAAGACCGGACCACAAATCTTAATCTCTCGAACTAGATGAATGACCAAATGAACCATTATGTCAAAGAAGGAAGGCGGGAAATACATTTCAAATTGACACAATGTTACGATGACCTCTGATTGCAAACTATCTAACTTTTTCGGATCAAGCACCTTATTGCATATAGTATTGAAAACTGAACAAAGTCTCATGATGGAATCTCTAACATGCTTAGGCAATATCCCACGAATTGCAATCGGGAGGAACACTTGCATCATGACATGACAATCATGGGATTTCATGCCAACCAATTTCAAATCGGTCTTAGAGACGAGTCTTTTAATGTTGGATGAACATCCACTAGGAACCTTTATTTCATCAAGGCATTCACATAATTTCCTCTTCTCCTCTCGAGACAATGTATAACAAGCGGGAGGCAAATACGATGAGGTGCCCTTTCCTTTCCTTGCATTTTCCTTAATCACGGACCATAACTCTGGCCGAATCTTCATTTCCATCATATCTTTGTGAACCTTTACCCCATCTTTTGTCTTGTTTGGAATGTTAAACAATGTAGCGAGAATGGCATCACACACATTCTTCTCTATATGCATGACATCCAAACAATGTCTAATAGGTAAATGTTGCCAATATTCAAGCTTCCAAAACACTAACTCCTTCTTCCAAATGACCTCGGGATCGGTGGCTTTATTTGGTTTACCAAACACCGTTTCAATACCTCTAACTCGATCATAAACTTCTGTTCCCAATAATGGCCTACGAGCTACCCCCTCTTCTACCTTACCATTAAATGCAGCTTTTTCCCATCGGTAAGGATGCATCCTATCAAGGAACTTTCGAGTAGCTCTATATACATAATTCCCAGAATTTGGCAAATAGGTAGATTCTGTATTGTCTACACATATTGGACATGCCTTCTTTCCCTTGATCTTATACCTTGACAGATTACCATAAGCTGGAAAGTCATTGATTGTACAAAAGAGCATAGCTCGCAAGGTAAAAGATTCATTACAATGAGCATCAAAAACTGAGATTTCTTCGTTCCACATTTTTTTCAAATCATCGATGAGTGGAGCAAGGTAGACATCAATATCGTTCCACGCTGCTAGGGACCTGATATCAGCAAAGGCATCATCATATATTTCCGCTTCATACATAATCAAGGAGGAAGGTTATAAATAACCAAGAGAACTGGCCATGTGCTGTGTTGTGTGCTCTAACTACCAAATGGATTCATTCCATCCGTACATAGGGAAAGCCTAAGATTCCTTTCTTCTTTGTCAAATTCTGGAAATTGATTGTCAATAAGTGCCCATTGTGGAGAATCTGTCGGGTGTCTTAGAAGTCCATCTTTCTTCCTACGATCAGCGTGCCACGTTAAATTTTTTGCATCATTATTTATTAAAAAAAATTGCCAAAACCTTGGCATTATAGGCATATACCAAAGCACTTTGGAAGAAGGGCCTTTACTTCCCTCCCCGGATCGGACTCCATCGGGCAACTTGTAACGAGACTTATGGCATCGAGGATACTTATCCAAATGTGCAAATTCGTTTCGATACAATACACAATCATTCGGAAAAGCATCTATTTTCTCATACTCCAAACCAAATGGGCACATCAACTTCTTGGCATAATAGGTCGACTTAGGCAATTCATGACCCTTTGGAAGCATATCTTGCATCGCTTCCAGCAAGGATGTAAAGCTTGTGTCAGACCAACCATGCTTTGATTTCAAGTTGAATAAGGTTAGCACGGCGGATAACTTGCTATATGCAATACATCCAGGGTATAATCGCTTCTCAGGTGCTTCAGACAATTTCTCAAATAAATGAGGTCGTTCATCAAATTCATGCTGAGACCCCTTTATCATTTCTTCTATATTGTCTTCCTCAATGTCATACTCCTCATCAACATAAAACTCGTCAAAGTCATTATCCTCATCTAGTTCAGATCCATTATCTCTTACCCCGACCATCTCATCATCATGAACATGCGGATGTTCAAGTTTGAGTTTGGCATTAGATTGCACATGTCGTCATGCATTGAATGTAATGTAGAGTTTCCCCTGAACGCTCCACTCTCACCGTGCCATAACCAATCATGATATTGTTGCCGAAATCCACGTCGAATAATATGGTCCCTAAGTGTGGTGATATTATGGACCCTTTCAAAATTTTGGCAATCGACGCAAGGACAATAAAATTCATCATCCTCTATGCTAGATTGATGATCTAAAGCACATTTGCAAAATTCCTCTACCCCACTCAAGAACTCGATCGAATTTCATGGACCATACATCCAACTTCGATCCATTTCTACCGACCAACCACTACAAACACAATATTTTTGTTAAACTAATATGTTACAACATTGCAACAAATTCATCATATTTCAAACGTAACCACAAGTAAGTTTCAAATGGACATATAAGCTTATGCAATTTTTACCAAACATAATTTATTTTTAAGAAACATATAATTAATACATAATACAAAACCACTCGCAATAAGCATATCATAGAAATAGTAGCTCACCAAGGATTATAATAAATATGTACATGAGCAATACAAACTTATAAAGAAAAATATGAAAGGAAAGATAAAGTACCAAAGACACAATTAAAGGTAGTTGGTGCCAAGCTAGAAAGGACAAAAGTGACAAAAATGATTTTCCAGAGGTTTCAAGGAACACAACAATATCATCATCACTGTCACAGATAAAATGCAGTAACCAGGGGAATACAACAATGATAGGTAGAGGCAAAACCAACTATACCATTCCCAAATCACACCTAAAACAAGTCAATCCTTCGACTTCAAATAACAGGTAGGGCTATTAATTGTTGTGAATAGGAGACTAACAAGTCAATCCTTCACTTCTCATTTGTACAACAAACTTCCTAGTGAAAAAAAATGCATTAGCTTAAAAATGTAACCAATTAAACTAAATCATATCTCTTTTTAACGAAAAAATGAAAAATAGAGAGGAAATGCATCATTTAAAATAAATTAACTACAAGCATTGAGTCTTGAACTAATACCTTGGAGATGTCATTAAGAGATAATTCTATCAATGATTTTCCAGAGGTTTCAAGGAACACAACAATATCATCATCACTGTCACAGATAAAATGCAGTAACCAGGGGAATACAACAATGATAGGTAGAGGCAAAACCAACTATACCATTCCCAAATCACACCTAAAACAAGTCAATCCTTCGACTTCAAATAACAGGTAGGGCTATTAATTGTTGTGGATAGGAGACTAGTTGGCTTCAAACTTCAAGTTCTCATTAAAAATGATTCTGAAGGAGTACAACCATTTTTTTAAGAGCCAGAAGTGTACAAAGTAATCTTTTTCACAGAACATCAATACAAATCAGTGAAAGGAATGGTGTCCTTCGAACAAGTGTACTATTCCGTTAGAGGGGGTTCAAAATTATTAGAAAGCTAATATATTCAGTGAGGTCAAGTGATCGGAATGCCTGGGTGGAGGTCGCTTCCGATCAGTAATATTAATGAATTATTAATATTACAGCTTAATCTTGACTGAACCCTTCGGGTCACACCCAAGCATTCAACAAACCGAACCGACGAATTAATTCGGAAGGAATTAATGAGTCGACCGAGTAATATTTATTTAGACGTCGGAAATTCGAGCTTAGAGCGTCGAAACCGAGCGTCGGAAGTCGAGTCGAAAAATAGTGAAAGACGAGACGAGAAATAGTAATAAATCAACAAAAGACCAAAATACCCCTAGCATCGGAATGCCGAAGCAAACCGAGTGCTAAGGGCGTATGGCCAAGCATGGTGGATAGCATGCGCACCAAGCCGAGCCTAGGCTGGTGCGTGCTAGCGCACCCATGCTAGCATCGCAAGGCTAGGCGCTGCCTAGTGCGTGCTAGCATGCTAGGCACAGCCTTGTGCGCGCAATGGCTAGCAAGCAATGCCGCAACAAGCTGCAACATCTAGCACGCTAGGCGCGCCAGCTCGCCACAGCTAGCAGCAGCATGGCTAAGCCAGTGCTTGATGCCTAGCAGCGCTGCCAAGGCACAAGGCCAGCAGCAGCCCGTACAAGCATGCTGGGCTTGCTGGCCAGCAACGCCTTGCAGCCCGCATGCGAGTGTTGGGCCTGCTGGGCGTGGCTGCCATGGACAGCAGCACATGGCAGCCCACCTTGGCTGCCTTGGTGCCCAAGGGTGGGTGCCATGTGGCTTGTGGTCTTTGAGTATGTGTGGAGTGAGGTGGCCAGTTATGGGAGAGGGAGTGGGGAGCAAGTTTGGTCCCCCCCTTCTCCAAGTGGTCCTCACCTAACCACTCACATGAGCTTGCCACTTGTTGATTTATTACTAGCTTGATTATTAATTTTATTTTAGCTTTAAAATAAAATGGAAAAATCATACTATCCCACATTGATGGGAGAGTAAATGATACTCCCATCATTTCCTATAAATACCCAAGTATGGGCATTGGGAATGTTGCTTAAATAAGAGTTGAAAAAGGCATCTCAATTAGTGAAAACCTTTGAACTCAATATAATTACTCGGGTTTTATTGGTCGGGTCTTGCTAATCCCAAGACATTGGACCTAGTTGGTTTTGTTGGTGCGGGTGGACTTCGTTGGAGGTCTCCGTGTGAGCGGGACTTGAAGCTTTCAAGTAAGAGCTCATTTTGGAGCGAAGCACGCGTCAAAGGTAATTAGCTTATCTTAATCTTGTGATTAATTTAATTATGTTTATGGTTTTATTTATTGCGAGTGCGGTCTTGTTTTTGGGTTTGTTTCCGCGGTGAGTCGGACTCACCAAACCCCAACAGCGGTATCGGAGCCTCGCTCGTTTATTTTTAAAATCATAATATTTTCAAGGTGTTTTTATGGCTTAATTTTTCTGGTTTTAAGTTGCTTATTAGATTAGTAACTCGTTTTTTCCAATTTTTACCTCGTATTAGAGCTGTCTTAAGCTCCCAAACCCATATTTCGACCCAAAAATAATGAATTTTGGGTGAAAAAGGCGTTCTGGAAATGGTTATACCCTTTTAGGACTCTGTTTTTAGCCAAAAAAACGACCAGAAATGCATTTTTCGAGGGATTTGTCGTTTTGACGAAAAATTTTAAGTCTTTCTAACCTTGAAAATTTATTGCATATTTATGGTGGTTATGAATTTGGTTCTTTCTTTTGTTTATATGTAATTTTAGACCACTTTAAGCATGATTACTTGGTAGTAATTGGTGCTTGAAAGTTTGGTTTTATTTTTTCACATAATTGCAAATTGATTGCATTAAGTGTGAAATTATTATTCTTTGTTGCTTCCAAGTACTAAAGATTCAATCTTTATTTATGATAAGTGATTGAAACTTTGAGTTACTAAATTCCTTGAATTTTGGTTAAACTTTGTTGATTTAATCATTTTTTAGTTGATTGGAATCATAAAGTTTAAAAACTTGTGATTGAAATTGGTTTATCTTCATATTGGAAGATATAATTTTTTCATGGAGTCACAAGTATTAAAGTTGGAGTCTTTATTGAACTTATATTCATTTTTCCAACTCCCTTTTATTTTGTCAAAATCTCAAGATTAATTTAAAGTGATTAAATTAATACTGAGAATTGCCCTAATTTATTTTATTACACCAAGTTAAACCAATTTTATTAAAGAATGGTTCTTGGAAATAAATTTGGTTAATTGCTTTTGGATGAATTATTTAAGTTGGACTTGTTATTTTTCATTTTTCCTCAAAATTGATTCTAAAATTAATTTAGAATTGATTTATAATGTCACACACAAAAATCGATAATTTTCAAAGCAGTAGCACGCAACACGAGGCCTAAGAGCCTCGAGCTAGCTCTGGGCCAGCTGGGCTGCTCACGCAACCCATATGTGGCTGTCGAGGCTGCTGGGCGTTTCGTTCTTAGGTACTTGGTTTTGTGCGTGTGTGTGTGCGAGGAAGGGTGTGGGCTGCTGCTCGCTGCCAGCAGCAAGCAGCAGCATGGCGCAGCAGCAGCTCAATGCTGTGCGCGCTGTGCGTGCTGCTACGCTTGGCTGGGCGTAGCGCATGCAAGCACAAGCAGCCCACATGCATGCTTGGTGTCGCGGGGGTGCGCATGGGCATACTACGTGCTTGTTGTACGGTACGTACAATCCCATAATTGGCACAATAACCCCGGGTTATTAAGGCGATGCTATTTTAAAGTTAATTTTAGCGTTGCTTAATATGTAAGTAAAGATAATTTTTGGACTCCAAGTCTTAGTGCTAGGCACTTAGACATTTTGGAATTCGTAATTTTGCTTAAATTGTCGTTTAAATTATTTTAATTATTTTGTTTATTTAATTAAAATTTTTGGAGGCTAGGCCTCGGGTTTTGAGCGACATTTGCAAAATTAATTTTGGCAAATATTTGGGTTCACCGACTTAATTAATTGGATTAGTTAAGTTGGATGCGAAATTTAGTGGGAGCGTCTCTAAGTTATTACCATAACCGGTTAAAACAACTTTGACTAGTTTATTTAGGCACGTTAATTGGATTAACCACCTAGATTAGTTACTAGTTCTCTCGCGTTTTATGCATTGTTACTTGTTTATTGTTGTAAAATGCATGGGCCATTCACAGATAGTGAATGGATGAATGGAATGTAAATTCTCTCACACGTTTTATGAAATGGAAACTAGTGGGGCCCGATTAGGATAGAAAATACGGACTGTGATCCGTGATATATTTTTGTAAATCTTAATACGGTCTGCGAACCGTTGAGTATTTTTGTACCTTAATATTTACATTAGTCCTAATCGTAGATACTAGCAATTGTAATATTTTGGTCAAGTCTTGAAGACAAGGTTCTTAGAAGACAAAGCCATGAAGTTGCAAATGAAGACCTTTTGAAGACTTGAAGATCTCAAGGGGTCATGCTAGTTGCCAAATGCATCTCTATTTATGTTTTCGATATATATTTATGTTTATATATATATATGAATTATATGTTAGATGCATATTTAGGATTTCGAATGTTAAGATGATTAATTAAGTTCACTTAAATCAACCAACATAGAAACCCTAGGTCCCTAAAATATTGGGTAAAACTTGCCATTCCAAAACACACTTACTAACCGAACGAGGGTAGTGGTGGGCTACGCCAAAGCGAGGCATCACTACTTCTCCAAGGAACGTAAGGCATACCGGGTATGCAAGGTGGTTTTGGTTTTACTCAACGATATGAGTGATGGAGTCCTAACATGTCGTGGCAAAGTGAATAAATTGTTTAGAGAGCATTGGATGCGACGATTTATTCAACCAAGAGTGGCTTGGAGCCATTAGCAAAGCGTTGCTTACCTTAGGAGATTGAGTGTTAAGACAAGCCAAAGCATGCTTAACCACTCTTTGTTTCTTTGGATCTTGGAATCGACTTATTCTCACCTAAAATGGGGACAATCTTTAATGTGTGAATAAGACGTTTTAAATAAGTTTGATTAAAATGCATGAATTCAATCTTATTTAAGTATAATGAATGGTTTTTCATTTCAAATTCTTTCAATTGTAGAATCATGTCTTCAACTAATGTCAACAACCTTATGCTCCCGGAATTGCCCGAAAAGTTGCCAATTTCTCTAAACTTGGTAAACTTTAAGGAATGGGAAGAGGAACTCCGAAAGACCCTCCGAAATTGCTACCTAGAGCACATTCTGGACACTCAAATCCCGAGTTTCTACTCAAAGGGGATTATGAGTGATGAGGCACATGAGGTATGGAATGTGGATTGTAAAAGAGTTTCCAGACTCATGGCAAACTCCATCCCGGTACAATGGAAGGGGAAGTTCTCCAACTATTTTCCGGACATGATGCTCAAAGCTCTAGAAGATGTAGTCAATTTGAGAGTCACCAAAAGTACCAGAGGCAACTATGATAGACTTGTGGAAGATGTGACTAGGTCACTCTCGAACATGAGGATCAAGCCACCGCAAGATGGGTGTCTTACGAAAGAGAGACAAGAAGTATGGGCTAAGGTCTATAATGCAAGACTTAGACCCGGGATGCCACTTCAAGCTCATGTGCTCAACATGACAAGGCTATTCACCCATCTGGAGCTAATTGGAAAACCAGTGGACGATGAGCAAGCGGCTCTCATGCTACTAAGCTCACTCCATTCGGGGTATGTTTCATTAAAGATGCGACTTATGGCCAAGCGGAACAAACTGTCCTTGATGGAAATTGTTCAAGAGCTCCAGAAAACCTATTCTTGCAAGAAGGCTAAGGTTGCTCTGAGACCAAAGAAGAAGTAGTTCAAGAACAAAGCTAAGATGCGCTGCTTCTATTGTAGTAGACCCGGATACTACAAAAGAGAATGTAGCATGTATCTAGAAGATGAGGCGAAAAGAAAAGTAACCTCAATCTCAGGTATCATCTTTACACTTGAACATAAGCCATTTATAAGGTATTAGATACCGGAAAATTGGCTCACTATATGCTCCCGTTTCAGGAACAAAGTGAGCGGTGCTTTTTAAGTGGATATGAGTACACAAGTGGAAGAAGAAGATAATCTTTCAAAGAAAGCTTGTAATCTCATATTTTTTCTAGATTTAAAACTTGTTTAGTTTTATCTACCATATTTTGATCTTGTGGCGTTGGATGTCATTTTGAACTTGATCACAAGACATATCATCTTGTTTATATTTATGGAATGACACGTTTGTGTCTTTGGACAAATTGTTTATAATGATACCAAAAGAGCTAAGACCATAGAGTCAAATCAGACTTACTTGTGGCATTGTCGTCTTGGCCACATCAACATCAAACGCATCAAGAAACTTCTACAAGAAGGTGTTCTTGACTCTTTCGATTTAGAATCGTTTGAGAATTGCGAGGGATGTCTATTAGGCAAGATGATTAAACATCCATTCTCTAAGTTGGGAGAAAGGGCAAGTGACTTATTGGGTCTTATACATACCGATGTATGTGGACCAATGAGCTCAACCACAAGAAATGGACATCAATATTTCATCACTTTCACAGACGACTATAGTAGATATGGCTATGTCTACCTCATGTCGCATAAATCTGAATCATTTGAAAAGTTCAAAGAATTTCAGAGTGAAGTTGAAAATCAGCTTGGTAAGAAAATCAAAGCCCTTCGATCGGATCGAGGTGGTGAATACTTGAGCCAAGAATTCGATGACCATCTGAAAGAAAAGGGTATACTTTCAGAATTGACACCTCCAGGAACTTCTCAATGGAACGGAGTATCCGAAAGGAGAAATCGGACCTTGTTAGACATGGTACAATCAACAATGGGTCTTAGTGATCTTCCTATCTCTTTCTGGGGACACGCACTTCTAACTGCGGCACTAACACTGAACCGTGCTCCATCAAAAGCTGTAGAAAAGACTCCATATGAATTAGCGACGAAGAAACCTCCTAGGTTATCTTTTCTAAAGATATGGGGATGCGAAGCATATGTCAAGAAATTGATTTCTGACAAACTTCATCCCAAATCTGACAAGGTTTACTTTGTGGGCTACCCAAAAGAAACTAAAGGGTATTAATTCTACAAGAAATCGGAGAACAAAATGTTTGTTGCTCGCGATGGTGTCTTTTTGGAGAAGGAGCACCTTTCCAAAATGACAAGTGGGAGGAAAATCGAACTCGACGAAGTTCGTGAGGATGAGCAACAAAATCATAATGACAGTCAACGTTGTTAAACAACATCTGTTGACGCAGGTCAAAATGATTAAAATGTGCAAAGTCAAACCGACAATGCAAATGCTCAATCCATTACCCTACGTAGGTCTCATAGGCCGAGATCTCAACCTGATAGATATCTTGGTTTAGTATTAACCGAGAATCAGGACATCCTGATTATGGATGGAGATGAACCGGCAACCTACAAGCAAGCGATGGCAAGCACCGACTCTCATAAATGGCAAGAGGCCATGAGATCTGAAATGGATTCCATGTTTGAAAATCAAGTCTGGGACTTGGTTGACTTACCCGAACGTTATACACCTATTGGATGTAAGTGGATTTTCAAGTTGAAATCCGACAAAGATGGAAATGTATTCATTTACAAAGCTAGATTGGTGGAAAAAGGTTACAGACAAGTTCATGGTATTGATTACGATGAAACCTTTTCACCAGCCGCAATGCTTAAATCCGTTCGGATCCTCCTAGCGATTGCTGCATATTACAATTATGAAATATGGTAGATGGACGTCAAAACCGCCTTCCTTAATGGTTATTTGGAAGAAACTGTGTATATGACACAGCCTGAAGGTTTTGTCGACTAAAACAATGCTAGGAAAGTTTGTAAGCTTAAGAAGTCCATTTATAGACTAAAGCAAGCAAGCAGAAGTTGGAATTTGCGATTCAATGAAGCCATCAGTAAGTTTGGTTTTATCAAGAATCCAGATGAATCATGTGTTTACAAGAAGGTTAGTGGGAGTGACATCGCCTTCCTAGTCTTATATGTCGATGACATATTGCTCATTAGAAACAGCATTCCGTTGTTAGAGTCTATAAAGGCCTGGCTTGGAAAGTGCTTCTCAATGAAAGACTTGGGAGAGGCTCAGTACATACTAGGCATCAAGATCTATAGGGATAGATCGAAAAGGATGATTGGATTGAGTCACAGTACTTATATTGATAAGGTACTTGCTCGATTTGGCATGGAGGAGGACAAGAGAGGTCACCTGCCAATGTCACATGGCATAACCCTAAGCAAGAAGCAGTGTCCACAGACACCTGATGAGCGGGTAAGAATGAATCAGATTTCATATGCTTCGCTTATTGGATCGATCATGTATGCCATGATATGTACTAGGCTAGATGTATCGTATGCCTTGAGTGCTACGAGCTGTTACCAATCAGACCCAGGAGAGGCGCATTGGACTGCGGCCAAGAATATACTAAAGTACCTGAAAAGGAACAAGGATAAATTCCTGGTGTATGGTGGTGCAGAGGATTTAGTTGTGGAAGGTTATACCGACGCAAGCTTCCAGACAGACAAAGACGATTTCAAATCGCAATCTGGATATGTGTTCTGTCTAAATGGAGGGGCGTTTAGTTGGAAGAGTGCAAAGCAGAGTACAACTGCAGATTCTACAACTGAAGCCGAATACTTAGCAGCTGCTGAAGCAGCTAAGGAGGCTGTTTGGATTCGTAAGTTCGTTGGTGAACTTGATGTTGTACCCTCTGTAAAGGGTCCAATAGCCCTCTATTGTGATAACAATGGAGCTATTGCTCAGGCCAGAGAGCCTAGAGAACATCAGAAGGTCAAACATGTCAAGCGGCAATTTCACATGATTCGAGAATGGAAATCAGAGGGTGAAATCAGAATTTGCAAAGTTGGAACGGATGATAATGTAGCCGATCCACTTACTAAACCTTTGCCTCAAGTGAAGCACAACAAGCACGTTAAGGCAATAGGAATCAAGCATGTGGGAGACTGGATTTGATTTCCTTGTTTAGTGTTTTAGTTAATTTTGAGAAAAATTAATGCAAGACGCTAAGGAAAACCATTCATGTTTTGGAGTAATGTAAAATTTCATGCAATATTTATTACTCTGTTATGCTATTTAATTGTGGTTTAGGATTAAATAATGAGTCCGTTCGATTATGAGAATATTCAAAATAGGGTATCAAGACCAGTCTTGGTAAGGAAACACATATTAAGTGAACATTGAATATTATAATCGAAAATTATCCCTAATCAAGGTCATTTAAACGATGGACGATTAATGACCAATTGAGATTAGTGTGTAGTCTGATTTATAGCACCGTTTCATGTGCTACAAGGACATGATTGTCATAAATCATTTGCACAGGTATTGGTTTAGAACCATAGTGGATCGACCTATGAGAATACTTTAAGAAATTAAAAATTTGTCATAAGTATACTTCTCATTTTGGCTATCGGAACCTATTTCCTCGACCATGAGTATTGTGAGTTCTCTTGTTTGAGTACTAGTTCGCTTTGATGTTGTCAAACGTCTGCCGTAATAGGGGATTATAACGGCAACACTCGGGCGACTAGGTCCTCTCAGTAAGAGGAGCTACATTACAAGACTAGGAATGTCCCCCTACTAAAATAGGGAAGATGTCTTTGTTGTATACAAGGCCTCTCGTAGAGCGAGACTGTAAAATGCATGGTCGTGCTCGGATGGATTTTAGAAATCATCTGTTTATTGACAATCGGACTCGGAATCGAGAAACACTTCTGGAAGTAATAAGGATAACAAAACAAATCTTACCTTATAGTTCATGAAGAGACATTAAGCGACATAGGAAAAAGGATGTACACAAAATGCGCACTTGTCCGGAAGGACAAGTGGGAGATTGAAAGGAATGGTGTCCTTCGAACAAGTGTACTATTCCGTTAGAGGGGGTTCAGAATTATTAGAAAGCTAATATATTCAGTGAGGTCAAGTGATCGGAATGCCTGGGTGGAGGCCGTTTCCGATCAGTAATATTAATGAATAATTAATATTACAGCTTAATCTTGACTGATCCCTTCAGGTCACACCCAAGCATTCAACAAACCGAACCGACGAATTAATTCGGAAGGAATTAATGAGTCGACCGAGTAATATTTATTTAGACGTCGAAAATTCGAGCTTAGAGCGTCGAAACCGAGCGTCGAAAGTCGAGTCGAAAAATAGTGAAAGACGAGACGAGAAATAGTAATAAATCAACAAAAGACCAAAATACCCCTAGCATCGGAATTCCCAAGCAAACCGAGTGCTAAGGGCGTATGGCCTAGCACGAGTGCTAAGCGCACCCATGCTAGCATCACAAGGCTAGGCGCTGCCTAGTGCGTGCTAGCATGCTAGGTGTTTCGGGGTTTTCTAATGTCCTGCGGGAGAGTTACAATTCCGAGACTGGAACCGGACCCCTGTATTTGCAAAACAAACGGATGCTCCGGATGATTGGAGATCCGCCTCCGACGGTCAAGTTAGTACTTGATTAAGGAGTAATAAATGCGGAAATTAAAGTGATTGGGTCTCTCTAGGTGAGAGAGTTTAATGTGTGTAATCTGCGTTCTTTTCGTAATCCCCCTTAATGAGGATTAAGGGAGGTATTTATAACCTCGGGAAACGTGCCAATCTAGGTTTAGGTTAACCTTGGGCTGATTGGGCTTCCCTCGGAAGTTGGTCCTAGGTGACCGGTTATCCCAGGTGTCATGGGAAGGACACGTGTCGTGTCGTAATTGGTCCATAGTGGACGGATCATTGCTTGACACGTGGCAAGCTCCTATTGGCCCATGTGACGGACACATGGCGGAACCTGATTGGTCCACTTGTCAGATGGTGATTGGTGGGGAAAAATCCTCTAATCATTTGCCCCTCACAGGTGGCACATGACTGGTCACATGTTACATGTGACAGGTATCGCCCTGTAACAGGCGACGGCCTGCTACAGGTGTCACTCGGCGAGAGGCCGAGAGATTCTCCCGCCAAAATTTTGAATTCTGGAAGTGACCCTTCGCCTTCTCACTTCCCCTATATAAACGAGTGTTGACTTCGGTCATTTTCACACTTGAAAACTTTGAGAGAACATTCGGACCCCTGAACTTGCTTTGACATTTTGGACCCTTTCTGCCTACCGCCTGCTCTGACAAGCCGACTGCAAAGGATTTTCAGAACTTCATCAATTGTCACTCGTTCAGGTAACCTTCGGTTCTCTTACTCTTAATTTTCTCTTTACTTTATTCTTTTTTGAAATGGCACCACGGAAGCACACGACACGACCTAGGTTAGTGATCAGCCGGTCACCGGGGACGGCTGAATCTAGGACTAGGAGTGTCGCCTGCCCTTTTCTGGACCCATCTTTGCCCTTTATACAAATTCCGAATGTATCTGTGACTATGCAGAGCATGATGGCCAGAGTAAAAAAGACTGCCAGGATCTCAAACTCAGACGGCTCCTCCCACAGGGTGCCGATTAGTGAAACATCTGACCAGGCGCCAGATGTGGAAGTGAAACAAAGCGGCTTGAAAGCCGGCAGTTCTGAGGGAGGAGTCAAAGTGACCTCTTCCCATTTTACAGTTGACAATTCTACATTCTCTCCTGCTCCTTTTAAAGGAGAGGAGGCGGGCCCCTCTGGGAGAGGGGAAGAGTCTTCCTCTTCGGACTCGTCAGAGGAGGATTCTGGCCATGCTTCTCTGGACACAGAAGAGAAAAACAGTCGCCTACAAGAGGCGAGGCTTTCTCACGCAGTTGAGAAGGGGGACGATTGGGCGGAGCCATCCGCCTCTCACCGAGAGCAAAATACCCCCTACTACTGCACGGTACCTCGGGGCCGGATCACAGCCATGCAAGAGAAAGTGGAGAGCTTTATCGCAAACCACACAATGGGCCCCGGCTTTTTAGTGTTCGTGCCGGATCCAGAAGACACAGTCGTCTGGCCGGCTGGTACCAGTTATGATGGCGCCTGCTTTGGCTGCTACGAGGCGGCCATCAAGGCTGGGCTGCGCTTCCCACTACATCCGGCTGTTCAGCGGATCTTGGATAGGTATGAGGTTGGGTTATGGCAGTTAGCCCCGAACTCCTGGGTTAACGTACTCGGCTATGTGGCCGGGTGCGAACTGCACGGGGTGGAGCCGAACTTCGAGGCTTTCGCCCACATGAACTACCTCAGCCGGACCCCTAAGGCAGGCGGTACCGGCTGGTATCAATTGACGAGCCACAGGGGCTACCTTATGACGAGAGGTAAAGCAAACAAATGGAAGGACTGGCGGAGCACCTTCCTTATCATTGAGAGTTCAGACACAGAGCTGAACAAGCGCTTCAACAGGTGGAACAGGAATCCGCCCCTTCTCTTGGATAGGTATGAGGTTGGGTTATGGCAGTTAGCCCCGAACTCCTGGGTTAACGTACTCGGCTATGTGGCCGGGTGCGAACTGCACGGGGTGGAGCCGAACTTCGAGGCTTTCGCCCACATGAACTACCTCAGCCGGACCCCTAAGGCAGGCGGTACCGGCTGGTATCAATTGACGAGCCACAGGGGCTACCTCATGACGAGAGGTAAAGCAAACAAATGGAAGGACTGGCGGAGCACCTTCCTTATCATTGAGAGTTCAGACACAGAGCTGAACAAGCGCTTCAACAGGTGGAACAGGAATCCGCCCCTTCTTGTAGGCGGCCGCAACATGCCGCCTGTTCCCCCAAGGCTAAGAAAGAGATCCTAGATAAAGGACTCTTCAAAGTAGAGTCGAAGGTGAACTCTACTTCAGGGGTACGAGAGCAAGTACCCCTGCACTGCGTCCCGAGCTTCAAATGGCTCTACGACGAGTACTTTTTGGCCGCCTGTGGCCTCAGCAGTCGGTGCTCAAGAGGTAGCCGGCCTGTCGAATACTCTGTTGTTCCGTGCATTTCTTGTTATGACTTTTATTAACTTTGCTATTTGTTTTTGCAGCGGACGCCATGAGCAAAATTACCGCCTCCAAGACTGCGGCGGCCATGTTGCGGGCCTCCATCATGCAACAGTCTTCAACCGACTCCCCCAACAAGGGGGCACCCTTGGTGGGCTTCGAACCTTTCACCCTCTCTTTGGAGTTGTGTTTATGCATATACTGACTCTTTTCTTATTTTTTAGACGGGCGCTCCAAGAGCTTCTTCTTCCCAACAGCCGGACCCCAAGGCCCGGAGGACGACTGTTGCGAGCTCTCCTGGTTCTGCCAGGAAACATGTGGCGGCTGAGAAGCAGCCGACCACTTCTTCTAAAACTCCAGCTGGGCCACCGAGAAGTATGAAATTATCCTTGTAAATTTTAGACTTGCTCCCTCCTTTACTAGGTCTAATCCGTTTGTTTATGCTTGATGCAGCCGACCCTCAGGAGCCTGACTTGGTCGAGGTGGCCAAGTCTATAATCAAGGCCGTTCCTCTAGCTGAAAGGGAGGCGGTCAGGGGTGTCGGCACCCTTGACCTAGACGGGATTGCAGGGGTCCTTGCTGAGGTATACTTAGCATATTTTTGAGTATTTGAATTCCAGGACGCCTGTTTTCTTTTTTGTTTGGAAACTGACGCCTGTTCCCCTTTTTACTTAGGCCCTGCTCCGAGTGAACGGCCTTCGCAAGCCGCTTGACCGAAAGAACAAAGAGGTAAAGGCTGCAAAAGCTATGGCCGCCTCTGACTGTGATAAGGCAATGTTTCAAATTGCCCAAAATGAAGTTCTGACCATTGATATTCTTTATTATCAGGCGCAGGCTACCGCCGCTATCCGGGCTCAGTTAGAGGCGGCCCAGAAGAGGAATAGCGAGCTGGAGGCGACCATCAACAACCTCAAGGCCAAGCTGAGACCTCTTCGCCAAAAGATGTCCTCATACGAAACCTTGGAGAAATCCTTGGCGAGCGTAAAGGTACGCCTGGTGACCCAGGAGAAGAGTCTTACTCAGGAGCTCTCGGAAAAGGCCGAGCAAGAAAAGAAAGAGCTGGTCCGGGAGATGATGGAAGACTCTGCTCAAATCCAGCGCATGACTTGGGGCCGCCTCTTCCCCAATGCCGACTTTGCCTCTTGGGAAAAAACGTACCGCCAGTGTTCTGATAGATATAATCAAGAGATCCTGGCGGCTGCTGAGGAAGAGGCGTTGGAGGAGGAGGAGCAACCGGTAGTGGCGCTTGTGCCGCTTGGGGGTATTGCATCAAAGAAGGATGCAGCTGAAGCCGAGTCCAGCAAGAAGAGTGCTGACCAGGCGGCAGCTGCTAATATTGAAGATCTGCCCCCTTCTTAAGCTTTATGTCTTCTTTCCACGGCCTTGCGTGCCGTTTGTTTGTATTTACCCGGCCAGGGGGCCGGGGTTCTGAATATTTTTCCGATCTTTAATGACCGGCTTCTTTAATGAATTTTTTTTTTTTTTTTGCTTCAAATTTGTTTAAGTATTGAATATTCTGATATCCAATTGTACACTATACCGGCTGTTTTACATGGCCGATAGTTGCAGACAGGTACGGGTAGTTAGTCACGCCGTCTATGCCCCTGGACGACTGGTTGTCTGTTTCCAGGCTAGACGATCAGTCGGCCATTTATCCAATCGGTATTCGAACCATCTTAAAGACTGGATCCCCTTTAAGCAGGCGGTTCTGTCCTTTGTAAAATTAACCAAGTAGGAAAGTGGTTTCCTACTTGTCATGTTTTTAGGCTAGAGACTTTAGGCCGTCTGGCCGACTGTATGAACACCTTTTTAGTTTCAAACTAAAATTTTTAGGGAGTGACCAAGTAAACATGATTGTTACCTAATCGCCAAGTAACTGAGTAGTAGAGGTATCAAGCGGTGGGTACCGGTTGTTCCCCTTTATTCGCCAATGTTTTTTGGCTTTTAACTCATAGGTTGTTAACTTAGCAGGAGTAGTGGTTGAGAGCCCATGTTTGCTAAAAACAGGCGGACGACTCATACCTTTTAGGCTCCATACTAAGTTTGAGAGAGTGACTATGAGTTAACTTTGGTGTTACTCAATCGCCGTCACTCCTACTTGAGTAGTAAAGATACCAGGCGGCGGAGGCCGGCTGAACCTTTTGATTCGCCAATGTTTGTTGGCTATTAACTCAAGAGGTACCCCCTGCATTTATCCCAAGTAATACAGGCGGTCATACTAATCTGACTCAGATGCCAACTGCTACCACTGGTTTGGTTAGTGATAGTGTTATCCTTGTCCAAAAACGGCTACGTGGTTGCCCTTGGGGAAATTCGTATAGGTGCCGTGTAATTAGTTTATAGAGCAATGTTCCACCCAAAAGGGAGCTGCTCTCTGCGACGAATTTCATCCAGAGGGATGCCGCCGGACGCCTGCTATGATGTTGGGACAGGTCGTATTAGTTTTGAAGATTGGATCAGTTGGCTTGGCGCCTGGACTGATCATTCCGCTTGTGGCCTTGATTAGTTCTTGGTGAACGTAGGTGCTAAGTAAGAGGAGGGTGGCTGTGTGTTTGGAACCAGTCGGCCCTCTTCTATGGAGAGTAGCCGACTATATGTCCAGACGGCATGCCCCTATGGTGATAGAGTAAAATATTCAATGGAGAGTAGCCGACTGTAAAGGTACAGGCGGCATGCCCCTCTGAAGATAGAGTAAAATACTTAATGGAGAGTAGCCGACTGTAAAGGTACAGACGACATGCCCCTATGGTGATAGAGTAAAATATTCAATGGAGAGTAGCCGACTGTAAAGGTACAGGCGGCATGCCCCTCTGAAGATAGAGTAAAATACTTAATGGAGAGTAGCCGACTGTAAAGGTACAGACGACATGCCCCTCCGATGATAAAGTGAAATACTCAATGGAGAGTAGGCGACTGTAAATGTATAGGCGGTCTGCCTCTCTTAAGTAAGAATAAAAACTAAGTATGGAGAGTAGCCGACTGTTTGTTAGTAGGCGTGCCCCTCTTAGTACAAAATTGAATATTAAGTATGCAAACTTTTATTAAGTAGCCCCTGACTATTTACATCATTCAAAAGAAATATTTCTTAAGATTATCTACATTCCAAGTTCGAGGCAACGGTTGTCCGTCTGGTGTTCCCAGACGGTAGGTACCGTCCCTGACCTCTTCACAGATTCGGTAGGGTCCTTCCCAGTTGGGAGTTAGTTTGCCAGACTCATTAGCCCTTCCAACTGCTTCCATTTTTCTAAGTACAAAGTCCCCCACTTTGAGTGGAAGCCTGTGTACTTTTTTGTTGTATGATCTAGTCATTCTCAGGCGGTAAATTTCATGGCGCAAGACAGCATTGCCCCTTCTTTAAGGAAGTGAGTCTAATGCCAGGCGCATGGCTTCCCAGTTTGCCTCTTCGTCATATAACATTACTCGAAGAGTCGGCTCGTAGTGTTCTATTGGAAGAACAGCTTCCGCACCATAAGTTAGGAGGAATGGAGTTTCTCCAGTCGCCCCTTTTTCAGTCGTCCTAATGGCCCAGAGAACATGTGGTAATTCATCCGCCCATAGGCCGCCTGCTCGTTCAATCTTTTTCTTGAGACCGTCTGAGATGATTTTATTAAAGGCTTCTACCTGGCCGTTTGCTTGTGGACGGCGGACAGATACAAAGTAGTGTGCAATTCCTTGGTCACCCAACCAGCTTTTGAGAACAGGCGTCTCAAATTGGGGACCATTATAAAAAACCATAGACATGGGAACCCCGAACCGAGTGATGACATTTTTCCAAATGAATGAAATTACATCCTTCGTCTTGATTCCCTTCAAAGCCTCCGCCTCTACCCATTTAGTGAAGTAGTCGACGGCAACAAGTATGTACCTTCTTCCGCCTGTAGCAGGCGTATGTGGACCCAGAATATCCATGCCCCACTTAGCAAACGACAGTGGACTATGAATGGTAGTGAGGTCAGTAGCCGGACGGTGAATTAGCTTGCCAAACCTTTGGCACTTGTCACATTTTTTCACCACCTCCATTGCATCTGCTTCTAAAGTAGGCCAAAAGTAGCCCTGCCGCCTTGCCCGTTGAGCAAGCATCCTACCGCCTATATGGGAAGCACAGTAACCAGAGTGAAGATCGTCTAGTATCTCTCGTCCCTTTTCTAGAGTAACACACTTTAAGAAGGGTTGAAGGTACCCCCTTTTGTGAAGTTCTCCCTTTATTATTTCAAAACTGGTTGCTCGTTTTTTCAGTGTTGCCGCCTGTTGATGATCATCCGGCAGGGTACCGTTTGTCAGATATGCCCTGATTTGATCCATCCAAGTTGAGCTTCTGTCTAGGATTCCAATAGGGTCTTCCTCGATGCTTCTCTTCTCCATTACTTCCCAAAAAACAGTTCGAGGAGTATCACATGAGGCGGATGATGCTAATTTTGACAGTGCATCCGCCTGGTTGTTTTCTGATCTCGGCACTTGGGTCAGATGGAAATCCTCAAGGGAGCCGACTGCTTGTCGGACCGCCTGTAAATACTTGATCATGGCCGGATGGGTTGCTTCGTATTCGCCATTGTACTGACTCACTATCAGTTGTGAATCGGAACAGGCGTCTATTTTTCTTGCCCCTGCCGCCTTGCACATGCGGATTCCGACTAGTAAAGCTTCATATTCTGCCTCATTGTTTAAGGCCTGAAAACTGAAGCGTAGAGCATACTCGTACATGTCGCCCTCTGGCGACTAACATATGACGCCTGCTCCACAACCATTTGAAGTAGAGCTTCCGTCCACATATACCTTCCAGACCTGGTCTGTAACTTGAGAGTCAGGAGGACGAGTCATCTCAACAATAAAGTCAGCAAAGGCTTGCCCCTTCACTGCTTTTCTAGGCTCGAAAGTAACTTCGAGGCTCTGTATTTCTATGGCCCATTTGATCGACGACTCCATGATGGTCAGTGGCCGCTTGATAGGTTGGTCTGTATACACGACGACTGCATGTGCCAAAAAGTGCAAGACCAAATTTCTCCACTAAGGGATACCTCAACTCGGCATTTTTCAGTACATGACTGACAAAGTAGACCGGGAGCTGACAACCGTCTCTTTCAGCAAGGAGAATAGCGCTTAACGCATGATCAGAGACGGCCAGGTACATGTAGAGTACTTCTTTGGGCAAAGGGCTGACCAGCCTCGGCAAGGAATGCAAGTGAACTTTCAATTTCTGGAAGGCCGCCTCAGCATCCGGCCCCCATTCAAACCTTTCCTTTTTCTTAATTGCCTGGAAAAAGTATAGGCATTTGTCGCCTGATCGGCTTAGAAATCTTCCCAAGGCCGCCAGACAACCTGTTAACTTCTGAACCTCTCGGATGGTACGAGGCGACTGCATGTCGATGACCGCCTGCACCTTCTCAGGGTTCGCCTCTATTCCTCTCTGATTGATAAGGAATCCGAGAAATTTCCCAGACTCAACTCTAAAGACACATTTCTTGGGATTGAGCATGACATGGTGCCGCCTGAGTGTGGCAAAAGTTTCTCGGAGGTCCAACAGATGATCTTTCTGAAGTTTATACTTGACAATCATATCATCAATATATGCCTAGACATTTCTCCCAATCTGATCAAAGAACACAGTGTTTATCATTCGCTGGAAAGTGGCCGGGGCATTCTTAAGACCAAACGGCATGACCGTGTAACAGTATAACCCCTGATCAGTGACGAAGGCTGTCTTCTCCTGATCTTTCTCCCATTAAGGAATTTGATGGAAACCAGAGTAGGCGTCCATAAAGCTCATCAAAGCATGGCCGGCTGTTGAGTCGACCAGGTTATCAATTTTAGGCAGAGGGTAACTGTCTTTGGGGCACGCCTTGTTTAAGTCTGTGTAGTCTACACACATTCGCCAGGTGCCATTCGGCTTTTTAACAAGCACCACATTTGCAACCCAGTCTGGGAAGTAACATTGCCGAATGAACCCTGCATCAAGTAATTTTTTAACTTCGGCGGCTGCCGCCTGACTTCTCTCTTCGCCATGGTTCCGCTTCTTCTGCCGTACCGGCTTCTTTTTCGGATCCACGGCCAGTTTATGTACCGCCAGATCAGGACTAATGCCTGGCATTTCATGGACTTCGAATGCAAAGATGTCCTTGTATTCTTTCAATAGTTTGTGAAAGTCGTCACCCAGGTCCCTTAGAGCAGTCGTCCCAACCTTGATTGTTCTGTCAGGACGCGAGTCATCTAACATCAGGTCCGTATGCTCACCAGCTGGCTAACGGGGGAATTCATCCGACCGCTCCTCTGCCAATGATTGCTATTTTCTGTCTTTTCTTGCGGCCCCTGTGTGGGATGCCTTTCTCTTCTTGCCGCCTGCTTCTTGAACAGGCGCACTCTCCTTAACATTGTCAAGGTCTATTTTTCCGCCGCTCGACATAGTGGCCATAACAGTGGGCTTGACATCCGAGAGATAGCACTCTCGGGCCATCCTCTGATTTCCCCTTAGGGACCCGACTGTTCCATTATCCCTCTCAAACTTGAGCAACATAAGAGATGGGATTATAACAGCCTTGGAATTATTCAGGGTTGGTCGTCCCAGAATCATGTTGTAGGCCGAGAGTTCTTCTACTACCAGGAACCGGACTACCATGTGTCGTCCTTCCCCTTTTTCACCCAGGCAGATGGGTAAATCCACTCGTCCAATTGGATGGACGGTTCCTCCTCCAAACCCTACTAAAGGGTGGGATGCCGGATGTATGCAATTAGTCTGATATTTTAGTTTCGACAGACATTTGCTACTGATGAGATCTAAGGAGCTTCCGGTATCTATGAGGATTCGGCCAACTCTCTGGTTGGCCACTTTACATTCAATAACGATAGGGTCGTCATGCGGCCCTCTTACCCCTCCTAGATCTTCTTCAGTGATGAAAATCTCAGGAAATGAATATTTGGAGGGCCGTTCTTGGTGAACGGAATTTACATCTAACCGTCTGATATTGTCCTTGTTGCCCCTAATAGTGGGGCCGCCTCCTGAGAAGCCGCCTGCAATTGTGTAGACGACTGCATCATTTGTATCGGAACTGTCGGCCTGTTGATTCTTTTTGGCCGACTGCTTTTTCGAGGAAGTGTTCCCCGTAGATTTCTTGACATAAGTGTCAAGATCACCTTGCTCAGCCAGGCGGTCCAGATACCGCATGAGACCGATGCATTCATTGGTGTGATGACCAACATCTTCATGATAATCACAGAATTTTTCTTGGTTCCAGTTGTTTGCAGAACCCTTCATGGGGACCGGCTTCTCAATTGAGATCCGTCCCTTGATTTCCTTTAGGATAAATTGGCTATCCTTGTTAAACGCATACTTTGGGGAGTATGGTTTGAATTCTTTTTTCTTTTTCTGGGCCGGCTGTTTAGAGGAATCAGCCGCCCAGACCTCTTTTCTCTTCTCGTCTTTGTTTGACGACTGTTTCTGTCGTCCTTCTCTTTTGTCGGACCTTCTCCCGTCTGACTGTTTTACCGTACTACAAAGATCAGTCGCCTGTATATAAGCTTCCGCTTCAATCAAGGCCTCTTGAAGAGTCGCCACCCTCTTTCGGACCAAATCAAATTTGAAGGTCGACCCGTCTTTGAGACCTCTGAAAAAGTCAGTGTAGGCTACTTCATCCGGTAACCCTTGAATCTGTATTCTCATCAGGTTAAACCGCCTGATGTAAGAACGAAGCCCCTCCTTCTCGCCCTGCTGAACTGTTCCTAAATCAAGGGTCGTCTTCTTCGCAGGGATGTTCATGGCGAAGTTGGAGGTGAATAAGTAAGCAAGCGTCTTGAAGTTATTTACACAACCAGTCGGCAGGTTGCCGAACCATTGTTGTGCGATTCCTTTGAGAGTCGCTGGAAAACACTTGCACCAAGTGGGATCATCCAACCCTTGAAGGTACATCAGGTTGGTGAATGCCATCAGATGGTCTTCTGGGTTAGTAGTGCCGTCATAGACGCCTACTAATACATTTTTCACTTTGGCCGGCTGAGCGGCTTCAGTAATTTCCTTGGAGAAGGCCGACGGCTGTTCGCCAAGTCTAAACGACCGTAGCTGCCAGTCCATAGGTTGGACGTTTTTTGCTGCATGTCCACCAAATGGAGGTGGCTGTAAAAAATATTGTTGTTGCGGTACAAACGGTAAGTTTGGTACCGCCTGGTCGCTATGATAGCCGGACTGACGGGAGGTGCCGCCTGACTGACTCTCATGATACGACTGAGTATGCCTCATCGAGGTATTTCGCAGACTGTCTTGGAAGTTTGAAGTAGAGGCCGACTCTGACAATCAGTCACTGTTCTTCTGCTCTAGCAGTAGCCGAGCGTCTGTGTATGTTTTCCTCGACCCGTCCGCCTAAATATGACGAACAGGTTTCCTATTTCCTGGAGTAGGAAAACGGTATTTTGTGAAATCAAGGGCAGGTGGCTCCCGCTTCCTAGATTTAGGATGAGGGGTCGCCTCTCGCCCTTGAACTGGCTTCCTCTTCTGTGAAGTGGAGGGTTTCTTAGCCGACTGCTCCTTGTCCAGAGCAGGCGGCTTCTTGTTGATCAACTCTTGAATTTCTCCCTTGAAGTCCCTCATGAAGGTCATGAGTTCGTTCCTTGTGATGGGAGCAGACCCATCAGTCGGCTGCTGCCGAACAGGCGGTGCGTCTGCTGGCTCGCTTCCAGTTTGAAGATGTTCCCGTTCCCTCCTTTCGGTATGACGGGTACGTCGGGACCTTAGGGTCCCGTCTGAAGCTGTGTGAGCTTCAACTTCAAATTCATTCTCAGTATCGTGGTCCGACTGAACTTGAGGGTCGTCTAGGGGACGCCTCTCTTCAGGAGCCGGTACAAACGTTGATGCCATCTCAGAAGTACTCTCCCCACAGACAGCGCCAAGATGTTTCGGGGTTTTCTGATGTCCTGCGGGAGAGTTACAATTCCGAGACTGGAACCGGACGCCTGTACCTGCAAAACAAACGGATGCTCCGGATTATTGGAGATCCGCCTCCGACGGTCAAGTTAGTACTTGATTAAGGAGTAATTAATGCGGAAATTAAAGTGATTGGGTCTCTCTAGGAGAGAGAGTTTAATGTGTGTAATCTGCGTTCTTTTCGTAATCCCCCTTAATGAGGATTAAGGGAGGTATTTATAACCTCGGGAAACGTGCCAATCTAGGTTTAGGTTAACCTTGGGCTGATTGGGCTACCCTCGGAAGTTGGTCCTAGGTGACCGGTTATCCCAGGTGTCATGGGAAGGACACGTGTCGTGTCGTAATTGGTCCATAGTGGACGGATCATTGCTTGACACGTGGCAGGCTCCTATTGGCCCATGTGACGGACACGTGGCGGAACCTGATTGGTCCACTTGTCAGATGGTGATTGGTGGGGAAAAATCCCCTAATCACTAGGCACAGCCTTGTGCGCGCAATGGTTAGCAAGCCATGCCGCAACAAGCTGCAGCAGCTAGCACGCTAGGCGCGCCAGCTCGCCACAGCTAGCAGCAGCATGGCTAGGCCATTGCTTGCTGCCTAGCAGCGCTGGCCAAGGCACAAGGCCAGCAGCAGCCCGCACAAGCATGTTGGGCTTGCTAGCCAGCAGCGCCTGGCAGCCCGCATGCGAGTGCTGGGCCTGCTGGGCTTGCTGAGCGTGGCTGCCACGAACAGCAGCACATGGCAGCCCACCTTGGCTGCCTTGGTGCCCAAGGGTGGGTGCCATGTGGCTTGTGGTCCTTGAGTGTGTGTGGAGTGAGGTGGCCGGTTATGGGAGAGGGAGTGGGAGTGGGGAGCAAGTTTGGTCCCCCCCTTCTCCAAGTGGTCCTCACCTAACCACTCACATGAGCTTGCCACTTGATGATTTATTACTAGCTTGATTATTAATTTTATTTTAGCTTTAAAATAAAATGGAAAAAATCATACTATCCCACATTGATGGGAGAGTAAATGATACTCCCATCATTTCCTATAAATACCCAAGTATGGGAATTGGGAATGTTGCTTGAGTAAGAGTTGAAAAAGGCATCACAATTAGTGAAAACCTTTAAACTCAATATAATTACTCGGGTTTTATTGGTCGGGTCTTGCTAACCCCAAGACATTGGACCTAGTCCGTTTTGTTGGTGCGGGTGGACTTCGTTGGAGGTCTCCGTGTGAGCGGGACTTGAAGCTTTCAAGTAAGAGCTC
This sequence comes from Chenopodium quinoa, assembly GCF_001683475.1. NCBI lineage: Eukaryota > Viridiplantae > Streptophyta > Magnoliopsida > Caryophyllales > Amaranthaceae > Chenopodium > Chenopodium quinoa. The sequence continues at coordinate 381,530 of NW_018743937.1, forward strand.
ATTTTAGAGCGAAGTACGCGTCAAAGGTAATTAGCTTATCTTAATCTTGTGATTAATTTAATTATGTTTATGGTTTTATTTATTGCGAGTGCGGTCTTGTTTTTGGGTTTGTTTCCGCGGTGAGTCGGACTCACCAAACCCCAACAATCAGAACTGAGAATTCATCGATGCACATATGCTCCATGTTCTAGAAGACAAAGAACTTTGAATAATTTAGTAACTATCTTGCTAAGTCAACTATGAGAGCAGATTCTAGCATAAAATGGAACTTGCATCTTAAAAGTAAGATCCATACAGGAAAAAATAGAAGAAATCACAGGTAATTTGTTTAAAGCAGAAACTGCTAATTTGGTAGAAAGGAAATGGATGGAAAAGAATAACATTGGAGTGGCAGTATAGACTCAGTTATATATCTCACTATTTTACGATTTTACCCTCAAATCAGAGATTTGGATAGAAAGAATGTTTATGACATACAATCCTTTCATTTCCTTCTAATCTTTTTTAGAAAAACCCCAAGGAAACTTTCTAGTTCATACCAATCAAACCAAAGGCTAAGTTGCTTTTTTTTTTTCTTACCAATCAACAAATAAATCCAAATTTATGGCCAATATCCGGAGAACAATGACGATTTACAGATACAAAAAAATACCCATCAAGAAATTAAGCAAATGGACCAAAATTATGAAAGGGAGCTAACTCTAATTCTCAATAATTGCATAAATGCATAATATTCAGTTGAAAACTATAAAAATCAGAAATTAAAATAAAATTTCACCACAAATCCAAACAACCTAGAAGCAGCAAATTCACCAAAAATACGAACAACCCAGAAGCAGCAAATTGATAAAATTAAAACCTAGAACAGAGTAGAAACCCAATTCACGAAAAAAAATAACCCAAATTGTGAAGTTGACGTTCGATGAATACTTAAACAAATTGATACTCGACGATTTTAAAAAAAAATACCTAGATTGTGAAATTATACTCGACGAATTTAGAGTTCGACTTCATTTAGGGTTTTGTACGTCCTACACTTCGCTGGTGAGGCATAGCACCGGCGGCGGCCGTTTGTAGAGAGTGAGGGCAGAGGAGATGGTCGGTGATGCTCTTGGAGAGTGAGGTGGTGGAGAGTGAGGCAGGTTGAGGCTACGGGATATGGGAGAAGGTCGAGTCTTTTTTTTTTTTTTTTTTCTTTTTTTTTTTTTTTTTTTTTTTACAGAAGAAGAACGTTGAAAGAGGGTGTAATACCCCTCATGATTGCTTTAAAAGGATTTGATATACTACTCATATCAATAAGGTGCATTTTCCTTTTAGGGAGCTCATACACTAAGAATACTCCATAGTTAAGCGTGCCTGGCTGGGAGTAGTCTTGGGATGGGTGACCTCCTAGGAAGTTTTCTCGGGGTGTGCATGAGTGAGGACTTGTGCTGGTTTGTGAGGACACATGCGCCGAAAGGACTTGTGTTGGTTTGTGAGGACAGTTGTTGGCCCTCGATGCGCATTTTGTGACAATAGGCCCCTCCCTAATTTGTTTGGGGTTGTAACACCCCGTATTTTCGAACCATTATTTTATGTGTGTTTCAACCTATAAATCCTAATTTCTAATTTAAATATAAATTTCTAAATTGAAATCCTTATAAAAATATTTTAACGAAACGGTTGAAAGTTATTTAAAAGGTTTATGTTTAAGTTTTAACCATTTCAACTGTACTTTACTTGTCTGAATTGATATTAGCCTAAAAGGGTGATACCTTAAGCTTAAACATTAATTCAGTAAGTGTTGCTAAATTATATATAATTTTGATATTTAACCTATTGCGATTGATACGGGTCATCATGGGTGATTCCTTGACTGAAGTACCAATCTAATAGGTATGAAAATGATTTTTTGGAGTTTTAAAAACGTTTTACGTGCTATCGTATCAATATCGGTAAATAAAGTTGTATTGGTGTTGTTTATAATGTGTTCTTTAATTCTTTTATTTATAAAACTCATTATAATGTCCTTTTATTAATTAGGTCATTATAAATGAATAATATTACTGGTTTCGCTTTTCGTCTTTTATATCGCTTTTCGGTACATATGAACTTTATATATATTTCCGTATTGTAATTTAAATTATTATTTTCATTATTATTATTAATATTATTATTGAGATATCAATTATACAATCTATATTATTATCGTTTTTGGAACGCGTTTTAAAATGCCTCCCGTTACATTCCTTTCCTAGTCTAGTTTTGGCCTAACTAGCATTTATCTAAGGGTCGGGTTTTTCCTCAAATCTTTCATGACTAATTATATTAAGATAGACTTGTTTATTATATTTCTTAAACCCATTCTTAAGCTAATGTAATCATTTAATCAAGCCCTAAAGAAAAGCCTTGAACCTAGGTATTATGGGGCTTGTTTATGCGCTTCATTTAAGCCCAATTTAGGCTGATTTACACAGCAGCTTTGAGGGATTGATGGCTGATCATTTTACCCTAAGTAACCTCCTCTAATCAATGGTAATAACACCTAATCATGGCTGCCCAGCTCCTCCCCTTCTCCTTCTCTTATAACGTACAAATCAAGGCTAGCTCTCATCAGTTTTCTTCACCAAAGAAATGCGGCACATACTCTCTTCTCTCTTAGTTTTTTTTTCATGAGTTTCAAAGGCCAATAATGGGGGGAAATCAAAGCCTAAATTTTCTGCTTAAACCTACCCCAATTCGTGCCCAACATCCTCCTCTTTTGATCGAAGTATCAAAACCGAAGAACTTTGGGGGGGCTGCTTGAACGTGTCTGGTGCGTGGGCTTTGGGGCTGAATTCATGGCTTTAATCACCTCTTTCTAGTCTATAATTGGGTCACGCTTCAAGAAATAACTAGCATTATTCCTTTACTATAGAAATCATGGTTGGGTTAAGATAAGATTAGATGCAATTAGGATTAGTTTGTTTGAATTTTCGGTTGCGGTTTCGATTAAACTTGTAGTCTGTTTTGATGGAGTGATTCGCGTGAGTTATAGCAGTTGTAGATCATGTATTTTCTTCTTTATTATCATGATTATATGTATATATTATTGTTCGATCATATTCAATCACAAATGAAATTTTAGTTGAAAACCTGTGACTTGTTCTCGTTTTGTTTCGGTGAGCATGAATAATGGATGAACTTTGATGTTAATGTGTGCTGCCATTTTTGTTTATGCGTGGTTACTAGACACTTACTTTTATAAGATAAATTTCATGGCCTTGTTGACTTATTAATACTCCAAAAGCAAGTAAATTAGTTTGTTGTATACTTACATTAATTTAGTCCAAGATTTATTGCTCATGTCATATTATTGTTGCTACTGCAAGTCTAAGTGTATTATCATGATTATTTTTATGCGTAGTACTTATGTTAAGAATGTTGGTTTCGTCATTAGCCTAGCCAATAGTATAATCATGGGTGAATTTTGATTGAGCATAAATAATGATGGTTCATGTTTGGTGTTAGGCGTATATTATTGGTACTACTCTAAGTTGTTTAAAGAAATGTTCATGCTTAGTTAGTTCAGTGAGGTGTTTAAACTGTATAGTACCTTGAGTAATTTAATTTAAATTAGTTTTATCTATTATTGATAAGTTGGGGTAATCATTATCTATTTTCATGAATTGGTACAGTGATACTATGAACAGGTAGAAAATGTTAACTAAAATTGTGAGTGTTTATAGAGTTTTTTTTTAAAAAAATGGTTTTAAAGTGTCAAGTAAGTCGTCGACGTCGTTGCGCTTTAAAGTAGAATAACACTGTTTTTAGCACCGCTCCGCCAAGGGTTGTGTACGGAGTGTATTGTGTTATTTTGTTATAATTAGCTTCGTACCCAAATCCAGACAATAAGAGTGACACCTTGTTATGATTTATAAATGATTTTGTATACTTTGAAGAATTTTGAAGTTAAACTCTTTTGAAGGATTTTTGGATGAATTTTGGTCTTAGAAGTAAAGACCTGCAGTATTTTAAATTAGGGTTGATGATCCCTAAAATGTGGTTGGATGATTTTGAAGAAGTATTTTTACTGTTTTACTGTTAAATTCAAGAGATAAAATTGTGTTTATCTATTTTTCAAAGTTCCAAATTCTTTTTATCTATACACAAAATTCGAATGAATGCATCTAATATTCATCATTATCTTTTGCTCAAAAGTAGCCCACTCACATTACTCTCTTAAAACACGGTTTGCGTTTCCCTAAGAAATAAATATGAGTGTCAAATCAACTTAATTCACCTCACCTCCCAAACGACACCTCACTTCACCAATTTATCTACACCATAAAAGATGTCAACCTCACAAAAATTTACACCACACAAAAATTACCTTCTCTCTCATCACTCCGATCAAAACTACTCTCCAATGTCTACCTCTCCAAAAACCCAAATTGAAGCTGATATAAACACAAACCCTATCCTAGACATCACCATGGAAATTCTACCTGAAAACACTCCCTCCGAAGTCTGAGAGCCACCAAAAGTTGAATCAACTACCAAATCTCAGTCTTCTCGCAAAAGGAAGTCTGATGACATGCAAGACAAAGAAGAAAGTGTTACGGAACTAAGGGTCAATTACCGGGATAAGCCAGCAGCTATGAAAAGGCAGGAGAAAATTGGTGACCACTTTGTGACAGGTTTGGCACTTAATTTACCTCGGTGTAGATCTGTTAAGCTTCATGAATTGCTTAATTTAATTGAGTCTCAAAATTGGGTGAATTTGTTGAGTGAATTTTTCAATCGGAGTTTGTATGTTGATGCTATGAAGGATTTTTGCAAAAGCTTCAAGTACTCTAAAGGTACTATTCGTTGCTGTGTGTATGGAAAGGAAATTGAGTTTGATGCGATGTATTTGGCTGAGTTGTTTGATGTTCCTAATACTAGTTATGATCTGTATTTTAAGAGCAATGTGATAAGGAACCCTCTTCCTGATGCTAATATTGATGAAATAGTGGAGTTTTTAGGAGGTGACCCTGAGGAAACCTATATAAACCACAATGAACTAACCCCTCTTAACAAAATCCTGTTGAGAATTGTCTTCGATGACATAATCCCTCGCTAGGGATGGCAATTTAATCCGAGTTCGATTCGAATTTGATCCGATCCAAAGGAAAAAATTCGATAAGAATCCGTTTAAAATTAATCTGAATCCGATAAAATAGATCCGAATCGAAATAGAAGGTGGATCGGACTTGGACCCTACGCAAATTCTGACGGAGTCCGATCCGAGTCCGAATCCGAGAGTATAAGCATATGCTATATAACTTGGAACAATTATTTGTTTGTTTTGTAGCAAAATTTTGTTACGTAACTTAGTTTATAATTTAAATATGTTATGTTTATACTTTGATTGGTATGAAAATACAAGCAATTATAGGTATATGACATTACAAAAAAAAAAAAAAATATTCGGACCATTTCGGAGGTCCGAATAAACGGACCGGATTCGGATCCGAAAATTACGAGTCGGATCGGATTTGGACTCGGATTCGGATCCGAGTCCAGGGTCCGTTTACTAAATGGATCGGACTCGGATTTATCCACATCCGACCCGAGTCCGATCCGTTGCCATTCCTATCCCTCGCTCTCAAAAGAGAGACAGTTCCAACAAGCTTGATTCAGTCCTAATCTATTGCCTAGCCAAAATGATTCAAATCAATTTTCCCTCCTTCATGATCCAACATCTTTCCCACTGTGTTCCAAAGGGATGGAAGGTGGGACATGGAAATCTACTTACCTATGTGTTTGAAAGGTTTGGTATCTCCTTTACTAATAAAGAACCCCTGCCCCTCAAAAACACCGAATACATGCAGCCTATTTTTCTTGAAAACCATAAGATGAAGGTTGTGGATGGATGTTTTGAAGTTGTGCAGGAGGAAAAGGAGAGAAGGCCAAAGGAAGTAGGTGCTCCATCTGAGGGGGAAGGAGAGAAGGCAACAAAGTTAGTTGAGGGAATTGTGAAGGAAGTTGTGGAGCAGGAAGAAGAAGAGGAAAAGATGGTTGAAGAGGTCATTGAAATAGGGGGAAGGAAGAAGAGGAAAAGTTTGAGGTTGATGAAGAAAAAGGGGACCCCTGCACCTATCTGCATTGATATCACTGGGGTGCAGGATGATTTGCAGAAAATCACTAGCTCTCCTATTTCGGGAAATATGCATCTGCATGAACAGGTTTTGCAGTGTTCAGTTCCCCTCCAAAGGTTCCCAGCGAAGATGTGAAGGAGCTGAAGGATACGCTTCTTAAGTTGTTGAAAGAGCAAGAGCAGTCAAAGTTTAAGATGGAGGAATTAAAGAAGAGTGTGCTCACTCTGGATGCTGATGTCAAGAAGCTGGTCATGAGCACTGATCAAGGGAGACAGTCCATTGTCAAGGACATAGTGTCTCAAATTAGCAAGAAGCTGGAGGATCTTGCTGTTGATGATGACCAGAGCATTGCTTCCTAACCTGTTTTACCTTGCAGCCTTTATATGTTGATGAAACTCTTATTTTATTTGCTATTGGGAACAATTTTTACTTTGGTTTGTAATATTTTGGGCACTTTTTTTATTTCTTTTGGTGAACTTGCAAATTTGGTACATTTGGCCGATGTTTAAATCGGTTTTGGATGATTAATATCTATGTATATTCTGCCTTTATGCTTTGTGAATCTTTTCTCTCTATGCATGCTTCTTGTATTAACACTAAACCACTAGATGGTGATGTGTTATGGTATACTATATGCTTGTATGTTGGCTTTTGATAATACCAAAAGGAGGAAAAGATGCAAACTATCAAGGAAACTTAATCATTCAATGCTCTATGTTCGAAATCTTCACAAGCTGCCTACTCTCTACAAGCAGGTATAATGTATATACAAGTTTTTCCTTAAGTTTTTTATTTTAGCATTGTTTTTAATTTCCTTAGCATTAGTTCCCTTTCTGCATTGTACTTTTTTTTGCATTTTCTTTCTTTTAGAATAAGTTGGATTATCTTTGTTTCCTTGTAAGTAAGTTTGGTTTGTTTGTCATCATCAAAAAGGGCGAATATTGTTGGACTTATTGATTTTGATGATGACACAATCTCACTTGCTTATATACTAATAAGATTTATTGATTGTTTAAGTGTGTGGTCAGATGCAATGACTAGGAGAATTAAGTGTCATTCAAAGATACCATGAGGAACAGGAAATTCAAAAACAGAGCAATCCATATAGAAGAGTTCCTTTACGGGAACTAGTGCTTCAGAAATGAAGACTTGAGAAGAGAAAGTTCCCCTCAGGGAACAGAAGCTTCAGAGAAGAAGCCTTAACAGAGAAGAGAAGTTCCTTCCAAGGAACAGAAGCCTTGGAGTAGAAGCTTCATCAGAGAAACATGAAGACTAGATATATTTTTATGTTTTAGGATTTGTGTAAGTATAAGAAATTAGTTACAGTCGAAAAATTTGTGTGGAATTGGTCTTAGGATAAAATATTGTGCATGCTAGTTTTTAGGAAAACTGTTAAGTTTTAAATGATTATCTTTTTCTTAACTAAAAAGATTTTATTTTTTTTTCTGATTTTCGAAAATATTTTTTGCAAAAAAAATCTCCCATGTTTTCCAACACTTGCGGCCTACTCTCCCATGTTCTTCTTCAAGATATGGTCTTGCATACTGAGGAGTTCATGCTTCCTTAATTTAAGGGACATGATCTTCTTAGTGGGTTGGAGGAGTGGCGTAATGGAATTACTGCACAAAGAATTTTTTCCAAGGCGTTTGTTGCTCTATAAATAGTTATTGTTTTCAATTGAAAAAACTCACCCTTGCTCACATAAGTTTTCAAGCTTTAATTTGAGTTAAGAGTCCAATTCCACATAAGTTAAATAGAGTGTTCTTAATGTTCTTATACTAGAGTTTAGTTTTCTTTCGAGTTGTAATTTGGGGAATGGGGAAGTTTGAGTGAACTTTTGTGTATGAGAAAGAGATGTGAGAAAGAGAAGAGAAAGAGAAGAGAGAAGTGAGAAGAGAGAAAGAGAAGAGAAGAGTGACAAGTTGGGTGACTTGTTCCACGGGGTTTCAAGTTTGTTGAGGAACTTGAAGTTTGAGTCTTTAGTTTGTAATAGGACCATTTTCCCTATTCTAGTGAAGATTCTTTTCCCAAAATCACAAGTGGTCGTGGTTTTTCTCCTTGTTAGGGCCAAGGAGTTTTCCACGTAAAAATCTCTCTTGCATCTTTCAGTTCCTTTAGTTAATCTTTCTAATCCTTTAGCTTACTTAGTTTTAATTCCGCAAAAAGTTTGGCTAAACTCTCATACTACAATTCAACCCCCCCCCCTTCTTGTAGTATTCTTTGAAACAACAGACAGGCAAATCAGGGAGAGAATATAGCCCCAAATGTTGCCCCTCTACTTAGTCCACGAGATTCGAACGAGCCGTCCACCAATACTAGATTGGTCGAGTGATTGAGGAAAACCGCGATCACCACCTTTATGGACAACCGATCACCGCACGAACCACCACCACCACGAGACACCACCGACGCCGAGGAGGAGGAGAGAGCCGTGAGAGAGAGAGGAGTTTGAGAGGGTTGGGCTTTGTGTTTGCCAATTAGGGTTTGATCAAATGATCAGTTAATTGCTTACATCAAACCTTAGGCACCTAGTTTATTTATAATCCCATTATAATTAGACTAGGGCACGAGGCCCAAAATCCTCTTAATTCCCCCACATGGCCGACCACCTAGAGAGATGAGGCCCATGAAGGGTCTCGTCCTCTAATGCTCGATCTAGCCCCTTTGTGTGACCTTATAGGATTTGTCCAATTGGGCTTTGGGCTATTTTACTAGCCCAAATATCGTTAGTACCTCTAGCTATGATAAAACGACGACCCAAATGTACGAACTTAATTATCTCCATAATTTGATCCAATTGTTTATCTAGTAATTGCACACGACGAAGACATAAATCTTTCAATAATTATCTTTTGAATTATATAATTATAATTACTTTTGAATAATATAATTTCTAACGATATCATCCGTCTATGTATAACATTTTTTTTTTTTGATGATATACTTAACTTTCGAATGATATAATAACTTTCCAAATGTTATAATAACTCATCGAATGATATAATTACAATTACCTCTTTCAATTTTAGGTGATACAATTGTCTTTTGCATAATTTAACTACTTTTTGGGTCATAGTAAAGGAGAGAGAAAGCAGAAGATAGTTTGCAAATGAATCTAGAAAATGAAATTTTTAGAAAATGTGGATGGGTGCATAAATAAGTGTGCGCTAAGTCTATTAATTTTTACACATGTTAATATATGAAAGGACAAGAAATTAAATTAAGAGTGTACGCAATTCAGTTATGTCTTAGGTGTGTTTTGGGGTATGCATATCCCCCAAGCCAAACTATAAAGATACCATTTGACATTTTCCAAATTTAACCAAAATATATTACATGTCAAACCAAATCAAATCGTATTAAAACAGTTTGGTGTGGTTTATTTTGCGGTTTAACAATATGCTAATTTATACTTATGGTAATAATTTTTTATTGTAAAGTTAAGTTGTAGAATCAAAGTTTAACTTGACAATAAAATAAACATGAACAAAAAAAATTTAATGTATTAGAAATACAAATCACATACATCGATCCATACTAACTCTTTAAATATTATTAGACCTTAATGATTAGTTTTAATTTTATTTTTAAAAAATAAGCACAAATTTTTTTTCATGTTTATATCATATGATTTTGAAAAACAAAAAAATCAAAAAACAGGAAACCACATGTAGGCGTCGTTTGAAGTGCGCCTACGTTAAACATGTTGTGAATATGCTTGACACTCATAGGAAGTGGGACTTGACATAATACGATTAGGGACAAGGAAAGTAGGGAGCCGCCAACAAGTCTGTAAGGAACTTGTAAACCGTTCATGGATCATAAAAGACAACCACGAAAAGGGACAACGATAGGCAACAACGATTGACCCGTGAAGGTTACACTCCGTTCATAATCCATGAGATTACTAACTCCATATGGTTCGGAACCACGAAATAAGGATCGGGGATGATGGTACGAAGTGAGTCATGGAGTCACATTCGCCCATATTGGCCTCTACTCGATTGTTTTTGTTAAAAGTGATTCCTCCGATCTCAAAAGCATGCAAACAAAGATTCAATTTGCTCCAAACTATTATTATGCTAAATTGGTTGAATATTAATGCAACATATAATTCTAAAATATTGTGGTCACTTGAATTAATAAAAAAATTAAAAAGAAACCTAAATTGGTTGTCCGAATTATCTTATCAGTCGTGATTTTCAATTACATATTCCCTTTAAACATGCAATATGGTGATAAAAAATAATAATAGAATAAACATTAATATTGGAAGAAATTTAACAATAAATCCAACAATAAAGTCGTTAGAAAAATAATAGAAATAAAAGGAACATAATTCTTACTTTGATTTTGTTTGCTTGCAACTATAAAACAATATAGAGTTAGTAACTTTAAATAAAATTAATAAAACAACAATTAAATTAAATTAAATTAAATAGATTTGATTTGGGGCCAAACCCTGAAACAGTTCTACCTTTAACACCTTAGTCTAAGGACAGAACCTCGAGTAAAGTATAGACTCCTTGGAGTGCTTGTTGGAGTTTGGTGAGTCCGACTCACCGCGGAAACAAACCCTGACCCGAGGAACCACTCGCAATAATTAAAATCACAAAGCATAAATAAATAATCACAAAGAAAAGATAACGAATCTTACCCTCGAAGCGAGCTTCGCCCAAATACCGGGGCTCTTACTTGAAAGCTGCGAGCACGTCAAACGTCGCGCCTCCGACGGTATCCACCCACAAAAAGGCGAACACAGCTTTAAGGTCTACTACCTGGGGGTTAGCGAGGTCCGACCAAAATCCGAGTGTTATATGAGTTTAAGAGTTTTCCCAAAATTATGGAATGCTCTTTTTAACTCCCACTCAAGCAAAGAATTCTCAAGCCATTCCATGACTATTTATAAGGAAGTATGCCTTGTGAATTTCACTCATCTTTCAATGTGGGACTTTTCACAAAAAGATCCCACATGGAAAGATTGGTGAATTCAACCCTTAGTTAAATAAACAAAGCAACAAGTAACAAGTGTCACATGGTTAGGTGTGGACCACTTTCTCACTTGGTCCCCAAGGCATTTCACATGCAATGTGAACTAACCATGTGTCACCCAACCTTGAGCCCCAAGATGGGTTCGGTTGGCCCATTTTATTTTGGCCCGTGTCCATGACCCATCAACTCGGGTCCACGGCCATTGCCACATGTGTCGCCACCATGGCGCGCCGCCACCATGGCGCTGCCACGTGGCACGCTGCCACTTGGTGGCTGCTACTAGGTGGCTGCCAATGTGGCGGCTGCCAACATGGCTACTGCCAACGTGGCTACTGCCACTTGGCGGCTGCCTACGTGGCGGCCACGTGTGCTGCCACATGGCGTTTTGCCATGTGTGCTGCCACGTGGCATGCTCCTATTGGGCACGCATTCCTAGCCTTTTGCGTGGCTAGGATTTTACTTGTTACTTGATGCATTTTCCCGTCTTGCCAAATCCTAAATTTTGGCTCGACATTTGAGATTCTCCGACGCTCGGTTTCGACGCTCCAAGCTCGAATTTCCGACGTCTAAATGTTTAACACTCGGGCGACGAAATAATTTCTTCCGAATTAATTCGTGGAGTTGGTTTGTATATTTTGCTTGGGTGTAAGGGTTCAGTCAAGATTAAGCTGTAATATTAATTAAATTAATATTACTGATCGGAAGCGGCCTCCACCCAGGCATTCCGATCACTTGACCTTACTGAATATATTAGCTTTCTAATAATTCTGAACCCGCTATCAGAATAATACACTTGTTCGAAGGACACCATTCCTTTCAATCTCCCACTTGTCCTTCCGGACAAGTGTGCATTTAGTGTATAGCCCTTATCCTATGTCTCTTCATGAACTACAGAGTAAGATTACTAGTCATCTCTGTTACGTCCAGAAGTGTTTCTCAAAATCCGAGTTTGACTGTCAATAAGCAGATGATTTCTAAAATCCATCTGAGCACGGCATTGCATTTTTCATAGTCTCGCTCATCGAGAGGCCTTTTAAACAACAAGACATGTTCCCTATTGTTAGTAGGGGGACATTTCCAGTCTTGTAATGTAGCTTCTCTTATTAAGAGGACTCACCCGCCCAATATCTGTCTTCATAATCCCCAGTTACGGCAGACGTTTGGCGGATACCAAAGCAAACCAGTACTCAAACAAGAGATCTCCCACTACGCATGGTCAAAGGAAAAGAGTTCTGATAGTAATAATGAGAAAATACTTATGACGATTTTTAAATCTCTTAAAGTATCCTCATAGGTCGATCCAGTATGGTTCTAAACCAATACCTGTGCAAATGATTTATATCCTCATAGCACAAGAAACGGTGCTACAAATCATACTACACACTAATCTCTGATGGTCATCAATCGTCCACAAAATATGACCTTGATTAGGGATAATTTTCGATTAAAATATTCAAAGTTCACTTAATAGGTGTTTCTTTATCCAAGCCATTGACTTGATACCCTATTTTGAATATTTATTAAAATCGAATGGACTCATTATTTAATTCTAAACCACAATTAAATAGTTTTGTGGAATATTTAGAAATATTTTATTCCACTATGAAACTTCACAATGTTTCATCTTATGATAAATGATTTTTCCCAAATGTTTAAAGAGTAATACTCTTCATAAAACATTCATAGAAATCACACCCATATTTGATATGCTTGATTTCTTTCATGCAATTATGAATGTTGTCGTTCACTTATTGCAAAGGTTTAGTTAAAATTACTTTGCAAACCTTAGCATCTTCATTATCCACCATTTCTATAATAAGATGATAAAATTTTGAGAGTGTTAATGGATTACATGTGATTCAGGATTTATTGTCCAAGCAATGGCTCCCACTCATTTTCATGATTTGAGACCTTCTACTTGACAACCTACAATCATTAATGTTCAACAACGAACCTTTCCATTTAACATCTATATTATTATTGCCTTTAAGGCAACAATATTCTCAACATATATTTTAGTAGACTCCCCGATGATGCCTTGCTTGGGTTTTACTCCAAGCGACTCACAACGATTTGGGATACCCTAATCACTTGTGATCATGGAAATTTTCCTTAAATTCCCGCACATTATACATGGATGCACATCCATGTTACCATTCTCAAGCCACGACACTTCTTGCCTCGTGCTTATAAATGGATTCCTTGCTAAGGATCTAATCCTTGTTAAGGTTTGTGCTTGCAACATCAAAACTCAAATTATATTTGTTTCCATGCGTCAAGAACTCATCCAACTACTTATCTAAGTTCTTTGGATGTTCTTGACTATAATCTAATGATCTAATACTTAGATTAATGTCGATTAGTATTATATACGTACTTCACATGCTCTAAGCATGTAAGTCATCTGACGATTCATATCATAGCCTTACATGATGGATTTAATTCTAGAATGATTCTCAATTTTATTCCATCCATGTGACATTTAGCTCATACAGTTACACTGAGTCTTGCCAAATTGTTCGCTGTATGATATGATTGAAAGTCTCTTACTAGAGTCTTTCTTGTTTGATTTAGTACTTAGCCTAGCTTATACTTAGTTCAAACATTTACTTAGCTTCATACATATGGGTCGAAAGCCTTTCAAAGTCTTTCATGTTTAACATGGTAATTTCTTTTACTCATTTAAACATTTAATTAAGTCTATACCATAGAACTTAATTCCCAACATGTACTAAGTATCGTCTTTAGCTCGGTCCATTGTCGAAAATACTTTCAAATCTAAACATTTAGCATTTGATGGTTGTTTCACAATAGAGTTCGTAAAATTCTTGTTGGACCATTACTTTTGCTCCCACTAAACTTCTTGTTCATCAGAATTTTTTATGTTTCTCCATAAGTCAATCCTCTTATTAACTTTATGAGAAAACACGTTCCAATTCCTTCATGCAATGCTTCCTTTAATCCCATGACGGATTCCATGTGCTTGCTTTCAAATCTAGCATTATTTAGATTTTCAAAACCCTTAGACTATTCCATAGTCACTTCCAAAATTCCATTTTGGGAAGGCGGTTTTGGTATCTATTTTGCCATATTTCATATGCGCAATTTTACTAGATCAATCACAAAAAAGACTTGAGCATTCCGATTGGTGAATGAGATTTTATTAAAATCAACTCCTTGAAATTAATTATATCCTTTACAACCAATCTAGCTATGTATGCATATACATTTCCACATTTGTTAGTTTTCTCCTTGAAAACTTATTTGCAATCGATGGGTCTTTCACCTTTCATGCAAATTAATCAAGTTTCAAACATGATTTTCAAACATGGAGTCTATTTCGGATTTTCATGGCTTTTAACCATTATTCGGAAGTTGGATTTGTCGTAGCTATCTTACAAGACATTATTCCTTTACTATCTAATAGTAAATAGTATGCTTGTAAGTCTTAGGTTTGTTTCTAACTTAATAGAAATTTTATATGATTCAATCCAAGCCTTTGGTGAATTCTATACCTATACGAGGCATCAAACACTGAGTTTTAAGGCGCTTTCAAAGCCCTTTTATTATTTTGATCTTACTCCAACATCTTTAATGTTTTGTGAGTAATGAATTCTCTTTTAAGGCACTTGTAAAGTCCTTTTGAGTATTCTTGATCAAGCATTATCACGAATTCCTTTAAGGTCTTCCGAGATTCTCAGTTCTAGTTTGTTGCTAAGATCGATGGTCATCGAGTTCATTTTCCTCCCACTTGTCGTTTTGGAAACGTGTTACTTTCCAGAAAGACACTACTTAGAGCAACAAACAATTTTTGTTCTCAATTAGGATGTGGAGGTAATACCCGTAGTCTCACTTGAATGCTTACAAAGAGACATGTATATTGTCTTTGGGTAAAAGTTCGTTGTGAAACAACCAGTTAGCTCCTACTGGAGCTATCTTAGTCTTTATTGAGCCATTCAACTCCCACTGAGTCACCTAGCTCCCACTGAGCCACTTTGCTCCCACTGAGCTAGTGAACTCCCACTGAGACTAAGAGTCTTAGGCATATACTTGAAAAGACTTTTATAAGTTATTTCTATCCATAACTAAATATGGTGTCCTTTCTTAGCTTCAACACATTGTTTAGTGTAACATTAGTCATTTGTGCAAATCTTTAAGAACTTTATAAGAAGGGTTGTGAACCATCATCGTTCGAGTCATTTTCAAATGACACCGAGATCTCCGTGAAGACACACCATGTTCTTTGTGGAGTTATTTATGAAAATTTCCATTCATAACTTTGAGATAGTCACGCTTGGCTCAAACAAACATCGCTCGATCTAATCTATACATTTTGATATCTTGCCAAGTCGATTTTGTACTTCACCGAACTCTTGAGCTACTCAAGTCAAGTTTGTTCACATTTGATGAATATAGCCATATCATTTCAAATTCTATGTGAAACGTTGAAGTAATTGAATCCTCTTTAGCCTTCGGAGTCAATTGTCTATACCAAGAACAATAGCTCTCTGCTTTGTCGGTTTCAACAAGTAAGACTTTCTTGTCTTAGAACGATTCCAATTCAAGCAACTATCAAGAGCCTATTTAATAGAGCCTTGAGTACGTTCTTGTCGATGTGACATTGCTAAAGATATTTGGAACGCAAATCAAGCCCATGACTTGAACTTAGTGAGTTTATCATGTTAGAGAAATGTTTGTTTATAATCAAGCATTCTTAACTCAACGCTTGGATAACCATCCCATTCAAATAAATCTCGCAACTATTGCTCATTACTTTGAATGTGAGTCTTTCCGTGTGTAAACGGACCAGTTGCTGATTATGGAACATAATAATCATTACTTGTTCCAGCCTTTGGCTTAAAAGGACTTTAAACAAAACATACGACCTTACAACTGATGTAGCTCTTCTTGCTTCATTCTAAGCTTGTAAGTCGTTAACTTAGCTTAACTTCAATAGTTTGAGGTCACTATCATAGTGGAACACTTAAGCAGTATCCAATACTTGTGAAGATAACGAATTGCTAAGTAAATAACATGAACTCATGAGTTGAAATGAAATCTAATTCCTTTTCTTCGTTCCTTCTTTCCTATATTTCTTATCATACAACATCTCATAATCTTACTTTAAGAATTATTTCTTCAAGTACCTTGACTCTTATACTTTGTTAGGCATAATCAAGCACCTAGTGCGCCGTTAAACAAAGTTTCATCTTTTCCATTAATTCTTACTCGAATTACTACATCAATGAGTCCTACTCAATTGTGATGCGAAAAGATACGTTGGTTGTCAAACATTGACAATCTTGAGTTTGCAACTCAATACCTCATGTTTTATCAAAACTACCTAGTATTTTGAATACATGATGTCCAACCGTCCTTTCGGACTTAATTATAAAAGTCATTCATGAGAATTGTATTTTAGAAATGCTTTTCCTTTCTTTGAGAACTATTCTCAAGGATTCCCTTTACCAATCATGGAAACAATATTATTTGATTTAGAATACTATAAATATAAGTGCTAAGTATAACCATTTATCAAGAACATAATAAGTTTGAAAATAAATAGCATTCATGCAAACTTCAATCTTATTAAACGTCTTATTTACGCATAATAATTGTCCCTATTTGGCGAAAATAAGGCGATTCCAAGATCCAAAGAAACAAAGAGTGGTTAAGCATGCTTTGGCTTGTCTTAGACACTCAATCTTCTAGGGTAAGCATTGTCTTGCTAATGGCTCTAAGCCACTCTTGGTTAGACAATCGTCGCATCTAATGCATCTTTGACGATGTATCTCTTTTGCCACGGTATGTGAGGACTCCTCACTCATACCGATGAGTTAAACCAAAACCAACGTGCACACCCGGTGTGCCTTATGCCCCTTGGAGAAGTGATGGCACCTCGCTTTGGCGTAGCCTACCATCACTCTCGTTCGGTTAGTAAGTGTTGTTTTGGAAAGGCAAGTTTGACTCAATATTATTAGGGACCTAGGATTTCTATGTTGGTTGATTTAAGTGAACTTAACTAATCATCGCAACACCAAGAAAACCTAAACATGCATCTAACGAATAATTCACATATATATATATAAAGCGAAATTATAAAGCGTAATATAAAGGTCTTCATATAAAGCGAAATTATAGATGCATATTGGAAACTAGCATGACCCCTTGAGATCTTCATATCTTCAAAAGGTTTTCATTTGCAATTCAAGGCTTTGTCTTCCAAGATACGCCGTCTTCAAGACTTGACCAAACTATGCAAAAACTAGTGTCTACAACTAGGAATAATCTAAATATTAAAGTACAAAAATACTTAACGGTGCGTAGACCGTATTTAGATTTACAAAAATACATAACGGCACGTAGTCCGTATTTTCTATCCTAGTCGGGTCCCACTAGTTGCCATTTCATAAAACCTGTGAGAGAGAATATATATATTCCATTCATCCATTCACTATTTGTGAATATCCCATGCAATTTACAAAATAAAACAAAATAAAATGCATTTAAACAACGCGCGCACTAGTGTTGAGTTTTCCACCTCCCGAGGAGACCGGAGCTGGAGCTGGAGCTGGAGCTAGTGGAGAGGTTACTCCTCGTACGGTGTAGTTTTATGAGATGATGGGTGTACGTCCCCCGGCGCCGTAGTCTATTCCTGTGCTTTTTTTTATTTTATTTTGACTTTGTATAGAACTTTGCCTCTATTTGGACTCTTTATTTAGTCATGCTTGTATATACATATTACTTATGAGTTTATTCAGTATTTATTTATTATTTATTATTTTTTTATTTTTTAATGTTTATGTGTATGTTTGTGTGTGCAAAGGATTGTGAAAATTAACTTTGCGCAATAATTCCGTCATTTTTATTATTGATGGAGGGTATCCGACTTTCTCCCACAAAAAGATAAAATGAAAAAAATAAAAGTCAAAAATATTGGATTTATAAAAAACTTAGAAGTTAAGCCTAAATAAAATCCGAAAAATAATATAATTAATATAATAGTTATATTAATTAAGAAGAAGAAATAAATAAAATTTAGAAAAGAGGTATAAAAAAGAATAAAAGACCGTAAAGTCATTGGTCAGATTCGAATCAGGCCAAAAAACGCGGTTTTTGGAAAGCTTGTATAATAAGACACGTTAGCGCCACCTGGCGCCACGTGTTTTGGTATAGCGCCAGGCGCTACGCTTAGCGTTTGGCGCCAGGCTCTGGCGTTAGGCGCCAATATTTGGCGTCTGGCGCTAATGAGCGCTGACTCCAAATCCTTCCCGGATTAAAACTGCGCCGATTTTGTGTATAAATAGCCCCCTGCCCAACCGATTTTCTTCATAATTTTAGCAGATTAAATATATTCTTAGATTTTGAAATAATAATCATGTCTCTAGTCTCTAAAAGTTTTACCAACTTCACTCATGAATGGTGTCGGTCTCGTACTGCCAAGGAGAGAAAAGAGTTAGATGTGTTTCACATGGGGGTATTTATGGTGTCAAAGGGGTAGATCTTGATTTAGACTTTATTCATACCGCTCTAGAATATTGGGATGTGGATACTCATTGCTTTAGATTAGGGTATGATGAAATTAGCCCTTTGCCGGAAGAATTCGGTGCTATTTTAGGCTTCCCTGCATTAGATCTTGTAGTAATCCCTAGAATAAACGAATATTATTATAAGGATTTTGAACGCTTCTTTAATTTAAAAGACAAAGATCTAACAAAATTAGTAGATGGTAGCATAGTTAATTTGAAAGAATTTGCTCGCCATTATTTTGATTGACCTTATTCTGAGTCTTTTCATGTTTATAGAAGAAGAGCTTTTCTTTTTTGCATGCTTAATCAATATCTTCTCACTAGTGGTAAAACTAATGAGGGTCAAGCAATCCTATCAACTGTATTGGAGCAGATAGAATCTAGGAGAAATCCAATGCCATTAATAGTTGGAGAGACTATGCTTAGTCTTGACGAATTAAAGAAGAATTCAAAAGCGCCTTTTCGGGGCTCTCTAATTTTATTACAGGTAAAATAATATTTTTAATTACAGAAATCAAAAACATATTTTTGTATAGTAATAATAATTTATTTGCATTGAAATTTTTTTATAGATATGGCTAATGGAAAGACTAGAATTAATTAGTCCTCCAGACAATATCGAGAAATACACTCCAAATTGTTTTGTGAGAAGGAAGAAACACTTCTCTAAGATGGGGCGCCACGATTGGAAGAAGGTCTTCGGGTCTTGCAATTTTGCCATCAAGTGGGTCATCCCTTGGTGGAAAATAGAAAAGATGGTTGGTGTTAACAAGCAACCTTTCTGCAGTCTTCCAAACTTTTCCCGAATGACTTTTATTACCCTGAAGGGTAAAAAGACAGTACGACCTACTTCAAACAATTCCTTCCGGGGATCTTTGTCGTCCCTATGAATTCCCTGTCTCTCAAGAAGTAGACAAATTTGATACTTATTGGAGCGCTAGACCTTTATGGGAAGTGATTACCCAAAAGGTTCCTCCTTCTTTGCCCAATGATGTGAAGAATTGGCTTCTGAAGAAACCTTCAAAGGACATGAAGAAAAATCAGAGTAAAACTGATGTGAAGAGTCGTCTAGGTGATAAAGTGATTCCTGTTAAGGAACGCTTGGGTGAAAGAGTTGAGTTCAAAACACCTACAATGCCTAAGAAGAAAAGCTCTGCGAAGGATAAAGGAAAAAGGAAAGCTGACACTACAGAGAAGAAGGCTTGGGTAGAAAAGAAACATGGGGTCCTAGCTAAAGGAGAAACTATTTACTCCAAAATTGAATGTAGGTCCTCTAAAGGATGCCTACTAGCTAAAGTTATGGATGAGGAAGAAGACGCAGATAAGAATTGGAAGAGGGCAAAGAAAGAGAAAAAATATTAAAAGCATTGCTTAACTTTCAATTATTAGACTTAGTTTTAAATTCAAATTTAATTTACTTAGGCTTTATTTAAATTCCATCAATAATGTAATTTATTTTATTAATGAAATTCCAGCTTTATAAATTTAATTTATTAAAGCAATGAAAATCGAAAATTTAATTTTCCAGAAATTGTTTCGAGTACGGAAGTCGAAAATTTTCCGAAAAAACACCGAAATATATCCACATATTGTACAGAGAATTGGTGCCGCGATTTTATGACTGGCGCCAGCTGCGGCAGTCAGGCGACAGAGGTTGTCGTCTGGCACTAAGGTTCATCGGCTGGCGCTAGAATTTTTTCTGTGACGCTGATGTTTCGTCGATCTTTTGTTGAATTTTTTATTAAGTCTGGGATGCAAGGTTTGGAAAAAAATAAAGTGGTCGCACCCGTAAAGGGTTGCCTACGTATCCTTTCTTAAGGAATCAGGCCACGTAGCTCTCTTGAGTGTCCAACTCAAGTGATTATGGGTAGTATTTTTTAAGTTGGTCAAGATTTGTCATGTTCGAGAACTCATTGCCATCCATGTCAGTTACTTTTGTTGCACCTCCTGACAGGATTGTTTTGACAATGTAGGGTCTGAATTTTCCTCTTGGATCTAAAACTTTTTTCTTTAATGCTTTTAACACCAAATCACCTACTTTGATGTTTCTTGTCTTGACCTTCTTATTAAAATGCCTAGCCATACGAGTTTGATAACATTGAGTGTGATGTAGAGCTTCTAGTAATTTTTCATCAATGTTGTTTCAATGAATACTACAAGAAGGGGGGGTTGAATTTTAGTATGATACTTTAGCCAAACTTTTTGCGGAATTAAGATTAAGTAAGCTAAAGGAACGGAAAGATTAACTAAAGGAACTAAAGAATGCAAGAGAGATTTTTACGTGGAAAACTCCTTGGCCCTAACAAGGAGAAAAACCACGACCACTTGGGATTTTGGGAAAAGAATCTTCACTAGAATAGGGAAAATGGCCCTATTACAAACTAAAGACTCAAACTCAAGTTCCTCTACGAACTTGAAACCCCGAGGAACAAGTCACCCAACTTGTCACTCTTCTCTTCTCTTTCTCTCTTCTCACTTCTCTGTTCTCTCTTCTCTTTCTCTTCTCTTTCTTACTCTCTTTCTCATACACAAAATTTCACTCGAACTTCCCCATTCCCTAAATTAAAACTCGAAAGAAAAACAAACTCTAGTATAAGAACATTAAGAACACTCTAATGAACTTGTGTGTAATTGACACTTGACTCGAATTAAAATCTAGAAAACTTATATGATCAAGGGTGAGATTTTCCAACAGAAATTATGAACTATTTATAGAGCAATAAACTCCTTGGAAAAACTTTATTGTGCAGCAAATCCATTACGCCACTACTCATACCCACTAAGAAGATCATGTTCCTAAAATTAAGGAACCATGAACTCCTCAATGTGCAAGACCATGAATTGAAGCAAATCATGGAGGAGTAGGCCGCAAGCTTTTAGAAAACGTGGGAGATTTTATTTTCAGAAGATATTTTCGAAAATCAGAAATAATATAAAATCTTTTTAGTTAAGAAAAAAGATAAACGTTAAAGACTTAACCACTTTCCTAAAAACTAGCATGCAAAATTTAATCTTTTTAGACCAATTCCACACAGCTTTTTCGAGTGTAATTAAATATCTTATACTTACATAAATCCTAGAGTATAAAATATATTTAGTCTTTATGCCTTCTGATGAAGCTTCTACTCCGAGGCTTCCTGTTCCCTAGAAGGAACTTCTCTTCTCTGATGAAGCTTCTTCTCTGAAGCTTATGTTCCCTAAGGGGAACCTTCTCTTATCAAGTCTTCATTTCTGAAGCACCAGTTCCTGTTTAGGAACTCTTCTTTATGGATAGCTCTGCTTCTGGCCTTCTTGTTCCTCATGGTATTTTTACAAGACACTTAATTCTCCTGGTCTTTGCAAATGAACACACACTTAAACAATCAAGCACTTATTAGTTTGTAAGTAAGTGAGGTTGTGTCATCATCAAAATCATTAAGTTAAAAAATAAAGTAGAATTAGCTCCTCATATCTTGCCCTAGTCTATTCAACTTCATCAAGTTTGTTCTCTAATGCGATGCGTAGAGATGGAATCTCTAGCTCTACGGGTTGTACGTCATCCATTCCATAAACCAGGGAAAATGGCGTATTTCCTGTTGACGTGCGATAATCCCACAATGCGAAGTGAAGTTTGTCAGGCCAATCCTTGTAATTTTCCATCATTTTCTCGATGATAGTCTTTAAATTTTTATTAGCTGCTTCGACTGCTCCATTTGCCTGAGGTCTATAAGGAGAAGAATGATGATGTTGAATACCGTATTTTTGTAGCAATTCTTCACACTCGGCTTGAAAGTGAGTTCCATTGTCACTTATCATTTCATGTGGGACTCCATATCGACAAATAATATTTCTTTCGATAAAGAGTGCTACATGTTTTGCAGTGAGTTTGGCGTAAGATTGTGCTTCGACCCACTTTGTGAAGTTATCAATTGCCACTAAGATATATTCATGACCTCCTGTTCGTGGGGGAGTGATTTTGCCGATGATGTCAATTCCCCATATAGAGAATGGCCATGGAGAAGTGTAGGTGTAGAGTAAAGATGGAGGAACATGTTCTAAATTAGCGTAGATTTGGCACTTAGGGCATATTTTTACGTATTGATAGCAATCCCTATTCATTGTAGTCCAATAGTATCCTTCTCGCATTATCTTTTGGACTAACATTTTGCCATTTACGTGAGTTCCACAAATTCCTTCGTGGACTATCCTCATTGCTCTTTGAGCATCCTCTTTTCCTACACATAAGAGAGCTCGACCCTTAGGTACCCTTTTGTGTAGCTCGTTGTCTATGAGTACGTATTGGGAAGCCAAGAGTCTTAATGGTCGTTTTGCTCTTTTGTCAGCATGGGGACGGTATTCTCCTTTGGTGACATAGTTGAGTATATCCGTATACTATGGTTCTTCTTCTTCTTCTTCTTCTTCTTCTTCTTCTTC
Source organism: Chenopodium quinoa (assembly GCF_001683475.1). Classification (NCBI taxonomy): domain Eukaryota; kingdom Viridiplantae; phylum Streptophyta; class Magnoliopsida; order Caryophyllales; family Amaranthaceae; genus Chenopodium; species Chenopodium quinoa. Next base: position 404,565 of record NW_018743937.1, read on the forward strand.
TTCTTCTTCTTCTTCTTCTTCTTCTTCTTCTTCTTCTTCTTCTTCTTCTTCTTCTTCTTCTTCTTCATGGGTCACTTCATCATCTTCTATAGCTTGAATGTAAGCCGGTTTATGACTTTTTTTTATAGTTAGAGGCATTTGCTCGATTTCCATAGGAATCCTAACCATTGAGGCAAGTCTTGCAAAGGCATCAGTAAATTGATTTTCTTCTCTAGGTAGATATGTGTATTCCACCTTCTCTAACTAATTAGTGAGGGTTTCCAAATAAGTTTGATAATGGGCTAGGCTTTCACTCCTTACTTTCCATCTTTTGGAGATTTGATTGATGATCAATGAAGAGTCTCCGAATATCCGTAACTTTTTCACTCCCAATGCCGAATCTGTTTCAAGGCCTACCACGCATGCTTCATACTCAGCAGCGTTGTTGGTAACGTCGAAATCAAACTTTATGGAGATTGGAACATGCTCTTCTTTTGGTGATACTAGTAATACTCCAACGCCACATCCCTTTTTGTTTGATGCTCCATCGAAGTACAAGGTCCAAGTATCATCTTCAGTGACCATTAAGTCTTCATCTGGAAATTCATTGTCATGTATTGGCGTCGAGTCTTCTATTGGAAAGTCTGCTAGAAAATCCGAAATCACAGATCCTTTTATAGCTTTTTGTGGCATGAACCTTACATCGAACTGGGCTAAGTTGACTATCCATCTCGATATGCGCCCATTGAGTGTAGGTTTCTCGAATAAATACTTGAGTGGATCTAATCGGGAAACTATAAAGACTGTATGAACGAGCATGTAATGTCTTAACTTGGTTGTGGCCCACACCAATGCGAGGCACAATTTCTCAAGTGGTGTATAGCGTGCTTCATACTCGAGCATCTTTTTGCTTAGATAGTAGATCGCATTTTCTTTGCCTTCTACTTCTTGTGCTAGCATGGCTCCTATTGTCTCTTTGGTGACTGTTAAGTACAATCTAAGAGGTATTCCCGGATGTGCTGGTGCTAATACGACAGGATTTGCGAGATAGGCTTTGATCCTTTCAAAGGATTTTTGACACTCGTCATCCCATATCACTGGTACATTCTTTTTAAGCTTTTTGAAAATTGGTTCACATATTGTTGTCAATTTTGATATGAACCTGCTTATGTATTGCAACCGGCCAATAAATCCTCGAATTTGCTTCTCGGTTTTGGGCGGTGGCATTAACATGATTGCCATGATCTTGGTTGGGTTTATCTCTATTCCTCTAGAGCTTATGATATAACCCAAAAGTTTGCCTAAGGTGACTCCAAAAGCACACTTATATGGATTTAGCCTCATGTTGTATTTTCTCAGCCTTTTGAAGAATTTTCTCAAGGCTATTTGATGGCCTGGGCGATCTTTTGATTTTACAATCATATCGTCCACGTATACTTCAAATTCTTTATGCATCATGTCATGGAGCAAGGCAGTTACTGCTTGTCGGTAAGTAGAAACCGCGTTTTTCAACCCGAATGGCATTACCGTGTAGCAGTAAGTAACCCATGGTGTTATGAAGGTTGTCTTCTCCATGTCTTCTTCCGCCATGAGAATCTGATTATAGCCCGCGTATCCATCCATGAACGAGAGGAGCGCATGATTTGCTGTGTTATCCACTAGAAAATCGATGTGTGGTAAAGGGAAGTCATCCTTTGGACTTGCCTTATTTAGATCTCGATAGTCGACACACATTCTTACCCTTCCATCCTTTTTCGGAACTGGGACGATGTTGGCGACCCATTCAGGGTATTTGGATACCTTGATAAAACCTACAGTTATTTGTTTTTGAACTTCTTCTTTTATTTTAAGAGCTACGTCGGGTTTCATTCGACGTAACTTTTGTTTTACAGGTTTCATTCCTGGAATTAATGGTATGATGTGTTGAGCTATTTCTCTATTAATACCTACCATATCTTCATATGACCAAGTGAATACATCGATGAATTCTTTTAAGTAAGTTAATTAAATCGGTTCTTTCTTATTCATTAAGTGTTAATCCGATTTTAACTTCTCTTTTATTGGTTGAATCATTTGAGATATCAACCGTCTCAGTTTCCTCAATTATCGGTGTTTTCTTTTCAAGTGTTCCATTGCTTTAATAATTTCTTTGTCATTTTCATTGTTAGTTAAGCAATGCTCATCATCTTGGGTTAAAGAAGAACACAAAGAGTAAGGAGAAGGAGACATATAATTAAATTTTGAGATCATTACATCAAAGAGATATATGTCCTCAGGGACTTGATCACTAACTATCCTAGAGGAAGAGATAGAAGGAGGGGGTGCTACAACTAAAGACTTAGATGACTCTATAAGGAGAGACTCTGTCTCTGACTCTGACTCTAACGACTCTTCGAACATCGGTCCTTGCCCCGTTGTGATGGAGATTTTCCTTCCGCTTGGAGTAGTCACCTTGACGGTCTTGCGCCACCCTTGTAGTGATCCTTCCGCTAGAGTGATGAGCTTTAAGGGATCAAAGCTTTCACTTTGTAGGACTGTTTGGATGAGCGAGGAGTTATCCTCTTTGTATGTTGGCTCATCTTTTTCTCGCCCGAATAGTAATCCCATGACATTAAAGTCAAAGCATGGGGGTGCTTTCTCCTTGTGGACAGGAGTTGGGATTTCTTCTATGAAGTAGCAATCTTAGAAAATCTCGAATCCCGGTTGCCTTATGCCATTTACGACAAATGGTTTAGGAAATTCGTAACATGGATAGTCCTCCCCTTCTTTTATGAATTGACCATTGAGGGTAAGAGGATACTGATCCATTGGGATTGGCTTTCTTGTGGATGCGAGCGTCCCTACGTGCCTTTGACTTTTCCTGGGCTCGCTTGAGATCTTCCCGAGTCGGTTCGAAACCAAGTCTAAAAGTGTCTAATTTAGGGAGGCTAGGTGATTCTAGCGGTTTTGCTATGCCTTTCTTCTTTCCTAGGGTCATCCCAGGAAAATGTCCTTTCTTCTTTAGAATAGCGTTCATGATCATATTGGAGTGGGGGTCGTGGCAGAGAGGGATCCTTTCATCCTCCTTGATTAAGGAGACCTCTTCATTAAAGCCCCACAAATATTCATCATCTTCATCGTGCTCCACATTAATTATTGGATTCTCTATAGCTTTAATCCTCATGGGTAATGGGAATTCCTCCAACTATGGCTTTTACCTGTTGGTGGAGTGATGAAGGGACGACCTTTAGGTCATGAAGCCAAGGGCATCCCAACAATAGATTGAACGAAGCCTTAATATCTACTACTTGGAACGCAGTAGCGTGTTCTATTGCTCTCGCCGTTACGTTCATAGTAATTTTACCAAGAGCTTGACGACGAGTGTTGTCGTAAGCTCTTATTCCTTGCTTTGACGGGGTTAGGTCTTCATACCTTATGCCTAGCATTTTCGCAGTTCTAAGTGGACAAACATTAATGGCCGATCCATTGTCTAAAGGAGCCATAGGGACGTTCATTCTCTTGCAAACCACTGTGAGATTTAACACCTTATAATGCTTGTCACCTTCTGGAGGTAAGTCTTTGTCGGAAAAGGTGATCAAGTTGATAAGACTAGGGAGATCACTCGTAAGGAAGTTAGCCAACCCCTCAGGAGTGGTGTTAGAATCTATCCCTATCTTATCCAAGGCATTCATTACAGCCAACCTATGCTCTTGAGATGTTTCCAGAAGCTTCCATATGTTCATTTCAACCTTGGTTTTCTTGAACTGTTTGACAATGTCATTGTCTTCTATGATAGGTATGGGAACTTGCTGCGTGGTTGGCATATGTTGTGTCGAAACAGGAGGTTGCATTCTCCCGAATCTTGTGAGGACGTTTATGGATGAATCTTCTTCAACCCAGAAGTCATACATGGCATATGACACCGAAGGTGGAGGTCCTACCATGTCTTTCAAGTAAACGTCTTCTTCGTCGCTGTCCTAAACTCCATTAATACTTATGTATTCTTCTTGTGGAACTTGGACTAGTCTTTTGTCATCAATCATCTTCTGAATTAAATCCTTGAATTTAAAACAGTTTTCAATAGTGTGACCCCCTGATTGATGATATTGACAATAAAATATGTCGGTCCTTTTTAACGATTCAAATGGTCTCGGTTCGAGAGGTTTGACCTCGCCACTCTCGGAGAGCATTTTGAACATTTGAGCATATGGAATTCCAATTGGATTGTAGAGTCTATTACTCATCTTGGGTTTATCAATTACTTGCAAAGAAAAGTGTTTATTCGTTTCCTCGCTAGCTAGAGGCAATGGAATCTTATTTGCTTCCATGAGATCTTGAATGAGGTTTTAAAACCTGTAACATTCATTTGTGGTATGACCGTTCCCTTGATGATACTTGCAGTAGGATTTGGAATCCCATTTTGAAGATCGTTTTTCTAGTGTGGGATCCCTAGTTGGGCCAATAGGTTTGATTAATCCTTGATCATGGAGACGATCAAAGATAGCGTCATAGGTCATTCCCATGGGCCTGAACTCTTTCCTAGGTTTATTTTTCGAGGGTGGAACCTCGTCATACTTTTTCTAAAGTTTCTTCACAACTTAGAGGGCTTCACGTAGCAAGTTTGATCCTTCCAACATGGACAGTGTAAGCAATTGTATGTCCTCTTTACTTGCTAATTCTAGAAGGTTATCCACAGCATGGATTTCCTCCTCTTCTTTGATAGCATGGATTTCTTCGACAGGTTTGATGAGAGATGAGGGATCAACCTCGTTTTCCTCATTAGAGATGGCCAAGGAGTGAGCGAGAGGCGCATTATCAATACTTGGCTTCTTACTGGCAGGAGGCAATAATAGCTTGTTATTGTCGATTAAGTCTTGGATAGCTTCATTAAGCTTCAAACAATTCTCGGTAAGATGGCCCCTACCTTGGTGATACTTGCAATGCGCATTGGGTTCCAATTAGCCGTCCTCTTCTCGACTGGTGGATCCCCAAATGGTCCAATAGGAGTTATAAGACCTTTTGCATTTAATCGGTCAAATGCGATGTCATAACTCATACCAATAGGAGTAAAGTTCCTCCTAAATGGTTTTTTTTGTCTTTGATTATTCATAGCAAGGACTTCACTTAAGTTAAAGGTACCAATATTATTTGAGTGGGTGGTTCTGGAAAAAGAAGGATTGTCGTTCTTCTTGCCTTTCTAGCCACTGTTGGAGTTATTGTTAGCAGCTTTCAACTTAGCCAGGTCATCTTCAATATTAATTCCAATGTCGTAGACGACCTTGAAGGTTTGGAGATTATTCTGGTATTTGAGATTCTTGGAGTACTTTTCTTGAAGGTTTTTTGATGAATAATTTTACGGACTCTTTTTCACTTTGAACCTCAATCATCTTAGCTGGGGATTTCAAGTTCCCTATAGTCAGTCTCAACTTGAATATTGCATTTGTATCTATCAATGAAAGCGTTTACTATGGACTCCCAAGTAGAGGTTCTTTCTTTCTCAAGAGAAAAGAACCATTATTGGCAAACGGTTTCGAGAGATAGTGAGAACAAAGAGGGAAATACCTTCTTGTCGATACCATTAATACTCATTATTGTTTCTAAGGCTCTTAAATGAAAGTAAGGGTTGTCAGTTGCTTTGAATTTCGGGATGTCGTTGGCATTGAACCTCTGCGGAAGAAGATCCTTGTCCACCGAGACCCCTTGTGAGCTAATACCTTGAAACTTGTAGTCACTAGACAGTTTGCTCAGACTGTCTTGCATGAGGTCCATCTGTTGTTGTTTCACAGGATCATTAATCTTGAGGGTTAGAACCTTTAACGCCTCGGTCACAGTAATCAGTTGGTTCCTGAGCTCATTGACTTCCTCTTGTGTTGCCATTATTGTCTTAGCTTTCCTCTTACGAGCAATGGGTTTGTCGAAAAGTTGGACTTGGATAAAAAAGATTGTCTTTGATCAAACGCCCTTCCTTTCTTGACCATGCGCTGTAAATTAAACCATTTTTGTTTTAATTATTTGACTCAAATTGACCTTGACTTTACGGTTTGAAAGAGAAAAAGCAAAAATAGGTGCATATTTTTGGCAAAAAATAAGGTATATATTTTTGGGAGTTAAGCATAGGGTTCAAACAAGTTGATTTATTTGGAGGATTAATATCCGACTTACCCCTCTAAAAAATGACGGAAAATACACGCATACAAGACTCCCTTAGACATGGTCAAAGTGTACATTAGTGTGTGTTGTATATGGTGAGTGTAAGTGACATGCTTTGACTCTTGTGTAAGACCACGGGACTTAGTGCTTAGACTCAATTAATGACTTGACAAGGTATAATTACCAGTTAAAATTAACTGAATCGACTAGAAAACTGCTCAATTAGACATAAGGTGATGACTCGAGCGATAAACCGAACTGTCGCCAAAACGACAGGACTGGCGCCTCTCTTTGTAGTGTAGCTCCAGGCGCTACACTTCATAGAGTGGCGTTGCAGTTCAAATCTTGGCGCCTTTGCTGGAACGTCAATCTGGAACTGCTTTCGGTATTATTTACTCTACAGGGTATGCTTAAAGTCGTACTAAGTCAATTCTGATTAAATTATTAAACTTTATTTACTCAAATTAATTTATTAATTAATTAATTAGGCAAAGTTCTTTTAGACATAAATCATTTTATTTAATCTTAGCACAAGTCAAACAAACGGTTAGGAAAAACACATAGAGTATGCAAAACCAATAATGCACAATTAGTCGAGTAGGCACAACATGATGTAATGAGTTTGCAACCTAACCACTGCTCTAGTTCTCTAAAGTTCGGGATATGGGTTAGTCAATAGAGGGTCCATGGTTAATTTTCCGGATGCACCGCGCGGAAGCCTAACCGTGAAGGGTTGGCGCGAGTGGATAGGACACCGCGAGTTTAGAAAAACTCGCTTCCATGGTTTGGTGAATTCAACATTCTCGGATGTACCCTTTATTGCTCAGAGCGTTTAATCAGGTAGATGGAGCATGAATTCCCAGAGGGTTATGTCCATATGTAGAACACATATGGGTTTCAGAAAAGTGAGAAAAACTCAATCAGGAAGTAGGATCGAGTAAACAGTGCTAAAAACTGGTCAAAACTAGAACGCATATTTCTGGCTCGGTATTGGAAGAACTTGACGCCAGCAAACAGAGTCCAACGCCACCTTTTGGCTTTAGCGCCTGACGACAGAAGTTGTTGCCTTGCGCTAACGTCAAAAAGTTGGCGCTAGTCTTTGTTCGCTGATGCTAGTTCCTACATGCCTCAGCAGCTTTCTGTGCTCGATAAAATTTTTCGGTTTCACGCAACATTATTTCGATCCTTGATGTGAAAGATATTCCTCAAATTTCTTACGTGTAAAAATCCTATGTTTTAACTCATTACGGATGGTCTTTCCAATGAGATCTTTTTTATGCATATGACAATAATGTTAATCAAAATTACGCACATGAAATACTTAGAACTTTTCGAGTCTCATCCACTCATTCTAAATCATTGCCGAAATAAATTTCGGGAATTAAAATAGAAATCCTCCCTAGTGGAGTCGCCAAAAATTGTAGGGAATATTTCAAGCATTATCCCAAACTTGAACCCCACTGTGATCATACACTAAAGTACGGTGGCGTCCAAAGGGAAAGAAGATAGAGCAAAAGAGTCGCCAACAAGTTTTAGAAACTTGTAAACCGTTCACAGAGTGAAGGTTACACCCCTTAACGATCCAGGAGATCGTCAACTCCTATAGGTCTGGAACCATGACATGTAGTTCAGGGATGAAGGTACAAATCCAACCTAAAAGAGATTGAACCTGCCCTAATAATAGGCCTATACTTTATTCTAATCGTATTCATGTGCGCTTTCTGACTAACATGCAATCAATAGGTTTAACCCTAAACTTGTTTATCTATGTTGGTTGAATATTAATGCACAAAAAAATCTATTATTGGCGATCACTTGAATTATAATCAAATTAACCCTAAACAAGATTATTGATTATCTTATTAAGCGTGATTACAAGTACCAATTCCTTTTAAACATGCATAAAAGGTGTGATCAAGCAATAACAATAAATATCAAGGAACATAATAAATAATCAAAATAATAATTATAATCATAATAATAATTATAATAATCATGTTAAAGCATAATAATAACAAGATCCTAGGCATGATACTAACAAGATTAATAACAAACTCTAGCATATCACTAAACATTAAAGATCAAAGTTTTAGTCCTAACATGATACTAACATGAATGTTATAAAAGAATATATAAGTCATCATACTTTAATCATACTTGATATTAGCATTTTTTAGTTGTTACCCTAAACATGATACTAGGAAGATCAAAACACCCTAACATAACGCTAGGAATCATAATAACAACCTAAGCATGATTTCTATATCATAATATCAATAAAAACCATTAAAGCACTTACTTGGATGCCTCGTACCTCTTTCTAATAACAAAATACACATGTTAGTAACTTCAAGGAAAATAATAAATCAAAACAATTAAATTAAATAATTGAAATAGAGATTTGGGACGAAACCCTCATAAATTAAAACCTTTCACGTCTAGGGAAAAGGCAACTTCAAATAATTCTAGGTGTGTCTAGTGCTAATGTATGAGGAATTGTGTTTATAAAAAGCTAGGCTTAGAAAGAGAAAGAGAATCAAGAAATTCTTGATGAGAGTTGATGAGAATTGTTGATAGTTGTTGTTAATTAATGATGAAAAACGGAGTTTTTAGGAGGCTATTTATAGAGAAAATCAGCCAAAAAGATAGAATAATAAACCAGAGTTTCGACGTGAAAAAACGAAGTTAGTACCAGACGTTGACATTAGCGCCAGACGCTAACGCTAGCGCCAAGCGCTAATGTCTGGCGTTAGGCGCTAATAAATTTTATACACATTTTCTAAATTCAGATAAAATTTAACCGTACAGGAGGATAAAATCGTATTTTCCTCAAAAAACGTTCTTTGATTTCTATTAAACTCTAAAAAGTCAACGAAAGTCAATTTATCAATGCTAATTGAATTAGGAATGAAAAGAACCTTGTAGAAGAATCTAAAAGACTAAAACCATTTCTAATTGCATTAGGAATGATAAATCCATACTAGGCCCTCCTCTAGATCATTGGGCCGCATATAAGGCTCAAACCGGGCCCAGTTTAGTAATTTGGCCATAACTTCCTCATTATTCATCGGAATTGAGCTTATAATATATCGTTGAAAAGCTCTTTTCAAGCCCCATCCAACTACACCATTATTGGACCCTTGCTATAAACCAACCAAACTGGATTGGCTGTTTTCATAAAATAGGTTTTCAAAAACAGAGAGAAAAGATTTTTTATATGCAACACTAGACTTTCCACACTTTCACTTCATTCGATTATGATTTGACGTGAAAGGTACTCATCACTGGGTTTGGTTTTGGGGAGACACAATTGGGTGTCTACAGTTAGATTCTTAAAGAAATAAATAGATAAACATATGACCAAAGATGTTAATGCTCTCCATTAAGTGAAAGACAAAGTCATGTCTACAACTGTACAAGTTGAAGAGGTAAAATTACCTTCATGTTCATAAAATTATATTGGAAAGGACGATAGATCTTCAATACATGCTAAACAACTAAACTATCACTTCGCTACTAAGCTAAGGAAAAACTAAGAAAGCAAGAAGAAAGCTTAAAGAAAATGAAATGCTTGTTGTTGATCTGATTAATTTATTGATGTATTTCTTTGGTTTCTTCACTTCTATTTATAGGAAAGCTTAGAGCGTTTTTTTGCTAACTCTAATAAATGTTGTGTAGTTATTCTTCCACTCGCTTTTTGAAAGCAAAATGCCTTGTTTCCTTCACGGGTTGTGCTCCTCTTCTTAGGCGCTCTTACTAAGTCCTACCCAGGCCATTCCTTTACTGAAAAGAATGGAGTATTTTAAACAAGTGTATTATTCCGATAGAGGGTTCAATTAATAAATTACGGAGATATGTATGTAGGAGGCCAAGCCAAGAGATCGAAATGTCTTGTGGAAACCACCTCCGATCATATTAATCTCACGGCTTTCTCTTGACTAAAACCAACCGGTCACACTCAATCGTGCAACCAAACTAAGGAGACAAATTAAGTCAAAAGGCTTTTATACGTCGATAAATACATTTCAGACTCAAATGTCAAATTTCGAGCTTAGAGCGTAAAAAACGAGCGTTAAACGTCGAGTAGATTCTAGGAATTGATAGGACGAGAAAATAATTCAAACAACACCTCGTGCTAGTATCGGAGGCCAACACTAGGCCTTACCGCACTAAGAAACAAGAGGCTAAGGGTTGCATCGCATACCATGGGCTAAGGCCACACACCAACCCTATTGCAAGGCCCTACATGTTGTTGGCCTTGATGGCGGGTGCTGGTGCGCTAGCAAACTTTTCTAGCTAAGAAGCCTTGCTAGCGAGGTTAGCAGAAAGCTCGTCAAGCCAACAAGTGATAAGTGTCATTTATGAAACTTATTTAGCTTTTTTTGGGATGATTTTTAGTTGCTTTTATAGCTCATTTTATCTCTATTTCTCTAGTTTTACCTTTGTTTCTCTATATTGTGCATTCCTAGTTGTTTTCTCATTTTCTTGCATTTTCTCAGTTTATTTTGCCTTTCCTCTTTTATTTGTTTGCTCTTCGTTGTTTACAAGAGAACGGTGGTGCTCAAGGCTCTCCATGGCTCTTCCTCGGGTTCTATGAAGCTTAAATGAAAGCCCATCTCTCCCTCCGTAGCTCAAAAGTCAAGGGGTGCAAGCTTCAAGTCTTCAAGGTCACGCTCTCATGTTGCGCTGGCATCAAGAAGTGATGTTGAACCCACCGTGGGGATGTTTAGAGACTGTCACCCCAAATGTTCATCAAGTGGAGCGCACGAGGAAGATCCCTTGCTCCCATGGCGCGGGCGAGCATAGGAGTGCGCGGGCGCGCACAACAGGGGCGCCGGCGCAGATCTACCCGCTCATATTGTAATACTCTGTATTTTTATCATATTTTTATATACATAAATTAATTATTTTATATATTTTATTTATTAAAATTAAATTATTTGTTAAAAATTAAATTATTTATTTAAATAAATTATAAGTGTGTGTAAATAAAATGGATCATGAATTGGGACAACTAAAGTATTTTTAATTAGATCAATCCTATTTAAAAGGGTGGACCAACTTATTGTGAATTTAGGGGCCCAATAAAGTTGGTCCAAAGGGAGAATTTGTAAGGGATTAGGAATTAGTAATGAAAAAGTTGTAAATATGAGTTTTAATTTTAAAAGGAGAGTATAAATACCTTAAAATCTCAAGATTTTTTCACATAAGTTTATAATTGTTATATTTCACAAAAAAAAAAAAAAAAAAAAAAAAAAAAAAAAAAAAAAAATCAAAGGTTTTCTCTTTATTTCTTTCTCTCCTTTTTCCTTTATTTATCTTTTCTTTTTCTCTTCTTTTTTCCCCTAAAACCTACGCATCTCCTCTCTCCTTCTCCCTCTTTTTGGCAAAACCGACCACTGGCACCACCACCACCGGCGGCCACCGGCTGCCCAGCCGGTCGACGCCACCCTTATCTCTCTTTCACCTTTTTTTAGGGTTATATATATATATATATATATATATATATATATATATATATAAATCCTAAAATTTATTCTATTAAATTTATTATAAAATTATACAAAATTCCCAATTAATAGGGTTTATATTTTTGGTTAGGGATTGAGGCGAGGTTGTTGCTCTTGATTAATTCATGGTCTAATCATGTTTTTGATGTGTTTAAAGCCTTTAATTTAATGCTGGAAATTATTTACACATACTACTTTTAATTATTGAGTTAAGGTTTAATTTCCCATAGAAGGGAAAAAAAGGTTTAGTGATTTATATATGATTTCCTAGTCTAAAAGTGATGTTTTATATTAAATAAGTATGCCTTAATTTTATTTAAGTCATAAAAATTAAGTCTTTTTGAAAGGGTTTGAAGTGCCCACTTAAGAAAAGGTTTTATGGTTTTTATGTCATTAAAAGGGGTTAATTAGTATAGTTTACATATTGTTATAGTTAGTTGCTGGAAATTTGTGAGAATAGTGGATTAATTATAGTTATGTATTTTTAATTGTAGGAAGTTTCGAGCTAGGGGAATTCTAGCAAGTGTGGCCGAGTTTAGGCGTTATTCAAGGTACATATTTGCACAATAATACTTGTGTTTGCATAGTATTATGCTAGGATTGTGAATTGTGTTTGAAGTGATGAATAGTAGCATGTTTGGTTAATTATATGCTTGGAATTGATGTTGGTTGAACATAAATAATTATGCAAGCATGTTAAGAAGACATTTGAAGCAAGATACAAGTTGAATAAATGTGAATTATGGAAGTATGTTTTATTTTTGAATATCAAGGAAGCATGAAATTAATAAGCAAAGCTTATGTATGTTTAAAAGAGCTATGATTATAATTATTGATCATGATTCACGAATTTTATTCTCACCCATTATTTATTGGTGTTGAGTCATGAAAAACAGTTTATTTATTTGGTCTTTCAAGTAAGTTGAGATCGAGTCAAGAAAGTTTATTAGTGCATTCTATGCACCAAGGTAGTAATCGTGCAATTTTGTGCACAAAACTAGGCAAGGAACCTTAATTAAAATAAATAGTATGTGCTAACTAATTGATTCAAGAATTTATTGGAAGTATGTGTTGATTATTATTATGTTTATTCTTGATTGATTGGTTGGAGTCTTCACATGTTAAATTGATAAATCACGTAAAGTGTAAGAGGATACGCACCAAAACTCATGGAACGTATCTACCTTGAGTATGGACATATGGGGGGGAGTCATGGGGTTTTATAGTTAACCATAGCTTCTACAGGGGTACAAGACCACTATACATTCTTTTATTATTATTTATGCGCTGGAATTCCGTCACCAAGGCGTAACATAGTAAGTTCCAATTTGGGTAGCTCCCTGGTTGGAAGCTCCATAGGGCTATATTTTTAAGGAAGGAAATCCGTTCGATGCGTAATCCAAAAGATATTAATTAATAATTAATATTGCTAGTTATGAGTCAAAGGTAAGTTGACTGTGATTGTATGGCAAGCATGTTTTATTACTATTCTTGTTTATAGGATATTCATGTTAGTGTGGTGCATATGTACTCAGCATTTGCTGATTTGTACTTTTGTGTTTGTGTTTGGCTTTCCTTTGGTTGGCCATACTATGACCCAATTATATGGTAGTAGAGGGTTGAAATAAAGGGGAAGTGACAGGTACTTGAATCATGAAGAGCATGATGGAAATGAGTGCCGAGAGTTACTTGTTATGCTTTCCTAGTTTTATGTTTTGAATAATTATATTATGGACTAACCTTATGTGTTGTTTGAAGTTGGATTTTAAAAGGGCCATGTTTGAAATGGTTCCAACTTGTGATTTAATTACTTTTATTTCGATTTGAGGTTGTGAACTCAAGTTTCATTTTAAAAGTTGGTTTCTATTTTAGACTTCCGCTATGTGACTTTGAAAAATAGTTTTAGCCGTTATCACGGTGGCGGTAATATTTTGGTTATTTCCTTAAAATAGTTTTAATTAAAATAAAAAGGGTAATATAAAATAAGGGAATTTCCAGGATATTACACATATGAGTTTCGTGAACAATAAAAATCAGCAGTAGATGGCTATGAGTTCTATGCGCATGTTCTTGGCGTAGGCGCGCATCTCTTGCTCCCCGTTCCGTACCCTTATCTTCGTGGCCGCGCTATCCGTGGTGAGGACACGCTTGTACGAGTTCTTCTTGGACGTCTAACTAACTTCTCCTTAGTTAGTTTTACTACATATAGATTTTCTTCTTATTTTAGAGAGAGAATTGTATTAGAAATGAATAGAATTAGATTTTTAGAGAGAGAAGTTTAATTTGGGGAAACTTTAGCTCTTAGATTCTAGAGAGAGAAAGTCTTGGATTGGATTTGTTCTTTAACAATTGCTACAATTTGGTGTGGATTTTCCTTCAATCAATGACAATTATTGAGAATTTCATCCTTTAATTCATTTTTATTACTTGTTTTCTTTAGATTTATGTTGGATTTTTTGATTAGTTTGAAATCAAATTTGATTGTGTAATTGTTTGGAATTTCTATTTGATTTATATTGAAGATGATAATCATTGTGATTTCTTATGTTTTGTTCTTCATTTCTTCAATGTGTAGTGAGTAGTTTCATTGCTAGGGATGTGGTGAAGCATGCATAAATGATAGATAATAGCTAATTGGTGGATTTTGATTGATTTGATGCTATGATTAAATTTAGTTGATAGAATTGTGCATGTGCTTGATTTGTAAGAAGTGATCAACCTCTTGTTCTTCATCCTGGAGTGCATTGTGATTCTCTAATGACACGACACATTGATTTGGAGGTCACATTTATCGATTATTTCATTTGTGATGTTCCTAACTAGTCATTCCTAGAGACTACTAGTTTGATGCCTATGAAATAGCTTTTCGAGTGCTTTTGATTGCAATTACTATTTTCTTTGCAACATTTGATTAATCAATCTCCTATCCAATTAGCATGTACGTCTATTGAGTGTGTATGTGGATCCTAATTCTCTAGTGTTTGTGATATAAATATTTGTTTTAGATTTCTCATGTTGGTTGATTCTAGTTTTGACCAAGCCTTTTCCCCTCATTTCCGAAGTAGCTTGACCTAAGACTTTAACATTTACCTCCATTTCTTTGGGTTAGACCCTTGACTGACCTCTATACTTGTATTTAAGTGTGTTAAGTGATTACAAATTTTGTTTGGCTATAGGAATATTAGTTATACCAACAACCTAGCCTTTCCCGTCGTCAAAATGGCGTCATTGCCGGGGAATGGCATGGTTATTTGTTATAGTTGTTGAGTCTATTTCTTCTTACTTGAAAAATACAAAAAGATTTTCTTTCTTTTAGGCTACATTTGTAGTCGTGCTACAAATATTTTCTTTGATATTGTATGCGTAGATCTAGTGTTCATTCTTTATTGTCGTTCGATTTGGAAATTGAAAGGACATCACAAAGTTGAGAGTTTTTAAACGTTCTCCAAGGTAAGAAAAAAAGAAATTTATCATGGGAGATAATCAAAGAGTAGAATTAAAGGAGTTGGGAGTTCTGGAGCCTATAGGTATGAGGGCGGGATCACTCTATCTACGACACTGGCAAACGACTTTGAAATTAGACCGGCAATGATTACCTTGATAGAAAGGCGACAATTTAGTGGTGCAAAGCATGAGAGTCCTCTTAATCATATTAAGCAATTTGAGAAGTATTGCAACACTATCAAAGTGAGTGGGGTTTCTCAAGAATTTATTCGCCTTAATCTTTTCCCTTTTTTCTCTCATTAGACGTGCATTGGAGTGGTTGGACAAGGTGGTGAAACCAAACTCCTTGAGGACATGGGATGAGGTGACAAAAGATTTTTTATCTCGGTTCTATTCCCAAAAATCGAATGAAAGAATTTATAAGGCATGGGAAAGGTACAAGGAGTATCAAATAGAGTTCCCACACCATGGGATACTTACCTATCAAGTCATCCAAATATTCTATGGCGGTCTAAGTCCTTAAGGAAAATCTTGCCTTGATGCGGGAGCCAGAGGACCAATAATGAATAACACGGTAGAGGAAGTGGTGGATATCATTAAAGATGTGGTGAGGCATTATATGGATTGACAATGGTGAGCACGAAGCAACAAGCAAGAGCGGTACTTCGGTGTACTCAGTCGATCACATCAATGCCATTAATAACTTGTCCTCACAAATCTCGGAATTAGGGAAGGAAATGACCTGAAAGGAATGGTGTCCTTTGAACAAGTATATTGTTCCAATAGAGGGTTCAGAGCTATTGGAAAACTATTTATTCAATAACTTCAAGTGATCAGAATGCCAAGGTGGAGGCCGCTTTCGATACAGTAATATTAATATATAAACTATTATTACAGCTTAATCTTGACTGAGCCCCTTGGGTCACACCCAAGCAACTAACAATCCGACACGACAAATTAATTCAAAAGGAATTAATGAGTCGCTTGAATAATAAATATTTAGACGTCAGAAATCGAGCTAGGAGCGTCAAAACCGAGCGTCACAAGTCGAGTCGAATTATTAAAAGACGAGACGGTAAAATCACTAATTAATCAACAATTTATCGAAATACCCCTAGCATCGGAATGCCCCGAGAAACTCGAGTGCTAGGGGCATTTGGTATAGCAAGGTGGCTACCATGCGCACCAAGCCGAGCCTAGCATGGCTGGCTAGGTGCTGCAGCATGCTAGCGCACCATCGCTATCATGGCTGCCAGCACATGGTTAGCAAGCTATGCTAGCATCTATTCTAGCATGTGCGGGGCAGCCGCATCAATAGGCTAGCAGTGCTAGCTGGCTAGTAGCGCGCTATCACTACTAGTAGCCATGCGCGCTTAGCGCTACGGCCAACCGCACACAGCAACAGGCCAGCCACGCACACCAAGCGCCAGCTGGGCTGCTTCGGTGCCTAGGCTCAGCCTGCCACATGGAAGTAGCCCTTTAGGGCACATGGCACTAGGGAGACGGTTTTTGGGAAGCTTGGGGATCAAGTATTAGTCTCCCTCTTTCCCTTGTGGTCCTTACCTAACCCCTCCTCTTAGAATGCCACTTGTTGATTAATTAGTTGTTGGCTATTTTCTTTTGTTTTGATTTAAAAATAAAAGGAGAAAATTGATTTTACCAACTTTCCCACATTGATAGGAGAGTGGATTTCTCACTTGAGTTTCCCTATAAATATCCCACTTGGGAATTAGGAAAACTCACTTGAGTAAGGGCTTAATTAGGCATCTCCACTCGAGAGAAAACCTATAAGCTTATTAATTACTCGGGTAGTCTTTTGGTTGGAATTGGCTAACCTCCAAGTAGTATACCAGTCGGGTAGTGTTGTGGGTGGACTCCATCGAAGGTCATCGCCCTTTGTGAGACTTGGATTTCTCAAGTAGGATTTCCATCCGGTTGAGAGAAGCACGCTACAAGGGTAATTTAATATTTTATCTAATCTTATTATTTATGCATTTTGTTATATTAATTGTGAGTTTTTCCTTGAGCTGGGTTTTTATTTTCTGCGGTGAGTTAGATTCATCGAAACCCAACATTACCTCCATCAAAATCAAACTTGAGAGTGCTTCATCTCAAGCACCTATTCTTCCCTCCCAAAATAAGAGAAGAGGTACATTCCTAACTCTAATCCCCTTCCCTCTTTTAGCGACATCTCTAGTAGCTACTCCCTCTGTCCCCAATTGTTTGCCCCAAACTATAAATTTACTTTATTAAGGCTTTGGGAAAAAAATGGTGCACATGGGTTGACACAAATATCAATGAGGAGAGAGATAGAGAGAGTGCAAGTGGGAAAACATGCCAAAAGTAGTATGGGGAAATCTTTTGGGGACACCTTAAAAAGGAAAGTGGAGAAAACAATTAGGGACAGAGGGAGTGTATGTAATGTTATATATGTGATTTATAAGATCATGATGCTTCTAATTGTCCTAATGCTTATTTTGATGGATGTGATGACTATGTTAGAAATGAAGATGAACATGTGAATTATGTGTCTAATAACAATGTTGGACCTAAATTTGATAGTCAAAGGAATCATTGGAATATTAACTATCATCATAATGGGAATTTTGATAATTATAACTACAATGGGGGTTATAGGAACCAAGGAAACCAAGGTTTTTGGGGTAACTATAACCATTAAGGTTATGGTGGTCAAAACCAAGGCCAAGGATATGGGAACCATAATCAAAATTATGGTAACCACAATCAAAATTATGGCCAAAATCAAGGCCGGGGCAATTGGAGTAACCAAGATCAGGGCAATTTTCAAAACAACAATCAAAGAGATTCCCCACCCAGTTTCACTCCAAAGGCTCAAGGCTAAATTGATAGCTCCTATTCTCAACCTTCTTCTTCTAGAGGTAGTTTAGAGGATATCATTGAAAATCAAATCAAGGTGTTGAACACTTACATGTCGTCTAGTGACAAGAAGTTTAATGACATGATGGCTCAAAATAAAATGTTGGAGAATCAAATTTCTCAATTAGCCAATGTTTTGAAAGAGCTTGCAAGCCCTTCTTCTCTACCATCTCAAGGTTTATATCATAAGAGACGGATAAATTCCATGTGACACGGAGTGGTAGGATTCTTGAGAATGGTGAGCCTGGGAAGAGTGAGGCTAAGGAGAGTCCTAAGGAGGTTTTGGTTGAGGATGAGGAAGGAAAAATCCCTTTGAATGAGGATGTAGGTGAGAAACCAATTGAAAAAGAAAAAGGGAAAGAAAGAGAAGTTTTCAAACCCAAGCTTCCATATCCCCAATAGTTCATGAGGCACAAATTTGATGAAAAATTTTGCAAATTCATAGAGATTCTTAGGCAACTTTATCTTACCCTTCCTTTACTGATGTCATTGACCAAATGCCTTATGCAAAATTCCTTAAGGACATCTTTATTGGAAAAAGAACTTGTGATGTGGCAGAAACAGTTAGCTTGACAGAGAATTGCAGTGCAATCAACAAAATGCCGCCTAAGTTGAAGGACCCCGAAAACGTTTCTATACCTTGTGCTATCTATAAGATGCTTATTGATAATTCCTTGTGTGACTTAGGAGTTAGTGTTAGCCTTATGCTATATTCGGTTAACCAAAGACTTGAGTTAGGGAAACTTTTTCCTACCAACATTACCTTGCAATTAATCGATAGATCAATTAAGTTTCCAAAAGGTAAGGTAGAGGATGTTCCTTTGAGGGTAGGAAAGTTTGTGATTCCGATTGATTTTGTGGTTCTTGAGATGGATGAGGATTTTAATATTCTTATCATATTTGGTAGACCTTTTTTTGCTACCTCAGGTGCCATGATTGATGTTAAAACTGCCAAGACTTCCTTCAAAGTTGGAGAAGAGGATATTGAATTTGATTTGAATGAAAGCATGAAATATCTTTCTTCTTCACTTGAAAATTGCATGAGAGTTGAAATCTTAGATAATATTATGAATTCCATGCATGAGCACTTGCTCAAACCTAATGATCCACTTGAGTGTGTTTTGTTGACTAAGGAAAAGATAGGTGAGCATGGCAAGGAAATGGCGTTCTTTGATAGAATCATTAATGAGAGCATGGAAGAGGGTGATGATTAAGGAAGGTAAAGGTGTGAACTCTTGGGCCCCAGCTAGGGATGGCAATGGGTCAAGTCTAGGTCGGGTACACTAAGACCCAGACCCGGAATTTCGGAGGTGAACACAGATTCAACCCAGACCTACTGGGTTTAAAAAAATCAGACCCAGACCCAGATCCATCGGGTCTAGCGGGTCTCGGGACTAAAACAGGTCCAAAACGGGTCTAACTATGATTTTTATTAATTTTTTATAATTTTTTATATTTTTTTTATAATTTTGTACATATATACATTATAAATTTATAATTATACTACTACTTCAAAATAATAAAGGATGCATTAAAAAAAATGTGTTCATATTTTTTACACACTAATAATGTGTTCATTGGGATTGATACTGAGACCGAGTGCGCTTTATGTTTTGAGCATGATGATATTGTGGATCATCTATGCTTTGAATGTTAGTATAGTAATGCCTATTGTAGTATTATTGGCAGAAAGTTGGGGATGCAAAATCCAACTTCTTTAGAAGACTGTAATGAGAAGCTTTTGAAGGTTTCAGGCAAGTTCAAGAGAAGAGTAACTCGGGGTTGTTATGATGGGTTATTGTATGTCATTTGGCAGCAAAGGAACAAGTCTCTTTGGGATAAGTGTCTGCGGGATCCTCAGAGAGTGGTGCAAAACATGCTCCGTGATATTTAGAGAAGATTGATGCAGATTTTGCCTTTGAAGACTAGTATGAAGAATAGAAAATAGGTTAAGATTCTTATTGAATAGTTGTTGCTACTTGTTGTGTTTCTGTTTTTTGGGTTGTATGGGTGTAGTGGGTCTTTGGGCTGTTTATGTGTTCCCTTTGAGTAGGGAACTTTGTAATGTTTGTATCTTTTATTGGTGATTAATAAAAAAAATTACCTTTTTTAAAAAAGAATAATTTGTTCATTAAAAAATAAAGACAATGCAAGAAAAAAAATCATACTATGCAAAAACTTAATTTCTTGGTTGCTTGTTGTTTTATTTGCTCACTTTCACTAAAATTTATCTTCTCAACCTCTAATTATGTAGTATATTAAGTGATTTTTTTTAATAATATTATAACTAATATATATTTATTATTTATAAAAATAAATAAAAAATTAAAAATAGATCCATGGGTCAAATCTGGGCCTACAATTTTTGGATCCAAACTCGACCCATTAAGATTAGACCCAGATCCGACCCAGACCAATTGGGTCTAAAAATTAAGGACCAAGACCCTAAAATATGGATCGGGTCCAACCGAGTCTGTGTCAGGTCCAGGACCCATTGCCATCCCTAGCCCCAATTGTACTTTTTCCATCAATATGAAATTAATCAAGCATTGACAATCAACAATAATAAACTACCCCTTCATATTATTTATGGATCCCCACAACTCTAGAAAATAATCTACTCACATATAATTAAATCTATACTAATCAAAGCAATTAAATAAAACATGATGAACAAAAGCAAATAAATTACTGAAAATAAAACGGAAGAAATCGTTACTAAAATTAACGGAAACAATGAATTGTATAAAAGCCAAGAGTTGTAGAGAGAGAAACAAGAGAGAAGTCTAAGCTTAAGAGAGAATTTAGCTAATGAAAGGGAGGTAATTGTATCAAGACTTAACAAAACTTATCTATCCAAAGTTTTAAAATCCTAAGGAAAAATTGCCCGGAATAATCCCACCTTTAAGCCGTCCGCTAAAAATAATCCCACCTATGGATTATTTTTAAATAATCCCACCTTTAACCCCCCCCCTTCTTTTTTAATGATCCCATTTTACCTGGAACCGGTTGTATAGGTAATTTTTTTAAAAAAAAAATTAATTGACACATGCAGCTACTTGATTGGTCAAAATTAAAAAAAAAAAAAAAAAAAAAAAAAAAAAAAAAAAAAAAAAAAAGTAGATAAAAAAAATAAATAAATAAAACCTGCACCACCTAAGCCCCACCATCCCCACCACCACCCAAACCCAAACCCTAACCCTAGAATTGAACCACCATCCTACCCAGATCGAAAACCACCGCCGCAGCGCTGACGAGGATCCCACCCAGGTGACCTAGCCGACCCAACTCCAAAACCCATTAACCCATTAACTCAAGACCCTTCGAAAACCACCAAACCAATTTCGAAATTAGGCTCGACGCGGAATCGGGGCAGGGGATGAGTTCGAAGAGGCTGGAATCAGGCTAGGGGACGGGGGAGGTCGACGCGGACGGAGAGAGACGGGGAGGTCAGCGCGGCCGGAGGGTGATGGGGGATGTCGGTGAAACTGAAATTGGGGGACGGGGTTAGAGGAGGTCAGCGAGCATGAATAAGGGGGTGGAGGTGATGGAGGTGGTCGGATTTGTCAAAGGTGGTCGGATTTGTCAAGGGCGATCGACGCGTGGCAGGGGAGGTCGGGGCGTGAGATCGGTACGTGGCTAGGATTATCGGGGCGCGCGGGATCGGTGGCAGAGAAGGTGGTTTGGCTAGTTGTGGTTTATAAATTAATTAATGTTTTTTTTACTTTTTTTAATTTAAATTTTTGGACTAATTAGGTGCCGACATGTGTCAATTAACTTGCTATCAATACATCATCATCACTAACTCTAGCAAATAAGTCTCTCTTAAGAAAGTGACTAAACTATCATTCAATAATTGATTGCCCATACTATTCCGCAACTTATTTTTTACATAAGTCATTGATGAAAACACTCGTTCCACACTTGCCATCACCACCGGAAGGATCAATGCTAGCCGTACAAGCAGGTAAACCAATTTGTAAGAATTATGCTTATTTGTTTCAACAAGCATCATAGAAAGCTCATTAATATCCTTCAAGTCTCCAAACCTTGCATCTTTGCGCATATCATCAATAAAAAATCCAAGTTCATGGCGAAGTGCAGTCATTGTCATATCATTTGTTGGAAATTCATTGGGATATAGCTCAACAAGTCTCATCAACTTTTGCTTATCAAATGCCGCAAATGAATTAACCGGATTTAAGCATGATATACAAATAAGCAACTCCATATTTTCCTCATCAAATCTATTATTAAGCATGATATACAAATAAGCAACTCCATATTTTACAATAATCATCAATTTATCAATTATAAACCCCAACAATCTAAGTATTTAATATTTCGATCAATAAATCAATTATAAACACTACAAATTTACAATCTAATTAAAAGAATTAACATTTAAGTATTAAACTATATAGAATTGTAGGATCCCTAAAAAAAAAGAATTGTAGAGTACCTTACTGGCTTACTCCGTTACTCACTGAGTCGCTGGGCTGTGGAGGAGCAGTCGTGAGTGACTGAGTGGTCGGTCGTCGGCGTGCCGCGGTGGGGTGGAGCGTGGAGGCGTAGAGAAATCGAGGAAGGTGGTGGGAGGGTTCGAACTCGTGTCTCCTTTGTAAGTAGGGGAAGGAAAGACGCGCAAGGGAAACACCACTAGGCTGCACATTATATTGTTGTTATTTAATGGAAAGATATTCTATTTAACCCTTTTTTTCTTTATTTTTTTTTAAATAAAAAAAAAACTTCTAATTTTTTTTCAAAAATTCAGTGGGTTCAAGGAACCTACTTAAACCCAACCTGTATCCGCCTTTGGAACCGATGAGTGATTGTGGTGTTTGAGGCGTGTTGGGCTTAACATTGTACTTATTAGGTTAACGTGATATAGATACCTCCTTGTCACCTCTTTCATTAACCATTATATAATAAATTTGTCAATAGTTTTTTCTTTTTTTTTTTTGGTCAATAGTACTCGTTTTTTCATTTAAGAAACGGTTGTAAATTTGTGATTTAAATAAAAATTCGTTTATAAAAAAGTGTTGCAATGAAATAAAAATGAAAAGAGTATCAAACTACTATACTTAAAATTATGATCTTTTAAGGAAAAGAAGATACACAATTTACAATTAAGTCGGTATTTTTGTTTATGTTTTTATTTTTGTTCAAACAAACAATGCATTAATAAGCAAATATTGCAATTACACAAAAGTCAGGTGAATGTTAGGGGGTCATATCCCTATTTCTTTCCCCTATTTGTAGTGCTGTCAAATTTCAAATCGAAACCGTTTAACTGTCCGAAACCGACCGACCCAAATGAGAAACGAACCGATTAAAAACCGATTTTGTAAAACCAAAAACCGACCCGAACCGTATTTAAGTAAACCCGAAACCGAACCGATCCGAATAATGTCAAACCGTATAAGAACCGGACCCGTTAACAAACCGAACCAATTCCGAAATCAAACCAAACCGAAAAAGAACCGAACCGCTTCTAACCCGAAACCGTTTGAACCGAGGTAAAAACCGTTTACACCGAACCGTTAACAAACTGCAACCCGTTTGCACCAAACCATTTATAAATCGAACCACTTACAAACCGAATCGTCTATAAATCAAACTGTAATTTCGACGTCACAATAACTCATCAAATCATGATTACGACACATCAATTAGTTGATTGAATAAGAAGCAGCTAATAATGTGATAGTAAAACAATAATAATTCATTAATACACTGAACTTTTATAATCTACGTTATTTCGTAATAAACTAATAAGATCAGAATGACTAAACTTGAAATAACATGATATGTATTTTTGACATCGATGAGAATTTGTATATAATATAATGCCTAATGCCTAAATATGAAGTGATGAAGTTTCGGCTTGATATAAAACTTGTTAACCAGCAAAAGGTTAGCAAGTACTATGAAACTTCAAACCAAAACCGTTTAACTGCCCGAATCCAAACGACCCGATTAAAAACCGACTTTTTGAAATAAAAAACCGTTCCGAACCATTATTTAGTAAACGTGAAATGGAACTGATCCGAATAAAGTTAAATCGTATAAAAGGCAAACCTGTTAACAACCCGAACCAAAATAAAACTGAACCGAAAAAGAACCGAACCGTTTCTAACTCGAAACCGTTTCCAACCCAAAACTGTTTGAACCAGTATAAAAATCGTTTACACCGAACCGTTAACAAACTGCAACCCGGCTGTACCGAACCGTTTACTTCCCGAACCGTTTACAACCCGAACCGAATTAAAACCGCTCAAGAATAAACCGAAACCGAATCGAACCGATAACTATTTAAACCGAACTGAAACCGACCCGCGTGACACTTAAACCGATTTTAAACCGACCCGATTTAATACCGAACCGATTTCAAACCGAACCGAACCCGAACTGTCAAACCGTTTTGACAGTGCTACCTATTTGGTATGCAAAATTAGTGTGGCCAAAAGCATGATTGACGTGGCACGTGGCTAAGTCCTTGTTTGGATACTTCCATAATTCCATTCCACCACTATGCATGCATATGAATTTATCACAAGTTGTTATCATCCAGAGAGCTAAAGAAATTAAAAGGAAAATTGTCACATGCTAAACATCACCATCTCCTGCAGCTGCTTGCCATTCTATTCTTGTTTTTATTTATGTTTAATTTTATGTTAAGGAATTATATTATTGTAAATAATTTGATTGATGATGATTGGGGCCTTAACTTAATGCTTGAAAGGTAGGACTCACTCGACCAATTCTTAGAGGTAATTATAAGCTTTGTCTTTCATGTTGTTCTAGTCTTGAGATGAAAGAGACTTAGTGTTTTTAATTTGTGATGTTTGATGGATGGATAATTGTTATGTAGTCCCTCCATTTCTAATTAGTAGATTAGTCAAGGCCTTGAGTAGGACTTTGAGTTTATATTGGCACACCAAAATTATTGTTTGTTGTTTAGATATTTTCATCATTGTATTACATTATTTATACATACAATAATACCTTGAATTTTGAATTGAAGTTGTAATTTTATTATCAAAGAAAATTTAGAAAAAAAAAAAATCAATTTTGACTTACTATATTAATAAAGTGAATTCTAGCTAGTGTTTAAAAGTAGTCTCTCTATTTGAGGTTAAATAGGTTGACTAACACATTTTTTATTTTTGTAAATGCGCACTATTAGAGTATGTTCACATTTAATGAATTGAGCTGAATTGAACTGATTAGAACTGAACTGAACTGAATATTTGATGAGTGAAGAAAATTAGGAGCTGAACTGATTAAAGCTGAACTGAAGTGAAATTAAATTGAAGTAAACATGCCCTTAATCATTTGTATTTATAATTATTTATAAGAAAAAAATAATATGTAAAGATAATGCACTGTAAACCTACATTTACATTTTGAGATGAACAATTAAAATAATTATAAAAAAAAAGTCAACATATGAAAAGTAAAAAGAAAAAAATTAACATGTTATATACTACCTCCGTTTCACATTAACTGTAACAAAGAAATTTTTTACGTCTCACATATAATACCTTGCCCTTTGTTACAATTAATGCAAATCAAAGCCTTCAAGGTTAATATACCCAAATACAAGGGCCAGAGGGGTATATGCTCCTTAAGTATTCATACATGCATCAATAATATGCCTAGAACTTGTATTACATGCATTATCGATTACTTCTACATTCGAATTAAATTTTACATCTTCTCAAATTCTCTGTCGATCCTTCCGACAAACATTATAATTGACAAAATGAAATGGGGTATGAGTTTCTAGTGAATTGTGTAAATAAGATAACGAACTTCAAAGGAAAATGTTGATAAAATGGACTATTAAAGAGCTGGCCCCAGGGCAGGCCCATAGGATGGTCCAAATAAGAATTATTATGTTTGGTGTACATGTATGTAATATATTTATGTCATTGTTAATTAATTGCATATGGTATAAATTATAAAAGCTCATTACCAAGTTCTACAGTAGATGTCTAAAGATATCACAAAGAATGGGAAAGAGTATTGTTCATTACTCTACATTGAAGTGACTTGTTTTTGAACTAGTGGAACCCAAGATAAGAACTTTCCTTTGACCCACACCTGGATTTTTGAGTTAGTTTCAACTTACGTATACTATTAGATCTTGCAAGAAGAGTGTTAATTGAAGTTAATAGCTATGTTGCTAGCTTTTTGGGGAACAATTTGCTGAATAAATATTTCGACATTTTTGTTTTGTTTTGTTTTTTATTTTACTTATAAATTGAGTTTCATTAGAAAGAACTATCTTAACAAAATAATTCACGAGTTTTTACAAGTTTTATGAGTTACACTATTATAAGGATTAAGAACTTATTTTACTCTTACAAATGTTCCTTTAAACTTCAATCTAATTAATTAGCAAGTTTGAATGGTGATGATGCCGATATGGATGCCTTGCATCGATGATTCAAAGGGTTGACTCTTTACCCTTATAGTCTTATCCCTTTATTTTAATATTTTACGGTACATCTTATTTTGAAAAATAGGAGCATTTTGGTTTCACATTGTGTAACCAAATTTTTTTATTAAGTTTTCATTGTCCCAATGTCTCATATTTTTACTCCGT
The DNA here is from genome assembly GCF_001683475.1 of Chenopodium quinoa. Classification (NCBI taxonomy): domain Eukaryota; kingdom Viridiplantae; phylum Streptophyta; class Magnoliopsida; order Caryophyllales; family Amaranthaceae; genus Chenopodium; species Chenopodium quinoa. The sequence continues at coordinate 431,139 of NW_018743937.1, forward strand.
ATAATATAATCAAGTATTAGCAATAATACAAGTATAGTTTTATTTGCTTTCGACTTATAAATCTAAGAATATACTTTGTATAAAATGTTTGAAAATCTAAGAATATACTTCCTATAAAATATTTCCTATACATCAAAATTGTTGCAGCATTTGGTTTTCCATGATTTGCAACGCAACCTTGACAGTCCATGTCAATTAAAATCATAAATTACGTACTTCACTAGTTTGCGATACTCGTATTGGTATGTTGACGGTTGACCTAAAAAAAAAACCTTCAAGTTCTATTTTATTAATAATGTGGCAATTAATTAAAGAAGTTTAAAATTTCAATTCTACTAATCAATAGTTATAATAACTTAATAATGTTGCAATTATATAATAATGTTGCAATTATATAAAGACGGCAGAGTTCAAAATTTCTAGTGCATTTGAAGCAACTGGGTGAAAATCATTCTTTTGCACCAGCTAACTAAATTATTCAGTTAATGATTCTGAAATGTCCCTTCAGCTCTTAGGTTTAATCAATTTGCTTATGTTTTGTTGATCATCAACTTTATGGTAAAAACTTATATTATGAATTAGACAAATGGCCAGTACATCTTTGTTGTGCTGCAAGTTGCAAGGTTGTTGAGCATTTAATTAAGAGATCCTACATCACTATGCCATTGTTGTAGACTTGTACGTAGCTTATAATTCCTCAATTATTATTATTATTATTATGGCATCACCCTTTCGGTGTAATGTTTTGAGTAATGAATAATTTCAACAAATTGCAACATCTCAATCATACCTTACATTATTAATCCTGATTAGACCATTCATCATCAATAAATACATCTTTTGACAAAATTAAGCCTAATAAAACGTATTCTCATACTCCGTATTATAGTTAATATTGTACGAAGTATAAAATAATAATTGGTAGTTTTATACTTTGTATAATACATAGTCTTTTAATCACCCCAAATTACATAAAAGTCAACCTAATACTAAGTTGACTTTAAACAACCCATTTGATGTATTTAATATATAAAGTAATCCGTTCATAAATTCATATCATACAATTCTTGTTTAGACTTTTTTTCGTAAAATCAATCACCGTTCAAACAAGAAGTTTTAGAAAAAAATGGAATACACAACATTAGGAATATCATAATATGGAATATGTTTTACGGCCGTATGTATCCACATTGTTTTCAGTTTTTCAACCAAAAGTTAAATAATAATCAAAGAAAAGGCTTCCATCATTAAATTTACAACTATCCTTTCATTGATGAGTAAAAATGAATGTACTCATTACAAATTGGATTATCTTTTCACCATCTACTAAACCTTAGAAAATTCCAAACCCAAAAAAAAAAAAAGAAAAAGAAAAAAAACAAAAGAGATAAGGTAAGGTCCCCTCAATTCCTTTTAAAAAGGCCCAAAATCCAAATGATTCTACTGTGGGCCTTCGTCTCTTTCTGCTGAATAAAGGCCCGCGCCGTCGGGTACTTCCTTTGTCTCTCTCATCATGTGCCCACCACCCCCTCTTTCATCTTTTTCTCATTTAATTTTTTTTTACTTTATAAAATAAAATTAGAAGAAAAAAAATAATAAAAATTAAAACCGGGCATTTTCAAAGCCGTGTAAATCACTGACAGACCGGTTCAAGGACTTCTTCATTTTAGCCATCTTAGCTAGCTGCTCAGCCGCTCGCCAAGCCGACGTCGGCGTAAGCGGATCACCATTTTCATCCACCATTTGCTGGGCCACATTAGCTGCCTCTTGCTCCTTTTGTACTTGATACTGCCTCCTCCAGTGCACATGCCCCAATTCACACTCTAACCCTCTAGCATACTCCTCGGCTGAGGTTAACCCGTTAGCCGAGGATTGTAACACCAAGGCACGAGCCGAGGTGAGAAGGTGGTGAGCACTATTAAAATCGTAGTGCTCAACCAACCGTCTTGACTCGGCTACGGCTCGGGTGTATATAAAGAGGTTCCGTAGTCGCTCGATCCTCGGGTCAGAGGATCGGATTGCGTGGGGTCGCGGGACCAGTAGGGCCCGCTCCCTCCCATACATGACCTCTTGAGTCACCGGATCTTTATAACTGCAACGCACAGACATCACATGGTGGGACCCAATCGCTGACATAGGCACCTTCAGTTCTATCAACAATTCTCTCTCCTCTTCGGCGTACAAGTCCCCAAGCCGAGCCGAGTCAGAGCTCATTAAACTCGGTCTACCATTACACGAATAAACCGCCATTATCTCGGCCGAAGCTGAACCCGAAGCAAACCCGAGTTGAAGCCGTAAATCCTGAACCACAACACTTAACAAACCACCCACACATTTCGCAAACGCGTCTTGTTTTGGTTCAGGAGTTCGAAACCCGAACCCGGAAGGATGAACCGGGATCTCAATATGAGCGAACCGGGTCGACGACATTTGAGACGCTCTCTGCCGTTGATTTGAACTTGGCGGATCATCTTGACCGTCGGATAAAAGAATGATACTACAAACCGGGTTTTTCTCTCTCCGATCCTCTAATACTTTTGACGCTTTTTTTAACGCTTCTCCAACGGATGTTCCTTGGCCACAACTAAGGTGGTCGATAATTTTGCGCGCAGATTTCTGCCCCTGCGAAGTCATTTTTCGCAGCGGCAGCAGTCGCTGAGGCGCGGAGGAAAACGCAACAATGGCTAACCGATCGGCGGAGCTCAACGAGGAGATGACAAGTCGCATGGCACGCTTCAGCATTTGGAGCTTAGGTCCTGTCATACTGCCACTAACATCCAGGACCGTAACAAGGTCAATTGGTGCGCGGTGGGTTGGAGATAAAATTGCCTCCGGAGTCGGAGGCGCTTTTACTCGCAACGCCACCGCGTACGTCTCGTGAGTCCGAGACCCCGAAACAACCGCAGCCTCCGGCAACAATTTCACCTCTACATGTCGTGGTGCCTTCTTGTCAACTGAGTTGTAAGGATCAATTGATGATGATTTAGTGTTGTTTGCAACAGGAGGTTTCTTCGGGGTAACAAAGAAGCCTTGGAATTCTTCGGAATCCTCTGTTTCTTCAGCTTCTGGAATGGGGTTGAACCGAGGAGATAAAAGCGGCTCGTCGTCGTTGTATGGTCTGTCTGATGATCTTTTGAGTGATTGTACTCGCTTATCCTCGAAATGAATCCTGGCGCTCCCGGTTGGCGTAGCGGGAGCGCTCATTGCAGAGGATTTAGCAGTGGTGGTGGTGATGGTTTTCTTATCGACAATCTGTTCCGCCTCGGAAGGGTTGTTCTTGTGGAAAGAGAGGAGAGGGACATCTTTCCATGTGATATTACAAACTGGACAGATCAAGGAACCTTGCTTCCTCACATGGGCAGCTATACATGGGAAATGAAATGCGTGTGAGCATTCCGCCGTGTAAATTGCCATCCCTTGTCCTGTTTTTACACTCTGCATACACAATCCACATCCATTCTGCAATCCCCAAAACAAAAACAAAAAATTAAGAACTAAATTTGTTCATCTCATGCAATCTTACATATATAATTTTGTACATCAGTCGTCAATTACCTTTGTAAGGCGGAGAGTGTTCTTAAGCATGGCGAAAGGAGAGCGAGGAGAAGAAGGATTAGACCCCAACTTGCATTGGACCTTCGGACTCGGGCCGAGACTCTTACTACCACCATTGTTGGTGTTACCAGCTGTTGTGGATGCGGTGTTGTCAACGGTGGATGATGATGAGGTTCGAACGCGTAATCTAGGAGTAGAAGGATTGCTAATACTAGAAAATAAGCTTAATTTAGAGGTTTTGGGAGTAGGAATAGGAATTGGATGAACATCAACAACTTCATTGTTGTTACGATGATGGCGATGAGTAGGTCTTTCTTTTTCTCTATCTTTTGGGATTGTTGAACAGAAGGCTTTTCTCCAACCAGTTCCCATAATAAATTTTGTTTTTGTGTTAAATTTTGGTTAAGAAAAGAAAGGAAAAAAAAAAGTTGTTAATGTAGTTTTATAGGAGAGGAAAAAAAGTGGATCTGATGATGATGCCAACCTAGAAGACAAAACAGAAGGAAGAATCAATGAATCATGGTATTAAATGATTGACTCGGTGTGACTCACTGAGTCAGTGAACCACCCCTCTTTTGTTACTCATTTGAAAATGAAATGAAGAAATGAAGCAAAAGATCCCTTGCAAAATTTCAAGGGGATATGATATACTCGTACTCCGTAATATGAATTGAGAAAGGAGGTTATTTTTGTGTATAGTAGGCTGAATATATAAATAAATTCATTGGAAATGGTATTTTCTTAAGGTGAAGGTAATTAAATACAGTAAAATAAAGTGGCAGATGCTGAATTGAGTTAGTTTTTAAAAATTGTTTTAATGAAAATGGTCAACGGTCGGCTTCCATCTATCTCTCAAAGTCTGCACAACCACATCTGTGGCCTGTGGGCAGCTTTATATTAGCCCCATCCTCACCCCATTGTGTTTTTCAGATTTTTTGCTTCACTCTATGACTCTATGTGTTCTTATAATCAACCCACAGTATTACGGAGTATTGCACTATCTCGTTATATATACTGTATGTAACTTGAGACCTTAAGTGTTACTCCGTAAATTAATTTTACAAAGTATAAAAATTAAAAAATGTACTCTCTCCATTCCTAAATTACTTTATAATAAATATGATTGTATATTTCAAAAGTACACTCCTATTTATTTTTTATTTTTTTCAATGTTATGCTTTGAACATCACATAATTTTAGGCCGACGTGAAAGGGAAAGTATTAATTAAAACAAAAAAAGGAGTGAGTTTGAGTGCAAACTAAGACCATGGAAGAAGGGGAAAAAAACTTTACAAATAAAAGTATAATGCTTTAAAAAACCGGAACTCAGTTTTGTTCACCTTATTTCTACTTATTTCAGGATTAATAAGTTTAGATAAGGGATAATAAGTTCAGATGAGATAAGTTCAAGAAAAATAAGTTCAGATAAATTGTGATAAGGGTTAATCAGGGCTACTTAAGTTTAATTTATAGCTAAAATGAGTTCTAATAAGGTACAAATTCTTAAATGGACCTGATTCACACTAATTTATTGTGGACCACTATCATTAGAGAAATTATAATTGTTTTATTAATATAAAAAAGGTTTCTATAATAATAAAAAAGTTCACTATGTTGAAATAAAAGTCATTTTGGTAATATATAGGCTATAAGAGGTTAATATTTTTGATGAAATATTCAATATGAATAATAAAGGTCACTATGTTAAAATTAGGGATCATAACGTCGTATTTTAAATTCACAATAACATTAAACGTTATACAAGTTTTAATAAAGGTTACTATGTTGAAAATAAGGTTACTATGTTCAAAATAAGGGACACTATGTCCAAAATAATGTCAGTTGCGTGTGTATAAACATCGGGTCCACAATAATATTATTGTGAACCAGGTCCACGCAAGTCTTTCTGTTCAAAAGATACCTATTTACGGAGTATATTTTAAAAATATACTTTTTGACAATATTCCCTCTTTTTGATAAGTTGTCATCAATTTTCTTTTATTTACTTTGTACTTTTGACATAATTTTTAACAATTTCTCTCTTTCACTCTATCTCTTTAATAATTACCAACTACTTCCTCCGTTCCTATATGTTCTTTAGGTTTTTATATAAAGTTTTCCTTTTTATTCTTTATATTTAGGATGTTTCCTTTTTAAGTGAGTGAAGTATAAGACTGGGTACTCAACTTTCACAAAAGTTGCAAATAAGGTACTCAACTTTCAAAAGTGGCAAATTGGGTACTTAACTTTGGGAGAGTACCAATCGGAGAGAATATTCCGGCGAGTAACTTGTTGTATCCGGTTTCAACCGGTTTAGCAATTTTTTTTTTTTTTATTTTGTAAATTTCGAAAACAGAGTAATGATGACATTCGTTGGTAAATGTGCGAAGATGCTTTCTCTTGTATCAAGCTGAGGAACTTGTGGCGGGAAACTATGCTTCACGAAGCTTCTTTGGCAAGCTTCCCAAGATTACCCCTCCCTCCTTATTTCAGACAAGCTTTTGTCTCCCTTTTCCCTATAAAAGCAAGTAGAAAAGGGGGGGGGGCCTTCATCATTTACTCCATTAAAAAAACTCCAAAAGAAGAAAGGTGAAATTTTTAGTGGCGAATGACTTGGCCAGCCGTTGATCTCGCTGAAGAACGAGACAGGAAACTTGCAAAAAGAACCTCTGGAGAAGGTATATTCTCATTCTTTGTCTTTATGTTATTGAATTTGGTACTTGTTGGTTGTATTGTTGCTCTTAAAAGTGAATGTTTGTCTTTTTCGCATGAATAACATATGTTTTTTGTTACTTATTTTGTTGTAAAGTGTGACTTAGCTTAAACAAAGATTAGAATATTGATTACAGTGTTGAATTTTTTATTAAAAAATGGAGAAAGTAAGGTTTGTGGGTTGTATGTTGAAGAGAGGCTTAGTTTAAGTACACCTCACTAACTTTTGGTAAAAAAAAAATGTTGGCCTGGACTTTAGGTATGGACGCCCTTGTTGATGCACACTCTCTCTTCAGCCAGCAGGATGTGTTGGTGACACACATCTTCAACCGCCTGCTCTGGGAGGACCAGGAGAGTGTGGAGAGGACCTGCAAGAAGTGGCGGGTCTGGTGGCGCCTTCGTCGCATGGCCTTCAGCTACCCTTTCCATGGCCCTAGGGCTTCAATTCAGGAGTGGATCCTCCACGATGTGTTGTTCAATGATGGTCGCGACCTCCATGCGTGGGTTAACAAGGACATGACCGTCTACTTTGACGGGTTCCCACTCTTGTTTAAGGAGGAGTAGTTGCAAGAGGGCGGGGGTGTCTTAGGTGCAGCATGTTAAGGCTTTTTTTGGGGGATGCTGCTAGTATAAGCTTTTATGTGTTTTTTCTTTTTTTTCTGATGTAAGAAAAATTAACTATGTTCTGATGTAGTGGTTTTAGGTGTTTGTTCTGTCATGGCATATGTAGGTTTTTGTGGATGAAGTAGGTTTTTGTGACAAGTTATAAGATGTTGCTTGTCACTATGCCATGACAGAGTAGTAGTATTGCTAATTGTAGGTTGTAGTTGAGCCTACCTTTTGTGTGTATGTAATGGACATATTTAATGAAATGAATGAAATTACTAATTATGTATGAACTTCTGTCAATATTTGCAGCTTTAGTTAGTTTATTTATGTTGTATGCACACACACACACACACACACACACACACATATATATATATATATATATATATATATATATATATATATATATATATATATATATATATATATATATATATATGGATACATAACTCAATTTACATATTAAGACAATCAACTTATGAACAATTTGGCCATATTTGTATAACAGAACATATGCATTTGAAGCCTTGCATAATAGTTCATCATGGTGGGGAATGGGATCAAGATGAAGGTCAACTTATATACAATGGGGGAAGAGTCAACACCTTTGATGACATACCAGAAGATGTTGACTCTGTGTATGTGAAACAAGTTATTGATAGTCTAGGGTATAAAGATATAGTTAAAGTGCATTTCTTGGATCCCAAAAAGGATTTTCAATGTAGTATAAGGTTTCTGGGGTTTGAAAATAGTTCTTGTGACCCCTTTCTTTCACTGTTGTTGGAGTTTAGGGTTATTGAAGTATATACAGAACATGAACATGCACATGTACCTTCACACATAGGTATTGGAGTAGGTGGACATGGCTCCTTTGTTGAACTTCTTAATAGTGGTGTGCCTAGGAGTACTGATCCATTTATAGACTATAATACTGAGGGGTCAGATGAGGATGATGCAGAGATTGTGAATGCTAGAACAAGGTTGAATGAAGAGAAACAGAAAGAGAAATCATATGAGGATGAATTGGTCATGCTGAGAAAGCTAGCAGAATCAAAGGGAACAGATCCATCAAGATATGCATGTGATTCTGATGGACTAAGTGGGACAGACAACCCTTATGAGTCATCTGATAAGGATGACTATGGGTACCTAGTACAACCTGTGGGTAACAAAAAGAATACTGTAAAAGGAGGGTCTGAGGGGAGTGCTAGCAAGTTTTTTGTTGGTCATTCATTTGAGAATTCAGTGACATTCAAAAAAGTTGTTACTGACTATTGTATTCAGACTGGTAGAGACATCCATTTCAGTAGAAATGACAAAAATAGGGTTGGTGGGCATTGCAAGAGCAAAGACAAAGGTTGTCCTTGGAGGATATGGGCATCTTGGGAGAGAGGGAAAAGAAATTTCATGGATAAAACTCATGTTGGTGAGCATACTTGTGGTAAGGAACCAACAAGCAAGAGAGTAACAACTTCATGGGTAGCTAGGTTTTTTCAAAGCAAATTCAAAGTTAACCCATACATGAAGGTGCATGATATCATAGAGACTGTATGGCTTGAAAAGGGGTTGAAAGTTAGTAGGTACTTAGCTTTCATAGCCAGAAAATTAGGACAGAAACTCATTATTGGTGAGTATGAGGACCAATTTGGTTTGCTTCCTAGATATGCAGCTGAAATTCTGAGAAGTAACATGGGAAATACAGTAAAACTGAAATTGAATGCCAATGTGTTTGAAAGAATTTACCTGTGTTTTGAAGCTCTTAAAAAGGGATTCTGTGATGGATGCAGGAGGATCATTTCCTTGGATGGATGCTTTTTGAAGGGGCCTTTTGGTGGTTAGCTATTAGTAGCTGTAGGGAGGGATGGGAACAACCAAATGTTCCCAATAGCATGGTCAGTAGTGGAGGTAGAGAGTACAGATTCTTGGACTTGGTTCTTAGAGCTTTTAGGTTCTGATTTAGGTACTTATGGTGGGGGCAGGGTACACATTTATGTCAGACCAACAGAAGGGTCTGCTTGCTGCTGTTGAAAACACATTCCCTGAAGCTGAGACTAGGGTGTGTGCAAGACATGTATACTGTAATTTCAAATCAGTCTTTGGTGGGGGTTGGAATTCAGAAAGCAGTTTTGGAAGATAGCCAAAATTACAACTGAGAATGAATTCAATGAAAACATTGAGTTAATGAGAGCTATTTCAGAAGATGCTGCTGAGGATCTCATGAACAGAAACTACAAAAAATGGTGTCGGGCATTTTACACCCCACTCTCATGTTGTGATAGTGTTGATAACAACATGAGTGAGGTGTTTAATGCTTATATTCTCAACTCTAGGCATAAACCAATAATCACCATGTTGGAAGACATAAGGGAAGGTGTAATGGAGAGGCTTCATAAGAAAAGGGATCAGATTGCCAACAAGGAAATGGTTTTATGCCCTAGGATCCAACAAAAGTTGGAAACATGCAAGGTTTGGGCTAGGGGTTGGAATGCATATTGGGATGGTGGGTTTTGCTATGGGTTTAGAGAAGGTGTTACTCAAGACAAATTTGTTGTGAACCTTGCTCAAAGAACTTGTAGTTGCAGAGCTTGGAAAATTAGTGGCATCCCCTGCAAACATGTTGTAGTTGCAGTGTGGAACAAGTCAGACCATCCTGAGCCATATGTCAATAAATATTTCACAAAATCCACTTACCTAAAAGCATATCAGCACTTGTTAGAGCCTTTAAATGGACCTCAAGAATGGCCATTATCTAATGACCTTGTTTTGCCACCAAAGCTCAAGAAAACTAATCACATGCTAAAAACAAAGAGAAGAATGCAGGCAGCAGAAGTAACTGCAGCAGGGAAGCTCAAGAGGAAAGGTGGTGTAATCACTTGCAGACTTTGTGGTGTCCAAGGCCATAATGCTAGGGGTTGCAAAAATGTTGCTGCAGGAGACAGAAACAATAGCAACACCAGAAACACTGAAAACTCCACTTCTGCAACAACAGCAACACATGAACCTCAACTACCTATGCATATGAGGGGAGTGGGGATCTACACTTACCCAAATGGGTTTCAGAGAGTTGCAACAGTAAGAAATTTACAAATTTGAGTTTTATTGTCACTAATATTGCAGTCAAATGTTAACCTTTTTTTTAATTAGATGCAAGGTAGTTTAAACCACCAAAATCATGTTCCTGCACCAACAACACAACATGTTCAAAGGGCACTTTACTCTGACTATGATGGGGAGCAGACTGTGTATTCCTGCAGTCAAAAATACCCCCCTTCATCACAACAAAGCCACCATGATCCAACAACTATAACATCACAAGCACTACATAGGTGGGTTAATACAACAACTTTTATTCATTTCCTTTGCCAAATAGCATCATCTGAGTACATTTTGAACTTTTACAGGACCTAGCAAAGAAGAGAAGAACTAGCAAGAACAACTAAGGTAACATACTACCTATAACTTCTTACATTTTAATTTTAAATATGCCTTACATAAAATTAAATCCCCAATGCTGTAGCTACTGTAAAGCCCCACAATTGCCAACTAAAATTCAATCTAACACCCCTTTTGAATTTCATCAATGTGTTTTCTGCCTTCATCTTCCTTGCATATTCATTAGCTTCACAAAGTTGCTTCCTCATGCCCACCATCTCATGTTTCAACATGTCCTTCTCCTCCATCAAACCTAATATAACATCAGTCTGCCAATCTGTTGGTGCTTCAACATCTGTCCACTTGAAGAACTTACACCCTCTTCTTTCAGTGTCTGCATCATAATCTGGACATGCAAGAAATCATCTTCCAGGGTTTTCCTTTGTCCAAGCCCTTGTCCTAGACACAAGAAAACCACAGTGACACCTACTTGGGCTTGAGCTAAAACCTGAACTTAATCTTGACATGGTGACTGATTTCCCTTATTCTTAATACTTGCATATTCACCCAGCAGCAGCACTATTTTTTGGGGAAAAATTTCACAAACCAAGTTGTGAAGAAACTGAGGCTCAGAAGCACTCTTATATATTATTTGGCCTTAGCTCTTTCATTTGTAACGACAACATTTTTTGAAATACAGTTGCAGTTCTCATTTTCCTGGTTTAAATATGTACTCTGACAATTATTCAGCTTCACAGGCTTCAAGAGAATGAAAAAAAAAATATTCATATTTGCATTTATTAGCTGTTGATTACTGTAGGGAATAATTTCAAGCCTTTAAAATCCCACTAGCTTGAACCCCACTGTGATCATACACTAAAGTACGGTGGCGTCCAAAAGGGAAGAAGATAGAGCAAAAGAGTTGCCAACAAGTTTTTTAGGAACTTGTAAACCGTTCACGAGGTGAAGGTTACACCCCTTAACGATCCAAGAGATCGTCAACTCCATAAGGTCTAGAACCAAATAAGGGTTCGGGGATGAAGGTACAAATCCAACCTAAAAGAGATTGAACCTGCCCTAATAATAGGCCTCTACTTTATTCTGATCGTATTCATGTGCGCTTTCTAATTAACATGCAATCAATAGGATTTACACTAAACCTGTTTATCTATGTTGGTTGAATTTAATGCACAAATAAACTATTATTGGCGATCACTTGAATTATAATCAAATTAATCCTAACAAGATTATTAATTATCTTATTAAGAGTGATTACAAGTATAGATTCCCTTTAAACATGCATAAAAGGCGTAATCAAGCAATAAAAAATAATGTATCAAGCAACATAATAAAAATAATCAATATCATGACAATAAAAATATAATCATCATAATAATAATCATAAATAAAATAATCATCATCAAAATAATAATAATAATAATATTCATAATCATCATAAATTATAACAATTATAATCATAATCATATTCATGTTAATATTAAAGCATAATAATAATAGCAAGATCCTAGGCATGATATTAACAAGATTAATAACAAACCCTAGTATGTCACTAAGAAATAAAAATCAAATCTTTAACCCTAACATGATACTAACATGAATAAATATTAGGAAGAACATAAAAGGCATCGTAACAATCATATTTAATATTAAAATTACCCTAGACATGATACTAGGAATATCATAATAACAATGTAAACATGATTTCTACATCATAACATCAATTAAAACCATTAAAGCACTTACTTTGATGCCTCGTACCTCTTTTTAATAACAAAATACACACGTTAGTAACTTCAAGGAAAATAATAATCAAAACAATTAAATTAAATAATTGAAAGAGAGATTTGGGACCAAACCCTCAGAAATAATTAAAACCTTTCACGTCTAGGGCGAAGGCAACTTCGAATATGGCTAGGTGTTTCTAGATCTTGTGAATGCGGAATTTTGTATGAAAAAGCAAAGGTTTAGAAAGAATTGAATGTTTAAGAGAGATAGATGAAATCAATTGGTGAATGAATGTAGATGATGATAATTGATTAATGATTAGTGAGAATAGGTGAATGAAAACGGAGTTTTTAATACGATATTTATAGAGAAAATCAGCCAAAAAAGATAATTAAACAAAACATAGTCTGACGCTCAGAAAACAGGGTTGGCGCCAACCCTGGCTAGCTGGCGCCAGGCACCAGCACTAGCGCCAGGCGCCAATGGCTAGCGCTAGACGCTAGGCCTAGTTCCAGGCGCCAAGCTCAAATTTAACGCGTTTTCAAAAATCCGATAATTTTACCGTACTGGAGGATAAAATAATATAATTTCTTCGAAAATGCTATTTGATTTTGATTAAAACTCTGAAAAGTCAACAAAAGTCAATTTATCAATGCTAATTGAATTAGGAATGAAAAGAACCTTCTAGAAGAATCTAGAAGACTAAAACCATTCCTACTTGTATTAGGAATGATAAATCATATTAGGCCCTCCCCTAGATCATTGGGCTGTACATAAAGCTCAAACCGGGCCCAGTTTAGTAAATTGGCCATAACTTCCTCAATATTCATCGGAATTGGGCTTATAATATATCGTTGGAAAGGTCTTTGTAAACCCCATCTAAATAAAATACTATTGGACCCATATCATGGACCAACCAAACTGGATTGGCTTTTTTCTTAAAATAAGTTTTCAAAAATAGAGAGAAGAGAAAAGAAAATTAAAACTTTCCGCAACACTAGACTTTCCACACTTTCACTTCATTCGATTATGATTCGACGTGAAAGGTACTCATCACTGGGTTTGGTTTTGGGGAGACACAAATGGGTGTTTACAATTACCGGCTATAACAAGTCCATTAGGTTGAGTACAAAGTTTAGTACTCTGTCTGCAACAAATGAAAGTTGAGTACTCAATCTGCAACTTTTGTGAAAGTTGAGTACCCACTCTTATACTTCACTCCATTTTTAAGTCATTAATTTTGGACAAAGTTACTCTTGCTTTAGAATTTAAATACTACTTTTATTAAATGTTATCTGCAACTTTTGTCAAAAACGAATGATCAAGGTTATGTGTAACTTTTCATTTTCTTTAATATTTTAGTAAACAAATAAAAAAGCTTAAAAGATTGTGTTGGACTTAATGATTTTGATGATGACACAACCTCACTTGCTTACATACTAATAAGAGCTTGATTGTTTAAGTGTGTGGTCAGATACAATGACTAGGAGAATTAAGTGTCATGCAAAGATATCATGAGGAACAGGAAATCCAGAAACAGAGCTATCCATAAAGAGGAGTTCCCTTGCAGGAACTAGTGCTTTAGCAATGAAGACTTGAGAAGAAAAAGTTCCCCTCAGGGAACAGAAGTTTCAGAGAAGAAGCCTCACCAGAGAAGAGAAGTTCCTCCCAAGGAACAGAAGCCTCGGAGTAGAAGCTTCATCAGAAAACATGAAGACTAAATATATTTTTATATTTTAGGATTTATGTAAGTATAAGATATTAAGTTGCACTCGAAAATCACTACTAAAATTAAGCTAAATTGCGACCGCCTGTGACGGTCGTAGAAAATAGCAAAAACGGTCGCTAAAAGTGATTGCGACCGTCAACGGTCGTAATGTGGTGGTCATTATTCCTTTGGTTGCAAAACGAAAAAATTACGACTGGTTGACGGTCGCGATTAAAATTGCGACCGTTTTCAGTATTTTCAACGACCGTGTGAGGAACGTTCGCAAATTAATATAATTACGACCGCTCAGGCGGTCGCAATTATGGGAAATAGCGACTGGTTTTGGCGGTCGCAAATTAAATTAATTACGACCGTTTGTTTTGGCGGTCGCAATTCTGGAAAATAGCGACTGCTTCTGGCGGTCGCAAATTGTTTTGATTAACTAAAAAAAAGAAATAAAAACACTCACTGACTGTATTTGAAAGGCAGTCCCACCGCCACTTTCCACCCAACCCACCACCACCACCCTGCCTAAACAACTTTACCAAGCATCGCCACCAACCCAAAACATTTGATTTTATAAAAAAAAATACCCTAAAAACCCCCACAAAATTATAAAAATTTAACGAAAATCAAACTATACTTAACGAAAATATGAACAAAATCAAGAAACACGAACAAAATTATCAAAAATTTGAACAAAATCAACAAAACACGAAAATAATAAACGAAAATATGAACAAATCAACAAAACACGAATAAAATAAATGAAGATATGAACAAATCAACAAAATACGAATAAAATCGACGAAAATATGAACAAAATAACCGAAATAAATAACAAAATCAAGGAAAATTCGAAATCAATCACAAAGTTAACAAAATTCAAACCAAATATGAATAAAGTTCGCAAAATCAAACAAAATCAATGAAACTAAAAATCAAACCCAAAATCAACAAAATTCGAACAAAAACTCAAAACCAAAATCGAAAATAAAATCAAACAAAATTTGTATAAAAATAAACATGGAAAATCGAATAAAAACGAAGTAAAACACAAACCTTTCCTCATATTTCTTCATTTTTGGGTTTATATGGTCAAATTGGACCATAAAAACTCCAGATCTGGAATTTTTATGGTCCAATTTGACCATAAACACCATAATTGTTCGTTTGTTGACGAAAATCCGAACACTTGAAATACTTTGTTGACGAAAATTCATAGAAAAAGAAAAAATGAAGTAGAAAAATAGACCGAGAACGGAGGAAATAGTGGTGCGAGCGTCGGTTAATGGAGGCATAGAGACTTAAGAAGAATAAAGGAAAGAGAAAGCAAAGAAATGACAAGAGAGATGGAGGAGCGTGAGAAAAGGAAAAAGGAAAGAGAAAGATAAGGAAAGAAGAGAGAGAAAGGAAAGAGAAGAGAATGAAAGAAAGAGTAGAAGAACAGCGTGAGTGAAGAGAGGGTTAGGGTTTAGGTGAATGAGGAGTATCCTTTTATACCCTATTTTTTTTATAAAAAAATATTAACCCCTTTTACGACCGCTTTTTTTGGCATTTGCGACTGTTTTATAAAAACGGTCGCAATTTGTGAAATTTGCGACTGTTTTATAAAAACGGTCGCAATTTGTGAAATTTGCGACCGTTTATAAAACGGTCGCAATTTTTGATATTTGCGGCCATTTACAAAACGGTCGCAATTGGTGAAATTTGCGACCTCATTAAACGGTCGTAATAGATTATTTTTCTTTTGCAATTATTTTACACATGTATTTTTTTTAAAAAAAATTGTTTAAATACTCTTGCGACCGTTTTTTGGCCAAAGACGGTCGCAATTTTGCGACCGCTTAAAAAACGGTCGCAATATTGCGACCGTTTGAAAAACGGTCGCAAATTGCAACTTTTGCGACTGTTTTTATGGCGGTGTAAATAAATGGTCGCAATTTGGCCGAATTTTAGTAGTGAATTCTGTGTGGAATTGGTCCAAAAGATAAAATTGTGCATGCTAGTTTTTAGGAAAACTGTTACTTTCCAACGTTTATTTTTTTCCAAATTAAAAGGGATTTTATTTTATTTTTGATTTTCGAAAATATCTTCTGCAAATAAAATCTCCCACGTTTTCTAAAAACTTGCGGCCTACTCCTCCATGATTTTCTTCAAGTCATGGTCTTGCACAAAGAAGTTTTTCCTAAACGAATTTTGGTCTATAAATAGCTGTTGATTTCAGATGAAAAAACTCACCCTTGCTCACATAAGTTTTCAAGCTTTAATTCGAGTTAAGAGTCCAATTTCACACAAGTTAAATAGAGTGTTCTTAATGTTCTTATACTAGAGTTTTATTTTTCTTTCGAGTTGTAATTTGGGGAATGGGGAAGCTTGAGTGAACTTCTGTGTATGAGAAAGAGAAGTGAGAAAGAGAATAGAAAGAGAAGAGAAAGAGAAAAGAGAAGTGAGAAGAGAGGAAGAGAAGAGAAGAGTGACAAGTTGGGTGACTTGTTCCTCGGGGTTTCAAGTTTGTTGAGGAACTTGAAGTTTGAGTCTTTAGTTTGTAATATGACCTTTTGCCCTATTCTAGTGAAGATTCTTTTCCCAAAATCCCAAGTGATCGTGGTTTTTCTCCTTGTTAGGGCCAAGGAGTTTTCCATGTAAAAATTTCTCTTGCATCTTTTAGTTCCTTTAGGTAATTTTTTTGTTCCTTTAGCTTACTTAGTTTTAATTCCGCAAAAAGTTGGCTAAACTCTCATACTACAATTCAGCCCCCCTTCTTGTAGTATTCATTGAAACAACAGACTGATGTACCCTCACTTAAAAATCAAATTTAAATAATTAAGTGGGATAGTCTCATTTTCTCTCTCCCTCCTAATAAAATCATATTTCTCCATCTTTTATTTAAGTGAGGTGAGACTTGTTCTCTTCACCCGAAATAAGTAGATATGGTCTGAATTTTTTAAGGTTTGATCTGGTCTGATCTGAATTTTTAAGGGTACTTCAACTGAGTATTTACATTGTTATGGAGTGCATAAAATGATAAAGAGAACACAATAAACAGATCATTATTCTTTACTTTATTTTAGATCATTTATAAAAAAAAAAAAAAAAAAACATTTCAAGAACTATTTCACTATTTTGAGTTTTTGACTTTGTATAAATAAAACTCAGAAACATCCATAACCCGAAAAAAACATTACTATATGAAAATTTGTCGTGGAAACTACATGGAAGTAATTAATTATACTAAACGCAAATGGTACTTTATGTTACACTTGTTTAGGATAAAAAGAGTGAAAATTAAGTATGACTTATTTTGGCATTATATTGCATGGTCTGAAATTTGCTGACAAAATTACTGTAGAATATCATAGGCTCATAGCATAGCATAGCATAGCTAAGCAAATTAAAAGGCGTAGTAATAGTTTCTCTTCTCGTGTGTAACATTAATTAAAATGTTCAGCCTATAAAGAAGGTTTTACATACTTTTTGGTAAGAAATCTTAATTTAATAATATCACAGTCATTAATTTCTACTGCAAAAATATTTATGAGTAATTTGCTCAATATTATAGGCTGTTGCCCTAGCTTTTTCTGACACAACTACAGTTGTAACACGTACGTACATACGTACTGTAACTGACGTTCTTAGGGGGTTAAAACTTAAAAAAAGGGGAGTAACTTTCAATTCTAATGATATTACTATTCAAAATCTTGCCTAATGCATGAAATTAACATGTTTACACAATCTCCTCTCTACATGTACCGATACGAATAGTGTGTGGTGCCTTTCTTACACCATTGTGGCACACCTACGCATAGGCAACTACTAGTAGTTGTATTACTCGTATACTCCATTCTTTTTGAGTTAATGGCAACAATAGGATATGGAAAGTTATACCGGGCATTTTTCAGTTTCTAATACTCCATAATTAGAGTTATCAATGACTCTGATAACAATTGTTGGTATAAAATTGTATTTTGATGCTATTTTTCAATATCAACAAAGAGATCTAATATATTATACAAATGACAATATTTGATCAATATTTTTATGTTGGATTGAAAAAAAATATTACAAAAGGAAAATATTATAATTATTAAAAAAAAAAAAAAAAAAAAAAACCTCTTTTTTCAATCGAGAGTTGAGCTGAGGTACACGCCTTCATTTCATTAATAAGTTAAGCACACTCTATGTAGAATCTACAATCTAGCCTTTTGCGCTTGTTAAAGTAAACTTAATTCTTAATCAAATGAGTACTCCGTAAGATCGTAAGTGTCATTTGTTGGATTGATTAAAAGTACGTAGTTATCTATTTCTTAGGTTCACGTGTTAGATAGTGGCATATTATGTTCCTAAATAATTGTTTTTTTTTTTTATTTGCATTACTTTCTTTTCTTTTTTTGGGTGATTTTTTTCAAATGCGTCACTTCTATATAACTTTATACTATATTTTATTATTTCTCTCTCTTACTTTAAACTCCACTCAACTTATTTTATCATTTCTCTCTCTTCCATGGTCTCCACTAAAATAATAAAAATCTCTCACACAATTTCTCTTTCATGGTCCCCATCTTACTTTCACTCTAATAATTTATTCATCCACTCACAAATATTATATTATTCTCCTGAAACTTTGTGCAATCCAGAGTGATGCAAATATTTTTTTTTTTTTAAAAAAAAAAACCCGGAGGGAGTAGTAGAATGTTGTGTTGGTGTTATTAAGTTGTTGAGTTAGGTGTGCGTGAGATCATGTTACCCACTTAGGGCATGTTCTATTCAGATTATTTTCATTTATCAAGTTCAATTAAGTTCAGTTCAATTCAGTTTATTTCAGTTTTTAATTTTCTTCTCTCATAATATATTAATTTAAGTTCAGTTCAACTCAGCTCAGTTCAGTCAATCAGAACAGGTTAGAGCCTGTTCTCATTGACTGAACTCAACTGAACCGAACTGAACTAAATATTTTATAAGAGAAGGAAATTAGGAGCTGAACTGAACTAAACTAAACTGAATTGAGATGAACTGGACTGGACTGAGCTGAACTAAACTGAACTGAATTGAACTGAAATTCAACGTAAAAGAACAGACCCTTGGTTTATTATTTGATATTTTATACTCCATAGCTTGTTAGTGTCATTATGTAAGTCTATTTATATGGCTTAGTATTGAGAATTCTAATGCAATTTAATTGATAAAATATTTACCTCTTATCATCTCTCTTTATGGTTTCTATTAGGGGTGAGCAAAAATTCAGGGTACCCTGATATGGAACCAGAACTTGTTCGGAACCGCAGGTTCCAAACCCGGAACCTGTTGATCAAGTTTCGGTTCCGGGTAATAAAATTAGGAACCTGTTGCAACAGGTTCCAGTTCCGGGTAATAAAATTTTGGATCTAGAACCTGTAGGGTACCCTGTTAGTACAGGTTCTCTATATGGTACATGAAACCAGAACCTATATGGTATTAAAAATTCTAGACAATTAGTGTTGGTTTGTTATATTTGAAGTATTATACTAAAGTTGTAAGCTTTTATTGTGATCATCTATTTTAAAAAAAAAAAATTGTCACAATTTATCAAGTAACTATTAAACTTACTTTGATAGACAGGGTACCCTATTTAGGAACCGGAACTTGCAGGTTCCGGTTCCGGTTCTCAATTCTTAGGAACCTGTTGCAACAAGTTCCGATTTCGGTTCCTATTTTTAGGAACCTGTTGCAACAGATTCCGGTTCCGGGTCCTGATATTTTTACAGGGTACCCTGCTACGCTTACCCTTAGTTTCTACATCAATCTCTTCCGTTCACTCCACCCCTAGTTTCTACATCAATCTCTTCCGTTCACTCCATGTTCAACTATAGGCCAATACATACGCCTAAAGCGGCCTATAAATGGCGACTCACATCAGAAAAGGGTTCCATGACCATAACCATATTGAGATAAGCAGTGATGTGAAGTGACAATACAGTGATCAATCTGATCATCCCTATTTAACGGCTGTGATCACTCGTGTATTAGCCATGCTCTCACTGTACCACATGGATCTTAGATCATAGGGAATCTCATTAGTTATAAACTGTACTGTTCACCACCTTTTCATGTTATCCACATTTAACTCAATGTATTGTGTTTCCATCAACGGCTAAACAAGTAATCATGCATCTAATTTTTAATTTGCCATAAGTTAAGATGTACGTGTTGTTTCAATAAAGATAAGTTTAATTAAGTAAAAAAATCAAGTTTTAATTAGTAAAAATCTATAGAAAATTCTACACTATGGTATTTAGATTTTGCATTTTTTATGTTTAGTGGAAATTATGCACTGAAAATCTTGTTAAAAGATTAATGAGACAAGCAAAAAAATGTTTACCGATAGTACAACCTATTTTTTATGGTATTTTAAGATCTTGTTAACGAACGTCTTCCAACCGTTGAAAAAATATTTAAAATATTACTCAAAATGATATTAATTTGGGAACACATGACAAAATCACGAGTCGATCGGTGTAATTAATGTTAATTTTAAATTAATCTTTGTATGTCTAACTAGGTTATCCAACGCCCCCAGGGTGTTTGTTTGCTTTTGCCTTATTTTAAACCAAAACAAAAATCCTACTTTTGTCTAAAAGTTTGTTCTTAAAAACCTAGTCTTATGGAGCATTTTTTTTTGAACAAAGGTAGATAAATGCTTTAATAAGAAGAAGACAAATTGTCGATATGTATGCCAATTGGTCTTGTATGGAGCCGGTCTAGAATAATCTATTATAGACCAAAATTTGACACTTTCAAATAATATAATCACTTTTCTAGATGATATAATTAATTATTTTTTTATGAGTCATATTTTGAATTATATAATCTCTTATTAAACCATTTAATGAGATTATATAATTATCTTTAGGATGAGAAAATTTAAAAATCATGTTTTGAATGATGTAATTTACTATTTGATATTTTTATAATGATAAATTCACTTTTTGAGTTATACATTTACATAACAATTTCAAAATGATATAATCACTTTTGTAGTAATATAATCACATTTCGTATGATATACAAGAAGGTTGGGTCTACAATAAGTTATTATAGACCGGGTCTATTCTAGTTTTTGTATCTTTTGAAACCCTCAAATAAAAAAGTAGACATCTAATTAAGGGATAGAAAAAGTACTATATATTGTGCTTCTTATATTCGCACTATATTCTTCCTCCAATAAATATTAATTGCAACAAAGGAATATTTTATAAAATATCCCTTTGTTGCAATTAATATTTAACCGAAAAAGTTCATTATTTTCCATTTCATTTTCAACTATATTGTGAACATGGGAATGACAAATTGTCACCTTATTAAATCAAGAAGTATTTTTTTGAAATTGCTACCCACCTATTGTAAGTGGGTAATCAAGAAGTATCTTTGATGAGAAGAAAGCATACTAATTAATTAATCATGCTTAAAATAAAAAAAAAAGAAATGCAAACAAACATGAAGATCTTGTAACAAGGTCAACAAGTAACACTCAAAAACATAATTGAGATTAAAATAATGAAGAGCATCTTAGGAATTAATTAGTGGAATGAAGCCCAAAACTCAAGATGATACGCCAGCCTACAAGGCAAATTAAAGAAAATGTATGTAGGGGCATTGCATGGAAAGAGAGAGATAAGTAATGACTAGTGAATAATGAAATGTACCTTCCCAAAAAAAAAAAAAAAAAAAAATAAAGAGAATCTGCAGAAGTCGTAACACCAAATAAGGGGCATGCAGTGAATTGAATTGACAGCAAAGTAGTCATCACTCATCAATAGTCAATAATTTCCACACCATTCTCACGTGCTTTACCTTATACTTGTCTGTTGAGGTTTTTGAATTTTGTTAAGTAAATACATTTGATCAATGGCGGATCTTTGAAGGGGTGTGTGTGGGCTTGGCCCCTGAAGCAATTAGGAATATTTGTTATTAATAGAATCTAATGCATGGCAATTGCATGCCAATTGACAATTTGACAGCAAAGGTCAACATATAATAATCTCATATATTTTTCTTTTACATGTTTTTTTGGCACAAATTTCATTTAATTAGTTAAAATTTCATTTAATTAGTCTAAGTACTAAAATTTAAATTGACGAAAGTAATATATTAGTAATTAAGAAAAATAATTTAATCAATAATTTATAGATATATATATATTGAGACATCATTGCTAATAGTTTGAAAACAATTTGAAAATAGATTAATCTAATAAATTCTTACATGACTATGTATTTCTCATGTACAATTCACAATTAATGGTCAATGAAAGATGTATGAATAGTGAAATGTCCAATGTTACCATGTTTAAAGTACAAGTACCGGAGACAAGTATTTTTTTATGTTTATCATAGATCCATAGTAACTTTATTTGATTTCATTTAGACTTGTTTATATACTACGTACATTCAATCTTAGAATTTATCGGCCCCTAAAAGAAAAGATATGAAAATCTGCCACTGCGTTTGATATTATGATTTTCTATACTAAAACAAAAAAGGTACTGAGATTGGGGCATGATCCGAATCCTTTACATAACATTTATTGGTTTTTTTTATTTTTTTTTTATTTTTTTTAGGGTTTATTAGACATAATGAATATATTACCATAAGGAATAAAGTTCAAATCTTGATCTCATATAGTTTTTTAGTATCATACTTTCACATACACATTAACAAGCACGAAACTCCCAAAATCTCAAAACACGGTTTTAAGTAAATCTATTTTAAAGAAAATCTTTTTAGAAAACTTATCAAAGATAAATTATCAAAAAAAAAAAATACTATCTTTTGATAATTATGTTTTTAAGAAGTAAATCATTTTAGAAATTTTTTTCTTCTAAAACTTTTATATTTTAAAAGCTTGCCAAACTCATTTGTCACGTTTTTAATAAGTCTCACACGTAAGTGACGTAACCCTAACAATCATATATACAGCAAATCTAAAAGATAAAAACTTAACAAAACAAAACTAGGATATTTAGGCTTCACGTAGTCCAGGACTAAGTTCCTGCTGTCACTTGTAGTCCAATTATGATCTGAAACTTCGTAGACCAATTTCCAATAGAACTTGCTGTCTTCAACGCAGACCAAGCCAATACTTCAACTTGTTGTCTTCAAGCTTCTGTTAGAGAACTCAAATAGTTCTTATTAGAGAACTCTTCTTCTATCTTATTTAACCTTTTCTTGAAATCCCTTCATGTCTTCTTAGATTAGGTTACTCTTCCATTTCTAAAGTCTACTTCACCTGTTCTAATTACAACACTTAGAAAAACCTTTATTAGTTGAAGTTTGCTTAGTTTTTTAGTTCATTATCATCAAAACCTTTAACCTTCGATAATAGTTAAAATTCCGAATTGAATTACTATCCAGTTAATTTTGATTTAGTGGGATCAGACTTGCGCTTGACACCTCTACACCTCACAATTAACTGAAGCATGGCCTAAGAGAACAATGCCATGTATTGTGTTGAAATTTGTAAACCATGTTCGAATGCTATGCTGTGCGATGTCACACCACCATTCTTTATTACTTTCATTCGTCAAATCTTCCCATATCATCCATGATAATAATTAGCATTGAAAATTGATCCCTTAATCCTCACCTAATCATTATTTAATTGATTAAGCATTCTTCCCAAAGCCACTTTAGCATAAATGTTTACTGCTACCCTTTGTAGTATATTAGTCATGCAATGTGATCTTAAAGATTGGCTTTCCTCATAAAGTTAGGTTTATTTCCACAAGAAAGGGGGATTAGGTTAGGTTAACTTAATAATCACCCTTTAATTAGGGATAATCTTGGAAGAAGTGCCGTATTAGAAGAGTAAAAATATATGCTTATTGAACCCTTTGTCAAAAAAGTATCGCAAATGATTGAACTGTTTCCCTTGTCTAATCAAAATTAATTACAACTTAATTAAGTTCATTGGAGTTGGTAATTAACTACTTAATTAATTAACTTTGAAAGAGTAGTTACTAGGTCTTTGAACATACAATTGTTATGTTTTCTAGTTTATTCTTCCAACTTTTTTGAATTGTGACTGCAAAGTGTAATCTAGTCTTTATAAATTATGATTAGCAATTTAGCATGATTATCCTTTAAAAAGTTATGCATGGTAATAGGTGTTTTTACATTAAGCTAGCACGTAGCTTGTAGAAAAGATGCTTCCAATTTCGTAAATTGATTATTGCCCTAACTTTTATAGTAGTTTAACTCAAACAAAGAATATAGTCCAATTTCAACCTCGCATGCTGGTAGGTTAGATACTTGGATATGGATTATTGATGCATTCCCACCATCTTTGCTAGGGTATTTTTTTCTTTCTTTTTTACCGCCCTCACTTTCATGTCATTATCTATTCATGATTTTATGAACTTTTGTATGCATATGGGTGTAATAATATATGGGAAAATTTCACATTTACTATCAGGAAAAGCACTGTTCACATTTGCTACCCCTTTAATTTTTTATTTTTTTATTACTACCACACAAACACACTAACTGTTGAAATTACTACCACTTAACGGAATCCGTTAGGATTTCCGTTAAGTTTATTAAAAAAAAATTAAAAAAAATAAAAGCCAGCCACTCAAAAAACCCTAGCCCTCCCTGTCAGCCACCCTCCCCCCTCCCCCTGCCGGCGGCCAACTCCCAAAGATGCAGCGGCCGGCGTCGGAATCGAACCCCTCCACTTCCCCACCCAAAATCGACAACCCTAACCCTTATTTCCCTGCCCGAAACCACCACCACCGACACCACCGTAACCCCCAAACCCGGCGACGCCCCATACCACCACCACGACACCACCCTAACCCCCAAACCCAGACCACCACCACCCACGTGCTTTCCCACGAACCCACCCACAAACCCACTGCCAGACCACCACCACCCATAAACCCACCCACAAACCCACTCAAACCCACGAACCCAGACCACCACCTACCAAAACCACCAAACCCAAACCGGTCGGAATGGGTCTAGGATCGGGTTTTCGAGGGGAAGAGGTTGGGATCGGGGCTGGGATCAAGGTTTGAAGGGAAAGGGGATGGAATCGGGGTTTGGGTTGGGTTTTTGAGGTGATCGGGGCTGGGAAAGGGGCCGTTTTCGGCAGCCTTGGTGGTCTGGTTAAGGGGCCGTTTTCGGCAGCCTTGGTGGTGGAAGAATGGGTGTGCTCTTGGTGGTTGTGTGAAGGTGAGGAGGTGTTGGTGGCGTTTGGGAAGGAGGTGGGCTGCTGGTGGAGTTCGCGGATGCCGTGGGCTTCTTTGGGCCCCGGCGTAGATGGGAAATGGAGGTTGGATGGTGGCAATGACGGTGGTTGAAGATGTAGCGGTGGCGGTGAGGTGGTTGGATGGTGGTTGGGCTCTACTAACGAAAATAGTAACGACATCAGTGAAATGGTAGTGATATCAAAAATTTTGGTGTTTGTGTGGTAGTAATATAAAATAAAAAATTAAAGGGGTAGTAAATGTGAACACGAGTGCTTTCCCTGGTAGCAAATGTGAAATTTCCCTAATATATGTGTGGTTTGAATTGACTGATCTTATTGTACACGCCACACTTAATTTTTATATAAGATCTACTAAATGTTGTTGAGCCGTCTACAAAGATTATTAATACAAATTATGTAATTGGTGAAAATTAGATATAGATTATTATAATATTTAACAGTACTCTTTTATAAAATCGGGTTATTCTTGAGCAATAATTATATTATCATACTTATTTGAGAAGTGACAAAAGGGGTTGGATATAATAACATGTGTTGTGGCCTAATTAAGTTATTAAGAGACGACGAATCCGTGCTACCTCGACTCATGTAATGTACGTAGAACAATATTGAAAACCATTTAACTTACAATTAGTTTAGGAAGCAAAAGAGATGGATTCCATATCATAAAGGAGCGCATGCAACTCATGTTGTGTCACAACTCTGAATCCCAATCAGCGTGTGTGAGCCGGGGTCCTGAATCCCTCATACTTTTTATAATCTTAAGATTTATTGAACAACTCTTTAATCTCGTAACTTAGCTTATAAACAACTTTTGGATCAATTAATCTTCTACATACGTGGGAAATGGAATAATTTTCACACTTTTGAAGCCTTTTAACATGAAAACTTTAATAAATGGTATATCGGTCGTCCAATACCTTGCAAAAACTACTTGTTGATGACCAAATAAATGCAAGAAATTAAATTTGAACAATGGTATGGTGTTGCATTGATCAATACTAGCATAGTGGAGTGAATCAAAATTTAATTTCTCTTTTTTTTTTTTTCTTAATTCTTTCATACACGTAAGGAATTAAAAGAGATGCATGAGTACCGTAAATGTGGCCAACCCACTCCGTCCATCGATCCCTCTAGGCTGTAACTCTTTATAAATTAATGGAAACACACTTCATACAAGCTAAGTATAAAATGTATAATACTAAGATCCCTTTAAAACACCTTTTGGGTTTGATTAATCCTTAGGTATGAGACAAGTGGATTAATTTTTCCACTTTGAAAACTTTAAACCTTAAATCATCCTACAAAAGAAGCCGTAATATGTAAGAAATCAAATTTGAATCATGTAGATAATTTTATTAGGGAGTAATTCAAATTAATTTATGTCGTTATTGGTTAACATATGTACTGCACAAGTTTAACATTTAAAAGACTAGCTAGCTAGATATTGTAGAAATAATTGAATACGCTAAGTGTTAAAATGTTGGTTATGTTGTGCTTAGATTACATGACATTATTGTTACAAAAGAAGTTAAAGAAGAAGTCAAACAAAGTTGTTTTTATATATAATCCGTGTGGTCCATGAAAATACTCGTATTATGTTTTATGTTGTAATAACATTGGCAAATTAGCATGCCATGTTAGATGTCCAAGTCATCACTACACAAAGAATGCCCCTTCCATGTGGTATTACACAAAGTCAAAAGTCATTGATCATTTTAGATATGCACTTTAGTTTCTAACTTTAATTTGGATGTTAGCTTACTCCTAATCCCTTTATAATGTACAAGTAGATCCTTAGTATTTGGTGCATTTGGGGGTTTATCAGTGCTCTCCCCACCCATTTCCCTAGTCCCTAGCTAGCTACTTGATTTAATTTTATAACATATCTGGTCCATTTTAAGATAACCTTTCCATCCGTCTTGAATTAATTGTAATATCTAATGTTCACATCTCACTCAATCAAAGACATGACATGAATTTAATTATAATTAGGCTACTTATTATTTTGGGACATTTTCTACTTTCTTCTATTGTCATCCATTTATAGCACTTCTATTAAAAACAATGAGATTTAATCCTATTTTTTTACTATCACCCCAAACACTTCAACCATCTACACTATATCTAACTATTTCAAATTTACAGAGATAAGATTATTATTTCGATCAGAAGTGTCATAGTGCATCAATAATTAATATTTTAAATGACATATGATGGTGTGAACTGTGAAGTATAAAGTAAATTGGTTCGATAGTGTAGGACGTAGAGAGTGTCACAAAATTATACAATAAGACAATGATTTATTGACCCTTTATGTTTCAAAAAATTGGAAATAGTCAAATAACAATTATCCTTTATCACATGAAATTTAAATATTGTGATTATGTTCGTATTATCTTATAAAGGTACGTTTGGTAGGTGATTGGTCATAAGTTATAAATATATGATAATAAATTTATATGTAATTTTGTAAGTAAACCTTATGGTCATTCTCATTACCATGTCAATGGAACTTAACCTACAAACATGTGTTTTTAAATTCACAAGTTTTTAATTCAATAGCACACAAAATAACACCTCTAAAATGGTAATGGATGATAATGGAGATTTGTGAAGTAAGGAATTTGGAGAGGGACTAGCATTACCATATTCGCCTGACATTTTTTTTTTTTCATAAAGATACTTACAAAATCATTACCAATATAGCCATTTATTACCAACAATCTAACATTTTGTTAGGGACAATCTAAACTAAAGCTAGGTTGCTTATATATTTAAACAAATTCATAGCTAAGTATACAATAACCAAGTCAACCTAAGGTTGATGTGAATCATATGATAAGACAACATAACAAATAATGAAAAAACAATTTATTCAAAAAAAAAATAATAATAATGAAAAAACAAAATTCATAAATTCGTTGTATCAATATATATTTTGAACATTTAAACATAATTAACAAGTCAAAGCATGCACCAACTTGAAAATGTGGGTACGTACTTTATATCATGAAAGAGATAATGGTTTTAGTTAGACAGTTCGTTACATTACAATTTACAATAGCTTAAATTTGATGGCGGGTCCTTTGGATTTCAACGATTAAATTATAATAATTTTGCCAAAAAATTAATAAATTGATATGATATATTTTGGTAATATAACTTAGAATCGGAGAAATTTAGGGTGGTGGGCTAAGATGCTCTGCAATTATTGGGGCACATGGACGTTAGATGCAAGAATCCTTAACTACCATCAATATGTATAAAATATTATACCAATACCATAGTCTAAAAAATAAATTATACGATTTGTATGAGTTTAATAATTATTTATTGGTTGGTACATGTATAACTACATAAGCATGTGATGGGTTAGTTCAGATTTGCGTCTTATAACAAAATCCTTGACCCCCCCTTCCTTTTCAGGTAAGAGTTTAGGTAAAAACCAATTTTCTTTTTAAGGTAATATGATATGATGTGTTAAATATTTGGTGATAATTTTGTATATTATAATCTCATTATGATATTTATACGATTGATAGTACAAAGTTAAGGGTTTGTTCACATTTATTGAACTGGGCTGAATTGATTGGAGCTGAACTAACTGAACTGAATACAACTGAAATGAATATTTTATAAGAGAAGGGAATTAGGAGCTGAAATGAGCTGAACTAATTCGAGCTGAAATGAACTGAACTGAAATTAAATTGAAGTGAACAAACCCTAAATTATATAGGTGTAATAAGAGTTTTTAAGGACAATGATAAAGACGTGTCTCAAGTATCAAGTAATACAGCATATTAATGTATTATAGAAAAATGAAACATACAAATCATCTTCATGTGGCTTTTTACTAATCTCAAAACTTTTTTTATACATCATTTTTACTTTGTAGATGTGCATCAACTTTTCTTGTAAATCCGATAAATAAATACGTTAAAATATAACATGACAATACTTAATTGAATTGTCTTATGACACATTTCGTTAGATTATTATGTTTGTTTTCAGATTAAGTCTAATGATGATTAAGTTTCATATAGTATGAATATAAAAGTCAACTATACATTTTTGAGCGGTAGGCAAGGGACTGAAGGGAGTATTGAAATTTGAAAGGGGTTACATGTGATTGAAGGGCCATTTGCATAAAGTCAAAGGCCTTGGACAATTTGGGTTTGGAACAAATTAAGTGTGCCTTAAACACAGTTACATACTTACATGTGCTTGTTAGTAGTTTTGCAGTTGGTGATTGTGATTAATACAAAAGTTTAATTTCATGTGATGGTTCCATGTCACATCATCAATTTAGTTTCTGATTATAAAATTAGTTGTCACAATATCTCAATCTTTCATTATTATTGATATGTTATGGTTATCAAATCTCAATTACATAATTCAATATATTGAATTTTCTATTATCATAGCTCACTACCAATTCAAGAAAAGTGACAATTTTTTTCTAACGTCCTAAACCTAGTAAAATGACCGTTAAAATTAAAAGTACGAGATAATTTGTTTATTATTGTGTTTAGTTAGTCCTGTATAACAATCGTTAAACTCTACCTTAAATTCAGGAGGGTGGTAAAAAGCAAGTGTGCTTGTAATTATAATAAGATATACGATATTTGATCCTAGGTCTTAACTAACACCCTTATGGTGTGTCTGGATAGAAGGAAATGGAAGGAAAAGAAGGGGAGGAAAATGGAGAGATATGATATCTTTCATTTGGATAACAAATGAGGAAGTAAAGGAATTGAAGGGGGGAGAAATGGAGAGATTAAATTGTAGTAAATTGATCCCTCCAACAATGGAGAGATTTGGAAGGAAAATTCATCATTCTTCTCTCCCCTCCTCTTCTCTTCCCTCCCTTTCTTTACCTTCCTCTTATGTTATCCAAACACACAGTTAATGTTTTTACAACGTTAGTTGGCATTCACATAACAAGATATACTACTGCGCAAATGATCTCTTTGCTTGATAAATACAGTTACTAGGCTCATTCAATGGTTGCTTTGTTGCCCATATTTGACTCTAATACGTAGGATAATTAACACTAACACTTTGTTTGGATAGGAAAAAATGGAAGGAAAAGAAGAGAAGAGAAATGGAGGGGGACAAAATCTCTTGTTTGGGTAAAAGATTAGGGGAAGGAAGGGGAAGGAGAGGGAGGGATCAATTTTCCCTCTCTCTTTAATAACCATAATCTCTCCAAAATTGGAGAGATTTGGAGGGAAAATGGAGCTCACCTCCCCCTCCCTTTCTTTTCCCTTCCCTTCCTCCATTTTCCCTCCCCTTCTTTTCCTTCCTTCTTTGCTATCCAAAAAAAGCATTGTTTTCCTTCCTCCATTGTTTTCTTTGCTATCAATTTATGCTTTGTTTGGATAGCAAAGAAGGAAGGAAAAGAAGGGGAGGGAAAATGGAGGAAGGGAAGGGAAAAGAAAGGGAGGGGGAGGTGAGCTCCATTTTCCCTCCAAATCTCTCCAATTTTGGAGAGATTATGGTTATTAAAGAGAGAGGGAAAATTGATCCCTCCCTCTCCTTCCCCTTCCTTCCCCCAATCTTTTACTCAAATAAGAGATTTTGTCCCCCTCCATTTCTCTTCTCTTCTTTTCCTTCCATTTCTTCCTATCCAAAGAAAGTGTAAGTCTGATAATGAACTACAAGTCCAAAACGAGGAAATCTTGTTATTCAATAAGACGATAAAGAAGTAGGTTACGACCGATGTTGAGGGGTTGTTCTGTGTAGATTTATATGATATCCGAAGCTTTAGATGTACTCAAAAAGATTAATGAGACATTTACAAAATATTGCAATAGTCTGTATGTCTAAACATCCTTGTCCCATGTAGCTCTTTTTATAGTACAATAAAGACCGACTGAGTTGCGGGAAACTAATTGATTTGCAAATTTTAAATTCTATCTTTTTTACTCGATCAAAACCGAGGTGATCAGAGGCTGTACTTGGGAACAATATGGCAAATAAGCATTAATAGCAGAAAAGCGCGATAGAGGCAACATAGAGATAAGCTATTTTGCATCTTCAAGCGCGATTAAGTTCAAATGAAGCACTCACAATAGAGAACTGCAGCAAACAGCCAAGCAGAGTAATTTACATACATGTAGGCTGTCCTGATAGCAAGCAGGAGTTAGACATAGCTAACAGTGCAGATAATACAAAACACAACAGCAATCTGATATACACTTTGTATATCAGTAAGACAAGGAATGATCAGCAAAGCCAAGGAAAGCTAGCGCCTGTTCCTGGATTTCTCCAATGCTCTTGGAGCTGCACAAAAGTTGTGATGGGATATCTATAAGCGAAGATCCTATCAAAATCACGAGATTTCATATGCATATAATGTTTTATTAGAGGAAAGATCTACAAAGAAGCATTTTCTATTCAATTTTGTGATGATATGACATATTTTATAAGTCATGATCAGACAACTCTTTTCTCACACTGTTAAGCTGAAATCTGATCTTCTGAGTACAAACAAACCTCAATAATCTTTCTATTATTATGCCCAAATGTATTATCTCCATCTTTATACATTAATAATTCGTCATTTATTCTTTCACTCAGGAATCACTAGAATATAAAAAATCCTTTTGCTATATTCATTTCATTCTTCCGTACTTTTGTAGCTTTTTTAGTGAATCAGTCAGACACACAGGTCATTGCACTAACTTAACAAACTGAGCACCACATTGTGAACCAAAGAACATGACTCAAAAGTGTATGAATGTCAAAAATTTTATATACATAGATGAAAGATGTACCTAGACCAATTGCATCAGAGCTCTTCATGATTCTCAACCTTCTGCATGTATCTACAAACTTCTTGTAGAAACCCATATGATGTTATTTTGAGCAGCATAAGCTTTTTACATATAATTCATACAACAGTCAAGAGTGAACAACAATCCTGTATGTTTTGGAAAGGAGTGCCTGATAGCTTGCCATTTTGTGTGATTATAGAGTGGTTTTTAATGTTGAATATGTGAGGAATCGATGCCTTAGTTCATTATTCACTCTATTTTTTTATGCATTTTTGTGTATTACGTTCTTCACGGGTTGTTATTGTTTTTATGACAATTTAGGTCCAAAGAATGCACTACGAAGCATCCGGGGAAGTATTTAAGGAACTTTAAGCAAAGAAAAGAAGCTTAGAAAAAATGAAGAAGAAAGAAGCAAGATCGAAAAAAGAAAGAAAAACAAGGCCAAGAAGACCCTGCACGGCCATGCAAGACTCTTAACTCTTGCACGTCCGTGCAGGGGTGTTCCAGAACGCAAATTGGTTCTGCCCAAGTCTGCACATCCGTGTAGGATGCCTGGGTTAGAATCAGTAGCTACTGATTCAGTTCTCCCCATCCAGCACGGCAGTGTAGAAATCGGCATGTCCATGCCAAATTCTGCACGCCCGTGCAAGTTAGCAGCATCAAAACAGTAGAGACTCTGCATGGCCGTTTCCCCTAGCGTTCCTCTATATAGAAGTTAACTAATCAAAACCCAATTTGTGACCGAATTAGCTTACAACTGTTTCATACTCTTGGTATTCTTTACCCATTCCCTGTGGATACGACCCTCTACTTACCCTAGACTTGTATTAGGTTAGTTTAGGTAGAAATATTGTTCGGTTTAGGGTGATTTTCCAACGACCAATTGTTCCTCTACGAAAATGGCGCCATTGCCGGGGAGTGGCGTTAAGCATTGAGTTACTTGTGAAATATGTGAAACTAGTTCATTTTATTGCTTTATTTTTCTTTGTTTTTCTTTGACTAACCTACTAATATCCTATTTAGTCCTCTTTGTTTTACGCCCAAAGGCAGCAATAGGACACTTCCTCTTGTGTCGTTGAACCTCGAGCTTGAAAAAGTGGTAAGGGCAAATCGAAGAGAAAAGAGAGGGATAGCTAGTGGTGCTACTTCAAGTGAGCCACAAGTGGTAGTTGAGTCCGACCACTCTAGTTCTAGTGACTCTAGTGGAGACACCATTCCACTCGATTCACCAAGGACAAATTCTCCAACTTCTCCACCTCTTCACCAATTTAAAATGGCTCTTCCGAACAAGACATTGAGAGAATTTGGTGTTCCTCCGCCATATTAAGAAGCGAGTGGGATTGCTACTCCCATTACCGAGGCAAACAATTTTGAGAAAAGGCCCGCCCTTATCACCTTGATTGAGAGTCATCAATCCTTCGGGGCGAAGCATGAAGACCCCATTGATCAACTAAAACAATTCACACGATATTGTAGCATCGTGAAGGCGAATGGTGTGACCCCCGATTACATCTATTTGAGCATGTTAAAGTTTTCTCTCACGGGGAAAGCGAGTGATTGGCTTGATGTTGCCTCCGAAATCTTTGGCAACTTGGAATGAGGTAACTTTGGAATTCCTTGGAAGGTTTATAATTCTTGAAAAGACGACGAAATTGAGATCCAAGATTTCAAAATTCTAACAAGATCCCAATGAGTCTCTCTATGATGCTTGGGAGAGATTTAAGAGCTATAAAAAACAATGCCCACATCATGGCATGAAAGATTGGCTCTTGCTACATGGGTTCTATAGGGGTCTCTCTAAGGCGGATCACATACTATTAGATTGAGTATCGGGTGGGCCACCCATGAACAAGCCACCATTGAAAACACTTAAAATCATTGAAGACGTAGTGCAAAACTACACCTATTGGAGTGTCGATGAGAGGAGAACCACTAAGAAAGGAGGGAGGTATGAGTTTAGTGCTATCAATATGCTTAGCTCAAAATTAGATGTCTTGTCCTCTAAATTTTATCAAATGCAATCTTCTCCCTCTCCTATCTCCCCTCTCCATAACTCAAACGCATCTAATTCTTCAAATGATAATGTGTCTATGCAATTGATGTCTTGTGATGTGTGTGGTAGTGAAGACCATATGTTTTCGCAATGTCCCTTATTAATTGAGTAAAGTTCCTTTCCCTTTCTATGGAACAAGTCAATATATGTGCATGCCAACACTAGGTATGACCCCTACTCCAACACTTACAATGAGGATTTTGGTTGGAAAATTGGCCAAAACAAAGAACAAAGTAGTGGTCGAGTCGGTCTCCATTGATAATTTTTATAAACGAATGTTGTTAATATCATGGCACGTGACTTTGAAATCTGTAAAGTAATAATAAAATATTGGATCAGTGATGTGGACTCCGTTCTCCTATTTTTAATAATAAATTCTATAACGGTAGCAAACTAACTTTAAAGTTAATGCCATCTTCTAAATTTTCTGAAATCGTGGTAGGAGGAGAGAGAAACCTTAATCGAATGAATACTTGTAGAGAGAGATAGAGAAAGAATTAACGAAGAGAGAGAATCCACAAACTTGACGGAACCAAACCTAAAGATGATCGGTGACAAAGATGGAGTTGTGTAATCCGGCACCACTCGTCACCATCTCAACCATTTGAAAACAAAAGACTTTTGATACTGGGTTGTATACAATAAGACGTGGATCTATAGCTTTGGAATGGGCGAATTCATGTAATATTATCGAATTCCAAGCTGTAAACTTGACATTTGAGGTATTGTTTCCAATACATTGATCAAGTTGTTTGTATGCAGTTGTCTGTTTGTTTTTATCTTTCAAATTGTCGAAACTAAGTGAATTAGGGGTTTTTCTGTTTATTGAAATCGTTTTATGTAATTGATGAATCTTGGTTTGAGTCGTTTGTATAATTGATTTAGCTTATTTAATTTATAAATTGTTAAGAAGTTGTAGATCAATCTGTGTTTTCTATTAACCCGAGTTTTATTTCAAATTATTTACCCTTTCCCTTTTTTAATTTCATTATCCATTTTATATATGAATGTACATTGTTGTAAACTCGATATTTATGAATTGTGTTTAACTATTGACATTCTAAGTAATTTTTAAGTAGTTCCATGTGAGATGCGTTAATTTTTTGTGAAATTGACTATGTTTGAGCTCAAGTCTCTGAGGTAGCAGTATGTGTTTTATAGATAAATGAGGCAGTTGAAGTTTAATCTTTGTATCCACTTACTTGTTTTGATTGTTTTTTTGGTTTCCTTTTTTTACCTAGTGGTGTTATATGAATAAGTGGGTGTGCTATGGACGAAGATTTTGGACTTGTTAGTGAGGGGACTATGTTCGATGAATTTGTGCCTGATACTCCACCTGAAACAGAATTCCCATCTTTAGATAGTTTGACTCCTTATGTTCAGCCCTCCCAATGTAGTGAAAATGGACTTCAATTGACATCTCATGTTAAAACACTAGAGACTGTGGAAACAATTGTGACCACAAACAAGGTGAGTGTGTACTCTACAGTTGAACCACTTAGAGTTGGTATGGTTTTTAAAAGGTGGCAAGATATAGAAAGTTATTATAAAGAGTATGTGGAACAACACTGATTTGGTGTCACTCGACAATCTGGTTCATATACCAAGGAAAAGGAGAGGAGGGTGATTAATTGGCGGTGTGAGTGCTTCCCCCCCTGATATGAGGGCAAGGAGGGAAGCTAGGAAGAAGGAAAAAAATATGGAAGTTTGTGGCACCGGTGGCGTAGTTAACTTCACATTCACACTTCTTGGAGGTCCTGTTCCCACAAACCAACTCATTTTCTCCTATCTCACCATAGCTAGAATTTATGCAAGTGTGAATCCTGTTGGTGATTGGGTTTTGAGGACATTGTACTTGATCATGTTCACAAATTGGATCTCGGCGGTGCCAAATTGGTAAAGGAATACCGAGTGAAAAAATATACTTCTTTTGTCAAGAAAAAGCTGATGGCCTATTATGAAGAAGGTGTCCTAGTAAAACAAATACATGGTTGCATGGCTACAGAGTTGGGTGGTGAGGAAAACTTGCCAATTGTTAAGGATCTTCAACATGAGGTTTACAAGGAGTGGCAATTGAAAATGGAAGGCGGTGACGTGGCAACTATGATGGCGTATTTTGATCGTATGCAAGCAGATAATCAAAACTTTTATCACGCTCATCGATTGGATGAAGAGGGCTGATTGAAGGATGTATTTTGGGTTGATGCTAGGATTCGAGTGGCATACGAGGAGTTTGGTGACGTCATATGCTTTGATGCTACCTATCTTACCAATGAGTATGAGCTCCCCTTTGCTAACTTTGTCGGGTTAAATCATCACGCCCAATCTTTACTTTTGGGATGTGCCTTTGTTTCACACGAAAATTGCGACACCTTTTTTTGGATATTTCAGCAGTGGGTTGCCTGCATGGGAAATAAACCTCTTGGCACAATCTTGACGAATCAAGCTTCCGCCATGAGGAGGCCGCTGTCAGTCGTAACGCCATCAACTCGTTACCGTTGGTGTATTTGGCATATCCTTAGGAAGATTCCAGAGAAGTTGGGTAAAGTGTGAAAAGTAAGTGTTTTCTCTTTGTTCATCTGTTTCAGCTATGAATGAATTAAAATCTGGTAAATTGGCAATCACATTTGTGTGTATGTTTCTTCTGTTTCTAATTTGCAAGTCCTGCAATGTTGGCCATTTATGCACTTATGCACTGAGGCTTTGGAAGTTTAACATTACATGTAATATGCCTGGATTTTGAACTATGTACAGATTAGGACACCTGCTCTGTATTGGTGTAGTTGGTTGTGTGAATTGGTATTGAATTTTGTGTGTTTGTTTCAAATTTGCAAGTCATGCAATTTTGACCATTCATGCTGTAATACCCCTAATATTTCAATACTCTATCTATATATTTTATTAAGAAAAGTTCGGTTTAGTTTTTACTCTCTTTCAAATTTACAAATTATTTATCTACTTTAAGTTTCGAGGACGAAACTTGTTTTAAGGAGGGTATATTGTAATACTCGAATATTTTATGATTTTATATAATATATTTTATAAAAATAAATAGTTTATTTTTATTTATTAAATAAATTTCTTAATCTCATCTTTTTAATTTAGAGTTTGGAAAGTCTTAAACCCTATTATAATTATCTCATAATAGCATTATTAACCTTAATCCTTTTTGCCGTTTGTTTCTCTATGTTGAAATAGCAGACCTTACTCTTTATTATCAAATAAGCCAAGTTATTATCTTAATAAACCTTGAGCCTTTTGATTATTCTCATGATTCTTCCACCAAACTTTATCATGTATTTCCCCTATAAGTATCCAAGCCTCACGTACTATGTCGGCGTGAATCGCAAGTCAGGAGTCCAACGTTAGTGCAATACTTTGCTATATGTTTAATTGTTTCCGGGAAGGTAATCACACGAAACTTTTGACATGTTTGGTATTTTGTATTATTATGTGTGATATGATTTATCAATGGTACTCCTTGTATATATGATTAATTATTATGATATTGTATGATTTGATTTGATTTGAATATCATATTATTTTTGTTGTATATATTGATTGTACAATTATTTCTAGGGTTTTAATGTTGTTTCTATAGGGAGTATTGTTTTATCGAGGTTTTAGAGTTATTAATGCAGAATATTATATTTGGTTGTGAGTTGATTATATTTGGGTATTAGTTTTAT
Organism: Chenopodium quinoa; assembly: GCF_001683475.1. Classification (NCBI taxonomy): domain Eukaryota; kingdom Viridiplantae; phylum Streptophyta; class Magnoliopsida; order Caryophyllales; family Amaranthaceae; genus Chenopodium; species Chenopodium quinoa. The sequence goes on from NW_018743937.1 coordinate 468,612, forward strand.
TGCCCTAAGAGTTGAGATATTTATGAATCGAATTGTCATGTTATTTGGGAACCGTGCCATTGTTGAGATATTATAAATTAATTTGTGAATTATTATTTGATCAATGTATGAGATCAAAAGGTTGAGAATTATTATTTTGTTCTTGGTTTGAGGCTCAGCGTTATAAACCTTAGTCCTTGGCATGTTGGTAAGGAGATGATAATCATGAGTTAAGAATGAGGTACAATCTTTATTTATATTTTTTTTTTCTATGGTCCCCTACATTGGGAATTGGCCTGTATGTGGTCTGGTTCAAGGTGTTTTCTGGTTATTGGGAGTATTCAAGTTTTTATACTTGTTGGTTTTATTTGAATTACCCATGTCCAAGGCTAGGTATAGAACAACGAGCATGGCACACTTATGGGTTATATGAGTTAATTGAGTAAAGGTTTGTATAATTATTCGAGGTTGAGTTGTTAAAGGTTATTTTCAGAGTACAATGTGTAATGTAATTCTAAACTACATTGTTTAAGTGAGATATTAATGTTGATTATCCTATTATACTCTGTATTATGATATGTGGTGATTACTCAGCTTTTGCTGACGTGTGTGTTGTTTTATTGTGCTATTTGTGTTTGCGGCCATGTCTTTTTCTTATGGTGGCCCTGCAACGATCTATTTTGGAATTTGTCCTTAATGGTGAGCAGTCAAGTTGTTTAAGCAGGTTGATCAAGTGATCGTAGCTAAAGGAGCTCAAGTGATCAATTAGTTTTCTATAACAAGTTTGTAAAGTTGTATAAATAACTCACCTAGATTTATTGAGTTATATAGTTGGGATTTTGTAAGCCTTAACACTTGACAGGTTGTTGAGTATGGCGGTGATACCTCCGATTTAGGTGTATGCTTCCGCAATTTTATTAAAGGTTGTCTAATTTTCCTTTATTTATTGTTTATTATTAGCTAGTAAATCGGGGGTGTTACACATGCACCTATGCACTTAGGTTAAACATTATATGAAATCTGCCTGTTTTGAATTTGTACAAAACAGGACACCTGCTTTGTAGTGGCGTTGTTGCCTATGGTTTCTGTTTTTTTTTTTTTTACTTGAAGTGTCATATTGTAATTGTAGATGTGTTTAATTGAACTGTCATATTTTATTTGTAGATGGTGTTCCTTTTCCTAACCTTGTTTGTAGAACAGTCCTGATTTAGGATAATAGTGCCCACTCATACAAAATGGTGCAAATTTGTGATATGATTTTGTGTTTTGATTGGTATGTGATGCTTGTGCTTGGTGATGGAATTTATGAAGATTTTAAGAGCTCTTTGAAGACTCTTATTTATGAGAGTTTTACAGTTGAAGAATTTGAGAGCCGTTAGCATGCATTCATGGCTCAATGGAAGCTTGGGGATAATGACTGGTTGTGTGACCTATTTGAATAAAGACATATGTGGGTTCCCGCATTTATGAAGGATTACTTTTGGGCCAGAATGAAAACAACCAACGTGTAGATAGTATAAATAGCTTCTTTTACGGTTTTGTAAACAAACATAAAAAAGCTACATGAATTCCCAAAGAAATATATAAGGGTGATGGTAAGGCGGGTTAAGTCTGAGTTAGAATGATGCTAATGCAAGATGTGGCAAGTATGTTTGGAGGCTTGTTAGCAGTTTTAAAGTGGAGAAATTATTCTAGAAAATCTACACCGATGCAATGTTCCAAGAACTCCAGGAGCGTGGGAGGATGGGGTATTGTGTTCCGAATGAGAGGCGCGATCTTGTAAACAACAAGACAGAATATGTCCTAGAGAAACGTTTGTAAATAATTCCTGAAGATAAGAGCGAGGATGTTATAACCGACTTCTATCGTTTAGTACGCGTGATTTTTTTTATCACTGGACGAAAGATGTCTCTTGTGAATGCCGCAAGTTTGAGACTTTTGTTGGGATATTGTGCAAGCATGTTATTCGTGTGTTCGAGTTGAACCATATTTTTGATATCCCATCCAAGTACATACTAGATAGGTGGAGGAAAGATGTTCCATGTAAACATACTCGTGTCAAAGTTACTTACCATGACCCCGAAGACATGCCTTAAGTTCAGTATCATCGCAAAATGATGAGGGGGTTCGAGGGAATTTGTGATGAGGCTGCAGCATTTGATGATATGGTCACGGTTGAATTGGTACTGACCAGTTTGAAGCAGCTTCATTTGGATGTAAAAGAGAGCCGTACTACATTCCTTAAAAAACAAGCAGAACTACCTGTTATACCCAGCTCTCAAATAGGATCAAACACATTGGCAACCAAGACACCTACTTCAACTGCCAAAAATCTGTGAAGGATCCTATCGCATGCAAAAAACCACGTGGTCGACTAAAAACCACCAGGTATAAGACTTTAGCGGAGAATGGGTATAAGACTTAGAAAACGAACTCGAACACTGTCCAGAAATCTGCCCAAACAACCAAAACTAGCACCCAAACTAGGCAGGTAAGAGTGTTATAAATATTGGTATTGATTTCTTGTTTATGGCCATGCTTTACTGTGTTTATGCATTCCACCTACTAAATGCTTTGGTATCTCGAATGTTTTTTTTTGCAGGGAAAAAGGAAAAGAGCAACACGTCCACTTTCTGCCTTGTATGAGGACTGTGTTGATCCTGACCTAATGGAGCATGTAACAGATACGGAGGACTCACACTCCTATGAGTCTTAATCCTTGTTCAGGTGCAAAGAATTTTGACATTCAATTGTCCTAATTTATGTAACAACTACTTATCCCTGTTGGTACTTTGAAGACTCTGTTTCTTTCTTTAACAGTGGTTAATTGTGTTGGTGTGTAACTGTCTTATTTATGGGGTTTCATTTTGATCAACCCTGTTACAACGATGTAGCTAAACTGGTTATTTTTGCAATTACAATACCAACACCATTTTGATCAACTGGGTTGCAATTTTAATATGAGGATTTTGTACATGAATCACCGTTAGTTTTGAAGTCATTGTCAAGATGACTACAATTTGATCACGGGCCAGGCTTACACATAAACTTTTTTTATTTTGCACTTGTTAAACCAGGATGTTCAAATCTTTGTTAGTGTTTATTTCCAGTGCTGTAAATTAAATAAACTGTCATTGGTTCCTATACAAATTAAATAAACTTTCATTGGTTTATATGCAAGTATCAACAAAATTGAATCACAAATAGATTATTTATCATATTAGAGTTACCCTTTTTTTAGATGGGAACTTTGGTAGCTTTGAAGTTGTAGTATTTTACTTTTGTTTCTTTAAATTGTACTTTTAATAATAATTAGTAAATTAGAAAATAAATTTTTCCGAACTTCTCGAATATGCTACCCATTTAAAAATCAATCTTAACTAATACTTTTTTTTTATTTATAAATATTAATTTTGATATGAACTAAGGCTATAGATTTCTTCATATTTTTTTTTTTAAAAAATGGACATATACTATTTTTTTTTTATTTTTAAAAATTGACATATGCTAAGGAAAATTTCAAATATAAAAAAAAACTTCTTAACAGTCTGACTAAAGTGCAGCAGTTGTTGAAAAAGTACATTAAACATTGGAAAAAAAGGGCGAGAAAGTTGAAAAATTTAGTAGGGAATTGCCGGTAATTTTTTACATCTTCCCGCTGTCATCTAGCCTCTGCATTGTTCTACATACCCACTACAAATACAGAAACTCCCCAAAGTACTTCATACTATAACCTTACCAAAACTTTAAACCCCTTAATTGCAAACATGGTGAAGGGAAAATTCGACATACCAGTCTCACTTGTGAGACCCTTTCAAAACAAACTTTGTTGCTCCATAACAAAGATAACACAAGCCCCATATCCCTCAATAATTGTCTAATCTAAGAATCTCAATCTAATGAAAACCAATATTCCATTCGTGTACACCAAAAAACCTATGAAGAAGGGGGTTCTAGAAGTTATAAAGGACCCTCGGTTAACGGCGGACGGGTTAGTGACGCTGAACGCAGTGAGCTCAGTGCAGGCCGCTAAGTCGATCTCAACAGGAGAAGGCATTGTGAGCGATATGGTTAAAACAACATATGGTAATACAGTAAGGCCGACTCATTTACCAGATCTGTCTGACCTTGCTTTACATCCAAAGGTGTTCAAGGTATTTGTGTAGTGGGTAATTTCAACTAGTGGAGGTGTAAAGGGTCCTGGTTATGAGAATGTGTTATCTTTCTGTATAAGGGATGTAGTGGATCCATGTTCAGAGATACCAGTTATTAAGGATTTATGTTGGTTGCCAATAGGAGAACATTCAATGGACATACAAAGTTATAGAAACGACTTTAAGTTGTTCAATGTGACAGCCCCTATAGCAATGACTGGGTTAGTTTTAACCGGCACTACCAATACGAGCCACATATTGGATGGTAGAAAGGCAACACTAAACGTCATTGTTACCAATAACACCGAGAAGAAAGATATGGAGATGGGCACCAACACAAGGTTTATGTTATGGAAATGTAGGGATTTGAGCAGAGAGAGTTTCCTCCTTTCACTGAAAGAGGTAATAGATTTACATATGCCAGGTGTGATTGTCTTAACCGAGACAAGGGTTTCGGTCAACTTGGGACGCTTACTACTACAAAGCGTAATGCCTTACCGTGTTTGCGGGATCTCGAAATCAACCAAAATGGATGGTTATGCGATAATTACTTTCACAAAAGACCCTCCCTACAAATTATGTAGCACCACAAGTCAGCCATACACCTGGGGCCTTGTTAATTAAGTGTATCAGTAGCTTCACTTAGAAAATGTATTAGCAATTTCATGCTGAATATGTGTTAAATTACATGTTCTAAAACAATCCAATGTACTAGTATTTGGAGTTCATATCATCATGTTCTGTCGTTTGTTTTCATTTCCAGATTGTTATGCTTGGCCCAATTAAAAATCAAAGCCCAATATAACATTGGAGCCCATGTTCTTTCGTGTTTTTTCATTTCTAGATTGGGTAAAATGTTATGCTTGGCCCAAAAAAAATCAAAGCCCAATACAAAATTGGAGCCCCCAATATAAAATTCAAAAGACCATTTCGTTATAGGGATACTAACTACATATATATAGTCCAAGTGATTGGTTATAGTTTACATTGGGCTTAAACTAGAACACCGGCCCAACTTTTATTAAGAAAACTCAAGTATGACTAAGTAAGCGTAAATCCACTAAATGACTGTCAAACACCCACCTCTCCAAAGTACAATTTATGCTAATACAAACCAACCATGCACAACATGAAAAACAATACTAATGATACAAACAAATGAGCCAGGTAAACTAATATGTAAACGACAAATTACCAACTGCATTTATAATTGGAAATAATATCCCATTACCGCACACATCCCATGTCTGTAACCATCATCACAACTCTATTCAATTGTGATGTGTTCTTCAATCGAAGCACCAATTCATCAGATATATTCTCCCTATAAAGCACAAAATTATGTTCAGTACACATTGAAAATATAGGTGGATCAAATGGTTGTTAGGAGCTCACTTGTGATGTAGTCATAGAAACTGATCCAGAACCCATATTATCAAACACCACAAACACATGGCTTGGGGAACAATGTTTCAAAACCAACACCCAATCAACCATTGTTGGACTGTTATATCCTACAACCTAGGAAAACAAATAAAATGTTTGTTCAACATATCAATCCAACAACCAAATACTACAGTCACAACTCGTACATAAATAGAGGCTCACAGGCAACACAATGGACAAAATACGACAACAACCATCCCGAAGAAATCCTGTCATCAACTCCATGACCGGGGATATGCTGTTACTGAGGAAAACTGCTCCTCCCCGAAATTGCAAAAAATGGGCTATAAACAACATATGGACATGATCACCATTTATTAAATATATTATAAACAACAACCACTGTCCTGAAAATTACAACATCAAACTCACTAAAGAGAATGGGTACTTAGCAAGGCACCATCAATAGTTGGAACCGAACCTTGCCACGAAAGCACTCACCTATAAAGAATTCCAAAGCAACATGAAAATGAAAACTTTTCAACAATAATCTTATCACATAATGCAATTCAATGCCACAATTGTGTTATATGTAAAATACCAATTTATCAGCAACAACATCATCTAAGTAGAGCCACCTTCTAGTAATGAATGTCAGTTAAGAGAATGACAACAATATGCAATTAATTCAAACCTTATTAACACACAAGAACTATATATACCTCCTTATTTGTTCCATTTTAAAGGCTACCAACTTAACAACAACAAAAAAAAACTTGCATCGTTACCAGTCAACTTCATTAACTTGGCATCTGATTTACATTCTCAACTATACATCCCTACTTGATCGGCTTCCCGTGGCTGGTATTGTCTTAGTGTTTGACATGCGTCTCGGTGCACAGTTCTTCCTTTTTAAAGCCATACAGACACTCATACCCTGGTTAAGAACACATATTCTAAATACTTCATATTCCATTACCCAATTCAATAGTACACAAACATTATATATGGCTACATTACCTCAGCCTGTTCTTGAGGACCATTTGTGTCCCTTGCTAGTCTTGGATGTTTTTCACCTTATGCCATATCCAAGGTCTATAATATATATATATAGAACTATAATAAGACACATTGGGTCCAAGATCATCAATGAATTTAGTTAAAAGATATAACACCATGCCTTTCTACAATGTTAGAAGCTTACCCCAAATACTCCAAAAGCATCATTTGGCAAGCGATCAGCCTTAACAATCCTTTTTATATGGTCCATAGTCCAAAATTATAGCCTTGGACACACCCCCTAGTGGACTGGTTGTCTATCAAGCCTATCCAAATACATGACCTACAGAAAAATTAGTTAAAGATAAATACAACTAAAAGGAAATCACTTAACATAAAGATGCAAGATTTGTAAATAACCATACCACAACAAAGATGAGGCATCCACCACAACCACTATCATAGCCATGACAGTAGAATCTACGTGTAAATGTAGCTACGCTATCCATAAGCTTGTTGAGCACAAGGCTGCACCAATCATACTCGACTGCTTTTCTAGCACAAGTCAATGCAAGAACAAGGTCTGAAGCCAACCTTGATGACTGTGTGGGGCATAAAAACATCTCCAATGACAGTAGTAAAAACAACTTGAACTCATCACCTTCATGCCCCTGCTACTCCCCTTCCATCCTCTCCATTAACTTCCTAGTGACAGGGATTCCACAAGACTTATACTGCCGACCAATTTTGCTTGATTTCGAAAGCCAATATTTCCCATACCTAGCCATTATCTCATCAATATTCTCCGTTATATTAATTGACAATTACTTGTAAGTAGGAACATCAGTACCCCGATTAGGAATACCTAGCACCCAATGTACTTGGTTCTTTGACATATTAAATAATTTCCTGTTTACACTTTTAAGTGTGCATTTGAATGGATCTATACGAGTTAACAACCAATAGGACAATTGCCTTGTCAAGTGCATCTCTCCTACAAACTTCAACAACCCCCCAAATCCCATTTCTACAACCCAACAAATTTCCCTATCATCAAAACTTTGACACATTCTCGCAAATGTCTTAATACAACAACTAGTGTTCGGTGGCTGCATTCAATCGTACAGAAAACAAATTCAAGTACACTTTGAAAAGACTAAACTTTAATTTTCATCATAACTCACCTTATACTGTATCTTTCTCGTTGCATTAACACCTCGCCTCTAGATTTAACAAGTCAACCAACAGTTACCGAATCATCCTAAAACACTAACATAACTACCTTATTACACTAGAAGTATAAAGATTATATTGGATATTAAACCTGTGCAAACAATCTGCATACCTCAAGCATATATGGAGATAAAGACTTTAATTCAGCTACAAAATATGGTCTGAGTTCCTAGCATAAAACAATATCCAGTACTGTAAAATTAGAGAAACAAAAACCCTCAGTAATCTAACATTAAAAATTTCAAATACCTTTGTCAAATCATGACCATGGCCTACATTCAACTTCCTCTTCATACCTATCCTTCCCTCCATAGGTTCGTCCTAGAAACACAGATAAAAGGACCACAACTTAACTACCTAAAACCAAATAATTTAATAAATGATTGATGCATTCCATAACTCACACTATAATCAAGATAAGGCATATCTGTCATTAATATTGAAGCCACTACTTATTAAATTGCAATTTAAAGATGCGTCCACGTACCAAGTATCAATTCAAAACCAACAACAATTAACGAACATTTAGTAGGATTATTACATTAATACAGTACATTCCTAGGGGGAATTATGACCCTTGCTGCATTCTGGGAAAAGGGTTGAGCCGAATATGAACCTTATTCTAATTCTGCGAAAGGGTTGAGCCGAATATGAGCCTTGATCCGACTCTGGGATAAGGTTGAGCCGGATATGAACCTCGCTTCGATTAAGGGAAAGGGTGTAGCCGAATATGCACCTTAGGGAAAGGATGTACCCGAACATAGGTTTTAGCTACAAACAATCAACGAATTTTGGGAAGTATTTCGCCGATTCTCCTATTTCCTTCGGCTTCTGTTAAGTACTGACTAGGGTTATGGTTGAAGGTGATTGATGCGAGTGTGAAGGTGGAACAAATAAATGGCAAGTTATCCTTGTTCTATCCGTCAACTACGACACAATTCAACTCTCTTAAAACGGTGTTGATATAGCGGGAACCTACTTGGTTTATTTGCATGGACCTACGTGCCCCTCATTTAACTGCCTACAAGAAAGTATTGCCCCTGATATCAACAAAACAAGTTGATATAAGTTATAACTTGTATTTACTCATAGTGGTCAAGGTCAAGCTAGTGGTAGTGGTAACTATGTATTTAATAATCAACGGAATTATAGAAATGACAATAGGTACCAACAAATGACAATAACTCCTATTCCTAGACCACCACTTCAAATTTAAGCTCACCCCCTCCTAAGTCTAATTTAGAAAGCATGATGGAGTAATTCATCAATACCCAAACTAAAGAGACAAATGACTCGGAGGAAAGATTAAAATAAAAGCAAACCCACAACAAAATGTTAAAAAACCAAATGGCCCAAATAGCTGGTACCCTGAAAGGCCAGTCTAATACCTCATTTCCTAGTCAAGGTCTAGATCCTAGAGAGAAAGGCAATTCAATTGTAAATAGAAGTGGGAAAAACTTAGGGAAAGAAAGAGTGATTCCCATGAAGAGTTGAGAGTTGAAAAAGAAAAAGAGAGATAAGAAGAGAAAAACAAAGAAAAAGAAGTTGAAAAAGAAAAAAAAGAGTGAAATCCCACTACATGTGGCAAAGCTTCCTTTTCCGGGAAGGTTTGCCGGGTCTAGACTTGATGAACAATTTGCTAAAATTTTGGAAGTTTTGAGAAGTTTATGTTAACATTCCATTCACTGATGTTATAAAACAAATGCTAACTTATGCTAAATTTTTTAAGGACATCTTGAGTAATAAAAGAGAAGTTGACTTGGTGGAAACTATTAATATGCTGAAAAATTGTAGTGCAATTATTCAAAATAAGTTTTCCACAAAGCTTAAAGATCCCGGTAGTTTTTCTATTATTCCATGTGCTATTGGTGAAATGGTGATTGATCGTGCTTTGAGTGATCTGGGTACTAGCATTAGCTTGATGCCCTCTCTATGTGCAAAAGACTTCGCATAGGAGCGTTAAAACCCACTAATATTTCCCTTTAATTAGCCGATCGTTCGGTTAAGATGCCTTTGGGAAAAATATAGGAGCCCCCTTAGGGTGGGAAAACTTTACATTCCGGTGGATTTTATTGTGCTTGAAATGGATGAGGACTTGAATGTCCCCATATTTCTAGGTAGGACTTTCTTAGCCACAACAGGGGCTATAACTGATGTAAAACATGGAAAATTGTCTTTGGTTGTTGGAAAAGAGAAAGTGGATTTAAATTGAACCAAGTTATGAAATTTCCTTCCCACATATATGATTGTATGAGGATTGATATTGTTCAAAATGTTATTCATGAATCCATACAATGGCATTTACATAATACTAATGATTCTGTTGAGTGTGAACTTGAAATCAAAGATAGGTTTTGCAATGAAGACATGGAAATAAAGGCAATTGAGTAGATTCTTGACTCCACTACTATGGAAAAGGAAATAGCAAACCTTGTGATTAGAGAAGAAGAAGTGAAAAAAGAGCTCATGAATGACAATGGTAATGAATGTCTAAGTGTAGAGCTAAAACCTCTACCACCCAATTTGAGTTATGAGTTTCTTAGTCCATCTTCTACTTTTCCGGTCATTGTTAATGCATCATTGGATGAGGCTCAAACCTCAAAATTGTTAAATGTCTTCAGGATGCATCGCAAAGCTTTGGGATATAAAATTGATGATTTAAAAGGTATAATCCCAACGCTTTGCATGCATCGAATATCATTGGAGGATCGATGATGCTAAGCCATCAATCGAAAGACAAAGAAAGCTTAATCCTCCAATGCTTGAAGTGGTCAAGTAGGAGGTTCTTAAACTATTTGCTGCTGGTATCATTTATCCTATTAATAGTATGTAGGTGGCACCGGTGCTAGTCTTTAAAAAGGGAGGATGACAGTGATTAAAAACAAAAAATGTGAGCTAATCCATACTAGAACCATAACCGGTTGAAGGATGTGTATAGACTATTGTGGGATAAACACATCGACCAAGAAGGACCACTTCCCATTGCCTTTCATTGATCAAATGTTGGAAAGGCTACCGGGTCACAAGTATGTTTGAATTCACCCAGATGATCAAGAGAAAACAACATTCACTTGTCTATATGGCACCTATGCTTATCATAGGATGCCATTTGGTTTATGCAATGCCCCCTCTACTTTCCAACGGTGTATGATGGCTATTTTTGCGGATATGATTGAAAAAGAAATGGAAGTATTCATGGATGAATTCTCGGTGGGGGGAAGTTCTTTTGATGATTGTTTAACTAATCTCACACGATGTTTGAAAAAGTGTGAAGAGGTCAACCTTGTCCTTAATTGGGAGAAGTGTCATTTTATGGTTCAAGAAGGAACTATTCTTGGCCATAAAATCTCTCAAGAGGGGATTGAGGTTGATAGGGCTAAGTGTATGTAATAAAGAAGCTCCTACCCCCTACAAATGTGAAAGGGGTGAGATTTTCTTGGGTCATGCCGATTTATATTGGCGTTTCATCAAGGACTTCTCTAAAATAGCCAAACCTCTTACTACACTTCTTCAAAAGGAGTGTGATTTTGTATTTGATGATGCTTTTTTAGATGCATTTTGTAGGTTGAAGAATGAATTGGTCTTGGCGACAATAGTGCAAGCTCCGGATTGGAGACTCCCCTCCGAGCTAATGTGTGATGCAAGTGACACGGTGGTTAGTGCCGTGTTGGAGCAAAAGAGAGATAAGAGGTTGCACGTGATCCACTATGCAAGCAATGATAGGAATGGTGTCCTTCGAACAAGTGTATTATTCCGCTAGTGGGTTCGAAAATATTAGAAAAGCTAACTATTCAGTGAGGTCAAGTGATCAGAATGCCTAATTAGAGGCCGCTTTTGATAAGTAATATTAATCTAGCCTCCTCTTGTTGGAATTTTTTATTTGCAATGCTATTAGGACCTGCTGATGCCCCAGGAGTAGTCTGTATACAAAAAAAAGGTGGAAAAAATTAAAAACAAAACCAAAGTCATTACTTACATCTGAACATGGAATAAAATTGAGTACTCACCTTGTTTAAAGCTCTTGCTTCTTTTATTCTCCTTTGTTCTACCACCCATGGAGTGTTTAGAACAGCCTTACCCTTTGTGATAGGATGGGAAGTAGGTTATGTCACTTCTGCAGCCACATTAGAGCATGTCTTGGAATAGTGACCAAACTGAGCACATTTTTGGCCTCTTTTTTGCTTCTTCTATTTACTACCCTTTTCTACCTCTGGTACACCCTAACCCCTTTCCTTATTTCTTTTTTTGGGCTTAGGCCTACCAGGCATCACTCTCATTGGTGGAGGTAGTGGCTCCCTTAGCTGAACCTTTTCCCAGTGCTTGGGACTTGACATAGGTTGTACAGGCAGATCATATGCCTGTATATATCACTCCCTTGTGTAATAGTGGTCTACATATTGTTTTGGATCACTTTTCTTATCTAGTATGCAAGAAAATCCATGCACACAAAGGAAGGCCAGTTAATTGCTAGTAATAGCATGTGCAAGTTCTGTTTTGTAGGTCAGCTGTCACTTGGTCTGCATTTAGGTTAATGTAGACACCCAAATGTGTCTCCCCAAAACCAAACCCAGTGATGAATACCTTTCATGTCATTTGATTATCAAACAAAGTAAAAGTGTGAAAGGTCTAGTGATGTGGATGTTTTTATTAAAATATCTCTCTTTCTATTTTCAAAAATGTTTCTTCTTTCACTCTATTTATGAAAATGTCCAATCTAGTTGGTTTTGGTCCATGATAAGGGTCCAATAATGGTGTAGCTGGATGAGGCTCGAAAAGACCTTTCCAATAATATATTATAAGCCCAATTTTGATGAATAATGAGGAAGCTAAGTTATGGCCAAAATACTAAACTAAACCCAAACCGGATTTTACCTACGACCCAATGATCATGTGGAGGGTCCAAGATTTAATCTCATTTCTAAAATATTTAGGATTTATTAGAATCTTCTATGAGTTTATTAAAGATCTCAATTATTCTTTTTGAAAAGATAAAATCATAGAATTTGAAATTGAATAAAACTTTCCTTTTTAAGTCCTAATTCTATTCGAATTTAAAGATGTTCAAAGACAGTAAGATATTATTTTCGTGCCTCATAATTTTTATCCAAATCTTATATGGTTGGATATATCTTGAAATTATCTTTCCAATGATATATTATAATATTAATTCCAAGCTATAACGAAAAAGATATGAAAGGAATACAAAACTCTATCCAAAACTGACACCCTTCCACTATTTCAGCCATATCTTTTTATATACATAAGATTTTAACCTGATTTTAATTGGGTTGGAAATAAGACTTCAAGAGCTTTCCAACGACATATTATATGATTTATTTGGACTTCTGGATCAAAAGATATGATAAAAACAAAATCCGCAAAAAAACTTTCCCTGCTCCAAACGACAGGTCTGTCGCTTGGCGCTAATCCCTGTCGCCTAGCGCTGCTCCTGTCGTCTGGCGCTAACTCTTGTCGTTGACGATAGGAGTCTTTTATTCCGAATAGGACTCGAACTCTTTTCTATCGTATCCCGAGCTATTTTTTCTATAAATAGGGGTCGTATCTCCCCGTTTTTCATGATTCTCAATCATCTATCATCTCTCTCTCTCTTTCTCTCTAAAAGCTAGAAGCTTTCTCTCTCTCTATTCTTTTTCTAAACCTTCCCTCTCTCAATTCCTCACTCATTAGATCTAGACACACCTAGCAAAGTTCGAAGTTGCCTTTGTCCTAGACGTGAACAGTTTGATATTTCCGAGGGTTTGGTCCCAAATACCTATTTCAATTATTTAATTTAATTGTTTTGATTATTTATTTTCCTTGAAGTTAGTAACGTGTGTATTTTTTTTATATTAGAAATAGGTACGAGGCATCGAAGTAAGTAATTTAATTGCTTTATTGCTTTATTATTATAGAAATCATGCTTAGATTATTTTGTTGATTCCTAGTATCATGTTAGGATGTTTTTATTGCTTCCTATTATCATGTTTAGGGATAACTAAAATTTCTAATATCATGTATATTATTATGATGTTTCCTATTTCTTTCCTAATATCATGTTAGTGTCATGTTAGGGCTAATTGATCTTTAATTTTAAGTGACATGCTAGGGTTTGTTATTAATCTTGTTAGTATCATGCCTAGGATCTTGCTATTAATATTATGCTTTATTATTAATATGATTATGATGATGATTGTTTTTATGTTGCTTGATGTTTATTATTTTTATTGCTTCATCTGCCTTTTATGCATGTTTAAAGGGAATTTGTACTTGTAATCATGCTTAATAAGATAACTAATAATTTTGAAAGAGGTGGAGGGAGATGAGCAGCCTGAGAAAGTCTCCTTATACCACTCGCCTTTTTGGGTTTGAATAAAAAATATTCCGTTTAATTGTCGCTCTGATGATGATGTGAAGGAGATAGTTGCAAATTGGGGGGAGGTGCTAAAGGTAGAAGATGATCTGCTTGGGTTAGACCGTTTTCGCCGTGTTGAAGTGATGATTAATGTAACTAAACCTGTGCAAAGTTTTCAACGTATCCTTGACAAAGGAGGAAAAACTGTTTGTGTGGAGTTTGCTTACGAGAGATTGCCATTTTTGTGTTTCGCTTGTGGTGTAATTGGGCACTCTGAGAAAGATTGTGATATGGTGTCGGAGGAGAGTAAGCAAACTAGAATGGGATGGGGAAGATGGTTAAGAGCATCTCCTAGGAGAGGGAAATTAAGCGATGAGGAGGAGCTTGAAACGGTGATCTCTACCCATAAACAATTGTTTGTCACAAAGGAAACCGAGGTTGTGGAGGTGGATGATACGATCAAAAGGGAGCAGCAGACTATTGTGATGGGTGGGGAAGCTATACAGCTGAGTAACCCGGTTGTTGTGCCTAGTGTGTTGAAGCAGATAGTGGAGGGGGTTATTGGGTGTGAGGGGACAGAAGGGGTTAATAAAAGGGAAAAGAGTGCAGAGGGGAATTTAAGGGGAGATAAGGAGGTGCTGCACGTGGGGAGGAATGTAAAGGGGAATAAAAAATGGAAGAAACACACTAGGGAGGGGGACTATTTTGATACTCATATGAGTAGTGCTGATCATGTTGTCTTGGGGAAAAGGGTGGGGGAGGTGGATAAGGGGAGTGTGTGGCAGGAGATTGAGAATGATGAATTGGTGAATGGTGATGATTTATCTGGATGTTGAATGGCGGAGGCTGCTCTTAACAGCCCTGCCTAGCCCAATGAGTATTTTGAGTATTAATTTTGGAGGGTTGGGAAACACCTCTGCATTTGATTACCTCCGGAGCTTAGTACGGAGGGAGGCACCATCTCTAATCTTTTCTATGGAGACAAAACTGAGTAGTGGGGAGATGGTGAAAATTTGTGCAAAATTCCCTAGGTACGAGGGAGTGGCGGTGGATAATTGTGGTAGGTCTGGGGGGGTTGCTTTATTTTGGTTGAAAGAGATTGAGGTGCATTTGCAGTTGATGTCTGTCCACCATATTGGTGTGATTGGGAGATTAACAGGGTTCTACGGGTGGCCTGAAGTGCAAAATCGTCATTTATCTTGAAAAGTTTTAGGGATGCTTGTGGCTCAAAGGGATGAGGCTTGGGTTTGCATTGGGGATTTCAATGAAATTTTTTATGATTATGAGAAAAAGGGAGGACGAGATAGAGCATTGTGGCAAATGGAGAGTTTTTGAGATGCAATTGAGGCTTGTCAATTGCGTGATGTTGAGGTGAAGGGTTACTTGTTCACATATGAAAATGGCCAAAGCGATGATGATTATGTACAGTGTCGTTTGGATAGAGCTTTAATCACTCAAAATTTGAATGATTTATTCCCGAAGGCAAAGCTTTATAATTTGGAGCGTGATTGGTCGGATCATTCGCCTTTGAGACTAGTGCTTGAGGAGGGTGTGAATGATAAGAAGAATAAGGAGAGGTTGTTTTGCTTTAAACAAGTATGGACGGAGAGTGAGAAGTGTGAAGGTGTTATCGAGGATGTGTGGCTGCTTGGAGGGGATGTAGTGGGGGGAAAATTGGCTGCCTATGCCGAGTTCCTAAAGTCTTGGAGTAATAAGGAGTTTGGGAGGGTTTTTAGAGAAATTCAAAAGAAAAGAAAGAGACTTAGCAAGCTCAACAAGGGAGGCAGGGCTGCTGCCCAGGTTGTCGATAGGCGCAAGGTAGTTAAAGAAACTTCATGTTGAAGAAGTATATTGGCGCCAAAGATCCCGAGCTCTATGGCTTGCTGCGGGTGATCGCAATTCAAGCTTTTTTCACTAGAAAGCTAGTCAAAGGCGGCAAAAAAATTCAATCACTGCTCTTTTTACAGACGATGGGCCAGGGTGCGGCATGATGGTGAAGAAGGGGTGACTGCCGTTGCGGTGGATTATTTTTGCAATTTGTTTTGGCTGCACCTGTAGTCGATTATAGTGATGCTTTGGCAGGTATTGATGTCGAGTGACGGATGACATGAATGAGCTGCTTTGCGCAGAGTACAAGGCGGATGAGGTTCTTTCGGCTCTTAAACAAATGCATCCCCTTAAGGCTCCGGGTCCGAATGGTATGTGCCCTTTATTTTGTCAAACTTATTGGCATATTGTTGGACATGCTGTTACTTCTCTTATGTTGGGTGTACTTAAAGGTGATGTTATTCCTAGAGAAATTAATAAAACCTTCATTGTGTTAATTCCAAAGAAAGAAGCTCCGGATAAAATGTTTGAATTTCAGCCTATTAGTTTGGGTAATGTGGTGTATATGCTTATTACTAAGGTGTTAACAAATTGTCTGAAATTATCTCTCTGATATTATATCTCTGAATCAAAGTGCTTTTACTCCGGGGAGATTAATTACAGACAACATTCTTGTAGATTTTGAAGTATTTCAGCACATGAAAAATTTGGTGATCTCTGGGGGATCTCTTGCTTTAAAGCTAGATATGGCCAAAGCTTATGATAGAGTTGAGTGGGATTTTTTGAGAGCAGTTATGTTAAAACTGGGGTTTGCAGAGGTGGATCGGGTGATGCATTGTATTTCCTCGGTTTCTTTCTCTGTGCTTATAAATGGGGCACCTTCAGGGGATTTTACTCCATATAGGGGTATGCGGCAAGGTAATCCTATATCACCTTATTTGTTTATTTTGTGTGCTGAGGCGTTAACTGGATTGTTGAATAAAGCTGTGGAGGATGGTTGTTTGCATGGTGTTCGTGTGCGCCGACTGCCCCGATTATTTCACATTTATTCTTTGCGGATGATAGTATAATTTTTTCAAAGGCTAATGTGAGTGAGGTGAAAAAGATCCGTGAGATCCTTCATTGTTATGAGATGGCATCAGGTCAAATGGTTAATTTGAGCAAGACGACGATGTCTTTCAGTAAGGGTGTTTCGACAGCTAAGCGGGGTGAGTTAGCTAATTTATTGGGTGTGCAAACGGTGAACATTCATGATAAATATTTGGGGCTTCCTACGGTGGTAGGGAGGTCCAAGAGGGTAACTACGAAGGGTGTTCGAGAGAAGTTGTGGAAAAGGCTACAAGGGTGGAAGAGTGGAATGCTATCTAAGGCGGGTCGGGAGGTCCTGATTAAGGTTGTTGCCCAATCTATCCCAACCTACACGATGAGTGTGTTTAAATTTCCTTCTTCCTTTTGTGATGAATTACGGTCATTGGTGTCTAATTTTTGGTGGGGGCAGAAGAAAGGTGAAAGAAAAATTCATTGGGTTGCGTGGCGGAAGTTATGTGAACCTAAAGCAACAGGAGGTTTGGGGTTTCGTGATTTCAAAAGTTTTAATCCAGATAGTTTACTTGCTCGTTTATTGAAGGCTCATTATTTTGAGGATGGAAATTATTTGAGTTCCGAGCTTGGTACTAATCCTAGTTATACTTGGCGTGGGATATGAGGAGTAAAGTGGATGGTTCAAAGAGGTATGAGGTGGAGAGTTGGAGATGGGATTAGTATTAAAATTTGGGATAGTCCGTGGATCCCAAAGTATCAAACTAGGAAAATCATTTCTCCTTGTGATGAGTCGAGAAGAGGGATGCGGGTGTGTGATATCATCAACCTCACTACGGCCTCATGGAACGTTCCTCTAATTAAGGAATTGTTCCTTCCTTTCGAATGTGATCGAGTATTAAGCATTCCGTTGAGCTTTAGGCTGCCTGAAGATGCCATCTGATGGGATTTAGAGAAGAATGGGGAGTACTCAGTCCGTTCAGCGTATATAGCAATTTTTGGAGATAGTTGGGATGAAAATGAAGCTGCTCTGTTGAGGTCCTTGTTTATTTGGAATAAAATTTGGAACGCACACACTATAATTCGAATTAAAATATTTTTTTGGGGAGCTTGCTGGGGTGCACTTCCTACTTCGAAGGAACTTGGGAAGCGCATTCCGATTTGTGATGGTATGTGCAGTTTATGTGGTGTAGAAGAGGAAATGGAGATTCATTGCCTTCGTGACTGTGTAACTGCGAGATTGATTTGGGATAAGTGCGAGTTGAACGTGGATAGTGGTGCAAAGTGCAGAAATTTTGCTGACTGGGCATCGGTGTTGCTCGAGGAGCTGCAGAGTTATTCTCATGGTCTGCTTATAACCACTTGTTGGGCAATTTGGAAGGCTAGAAACAGGTGGATATTTGATAGGGATGCGTGCAATCCAAATCAATCAATGGAGTATGTCTTGAAGTTAATGAAGGAGCTTCAAAAGGAGGAACATGGGCATGTGAGAGGTGGTGGTTCATCTCGATGTATTATGGCAGCCTCCTAGGGGTGACCTCTGCAAATTGAATGTTGATGGTGGGACTCTAGCTAATGGAGGGGCTTCTGTTGGTGTTATTGTGCGTGATTCGAAGGGTGCAGTGAAATTTGCTGTTGCGTGGAGGGTGCAGGACTGCTGGGAACCTGCTGTTGCCGAGGCTAAGGCTATTCTGATGGGACTCCAAGCTGCTGTGGAGTTCGGGCTTAGAAGCCTTATGGTGGAGAGTGATAGTCTTAGCTTGATTACCGCAATTAAATCACAGGATAGAGGGGGAAGTAGCTTACATATAGTGCTAGATGATATATATGATGTTAGTGGTTTGCTTAATTTTGTTTCTTGGTCTTTTACTCGTAGGGAGGGAAATAAAGTTGCCCATGAGCTTGCACATTGCTTGCCAAGGGACACTAGTAGTCGTATTTGGTTTTCAAATTTTCCAAGTTGTATTATTCCGATTTTGGAGTTGGATCTCCCTATGAATGAAAGCTAAGTGCCTTTCGGATTTGTTTAAAAAAATAAATCTTGTTTAGGCTAATATGATTATAATTCAAGTGATCGTCAATAATAGTTTTATTTGTGCATTAATATTCAACCAACATAGATTTAACAGGTTTAGGGTTAACCTATTGATTACATGTTAGTAAGAAAGCGCACATGAATACGAGAAGAATAAAGTAGAGGCCTATTTTTAGGACAAGTTCAATCTCTTTTAGGTTGGATTTGTACCTTCATCCCCGAACTTCCAGTCATGGTTCCAAACCTATTGGAATTAACGATCTCCTAGATCGTTAAGGGGTGTAACCTTCACCCTATGAATGGTTTACAAGTTCCTAAAACTTGTTGGCGACTCTTTTACACTAGCTTCCTTCCCTTTAGACGTCACCATGCTTAAGTGTATGATTACAGTGGGGCTCAAGTGTGGGATGCTTGAAATATTCCCTACAGTTAACCTCATAAGTATCATCCCTTGATACTTGCACTATCCAGTGCCTAGCCACCCTCTCCATTTTCTCAAACAGTTTAGTCACATAAGGCATCACTTTTCCTTCCACCTTTTTCACAGCCTCCCACTTGTCATTGTGCCTTTTCATTAAATATATCCTTAACCACTTTGGTTTATCCCTAGCTTCTCTAATACATGCATTGAAGGTTTTACACATATTGTTAAGAAGCATGTTAGATTTGCAAGAATTGGAAAAGGCATGCCTAGACCATTGTTGGGCAGAGATGTTTTCTAGATACTCATATGCATCCTCACTTAGGAACCTAATGGATTCCGTTGTAATTTCAAAATCAGCCTACAATATTCCAACAGAAATACAAATAAGAACAACTTCCAAACATGCTCATAAACATTCTAGATCAATTCTACAATAACCACAAATAAGAACAAGGACAGAACCACAGTTAGAAACAACATCCAAACCAATACATTAACAATCCACAACAATTTGCAATAAAATCATGAAATTTTAGACTGTATAACAAGGGTAGTTCATTCATACCTAAATAGTGGCTCTGGCAGCATTCCAGAACAACTCTTTGAATGTGGACCCTGTAAATTGTAGCTTGAAATTAGCCCATATACGCCTCACACAAAACCTCTTCTCAGCAAAGGGCACCATCTCCTCAAAGTCTTCAAGCAAACCTTAACACATAGGACTAAAACATAATGATCAGTCATAGAAAAGTCAGAACAAACTTCTACATACTTGCACAAAATCATCAACAAGGCTTTGCTTCTCTGACATATAAGTAAAGCCACCTCCCATAGCTAAATCATCAAGGCTTTGCTTCAAGCACCCCAAGAGCCAACACCATGTTTCTCTATTTACCTCAACAGTAGCCCAGACAAAGGGATATATACTGTTGTTCCCATCCTTCCCCATAGCCTCTAAAATCTTACCAGGGTAAGAGCCTTTCAAATGGCATCCATATACCCCTATCAGTGGCATGCATCCTTTCAAGAAACCCCTAACCAATGGGGACAGACACACATACATCCTTAAGAACAAAGGTGGCTCTGACCTGTCTAACTGATCAACCACCACATTCACTACAGTCCCTGGGTTATATTTCTTCACTGCCTTCCCATAATCCCACAATCTGGCATACTGTTCAAAAGTAGACCCATAAATCATTAATTTTGCCCTTTCTCTGGCTAGTCATGCCTTGTAGTACCCAATCTTAATTCCCAAGTCACTTAAAACTCTGTCCCTAAAGCTTTTTATATTCCAACTGGGGTTTCTTCTCCACTCTTCAACATATTTCTCATCTAGGTACTTTGCAGTCACAATTGCATTCATATTTCTCCTTACACATTTATGCTCCAACCTAAGATCTTGAATTTTCCAAGCACAACTCTTGAACATAGGCCTAGCAATCACCTTGTGTTTACACCTCCTAACTTCCTCACCGCATTTACACATAGGCAGCTTGCTCCTCTTTGAATCCCATTCACAACTATTGGGGTTTGGTAAGTCCAACTTACCGCGGAAACGACCCCAACCCAAAGAACCACTCTCAATTAATAAAACCATAAAGCATAACAAATAAACATAAAAGGATAAAATCGGAATTTACCTTTGACGCGTGCTTCGCCCTACCTAATGGGCTCTTATTTGAAAGCTTTAGCTCCGAAAATACCGAGCCTCCAACGACATCCACCCACAAAGGACGAACACCGACTTTTTAGGTCTGCTACCTTGGAGTTAGCAAGGCCCGACCAAAACCCGAGTGATTAAATGAGTTTAAAGGTTTTCACAATGGTGATGCCTTTTTCAACTCTCACTCAAGTGATTTTCCCAATACCCCAACTTGGGTATTTATAGGGAAAACAAGAGAGTGAAAAGGCTCTCCCATCAATGTGGGAGAATTTGATTTTTCCATTTTATTTTAAAGCTAAAATAAAATTAATAAACAAACTAGTAATAAATCAACAAGTGGCAAGCTCATGAGAGAGGTTAGGTGCGGACCATTTGGAGGAGGGGGGACCAAACTTGATCCCCACTCCCTCTCCAAAAACCGGCCAACACACCCTTCAAACCTCCTCTTAAATTGCGCCACATGGCACCACACTTGGGCACCAAGGCACCTAAGGTGGGCTGCCATGCGCGGCTGCCAGCAGGCCCAGCACAAGCATGCGAGCTACTTGCGCTGCTGGCCAGCAAGCCCAACACGGCTTGTGCGGGCTGCTCGTGCTCTCAGCCAGCGGCCTGCTGCTGAGAGCTGATGCTCCTTGTGTGCCTTGGCCCAGCGCTGCTAGCCTTGCGATGCTAGCATTAGTGCACTAGCACGCACCAGCCAACCTAGGCTCGGCTTGGTGCGCATTGTAGCCACCATGCTATATCGAATGCCCTTAGCACTTGGTTTTCTCGGGGCATTCCGATTCTAGGGGTATTTTGGTCTTGTTTATTTATTATTATTTTCATGTCTCGTATTTTACTATTTTTTGACTCGACTTCCGACGCTCTAAGCTCGAATTTCCGACGTCTAAATATTTAACACTCGGGCGACGAATTAATTTCTTCCGAATGAATTCGTCGAGTTAGTTTGTATATTTTCTAGGGTTTGACCCGAAGGGTTCAGTCAAGATTAAGCTGTAATATTAATTATACATTAATATTACTGATCGGAAGCGGCCTCCACCTAGGCATACAGATCACTTGGCCTTAATGAATATATTAGCTTTCTAATAATTCTGAACACGCTAACGGAATAATACACTTGTTCAAAGGACACCATTCCTTTCAATCTCCCACTTGTCCTTCCGGACAAGTGCGCATTTAGTGTACAACCTTTTTCCTATGTCTCTTCATGTCTCTTCATGAACTATAAGGTAAGATTATTTCGTTATCCTTATTATGTCCAGAAGTGTTTCTTGATTCCGAGTCCTGATGTCAATAAACAGATGATTTCTAAAATCCATCCGAGCACGACCATGCATTTTTACAGTCACACTCTACGAGAGGCCTTGTATACAACAAAGACATCTTCCCTATTTTAGTAGGGGGACATTCCCAGTCTTGTAATGTAGCTCCTCTTACTATGAGGACCTTGCAGCCTGAGTGTTGCCGTTATAATCCCCTATTACGGCAGACGTTTGACAACATCAAAGCGGACTAGTACTCAAACAAGAGAACTCACAATACGTACTCATGGTGAAGGAAATAGGTTCCGATAGCCATAATGAGAAGTATAATTATGACGATTTTCTCTTAGGTCGATCCAGTATGGTTCTAAACCAATACCTGTGCAAATGATTTATGACAATCATGTCCTCGTAGCACAAGAAACAGTGCTATAAATCAGACTACACACTAATCTCAATTGGTCATTAATCGTCCATCGTTTAAATGACCTCGATTAGGGAAAATTTTCGATTATAATATTCAATGTTCACTTAATAGGTGTTTCCTTATCAAGACTGGTCTTGATACCCTATTTTGAATACTTCAAGAATCGAATGGACTCATTATTTAATCCTAAACCACAATTAAATAGCTAACGGAGTAATAAAATATTGCATGAAATTTATATTACTCCAAAATTTGAATGATTTTTCTTAGTGTCTTACATTAAATGTTCAAGATTTAACTAAAACACTAAACAAGGAAATCAAAGGCAGTCTCCTACATTCCCGATTCCCATTGCCTCAACGTGCTTGTTGTGCTTCACTTGAGGTAAAGGTTTAGTAAGTGGATCGGCTACATTGTCATCCATTCCAACTTTGCAAATTCTGATTTCACCTTCTGATTTCCATTCTCGAATCATGTGAAACCGCCGTTTGACATGTTTGACTTTTTAATGTTCCCTTGGCTCTCTGGCCTAAGCAATAGCTCCATTGGTTTCTTTTGGGTAGCCCACAAAGTAAACCTTGTCAGATTTGGGATGAAGTTTGTCAGAAATCAATTTCTTGACATATGCTTCGCATCCCCATATCTTTAGAAAAGAAAACCTAGGAGGTTTCTTTGTCCATAATTCATATGGAGTCTTTTCTACAGCTTTTGATGGTGCACGGTTCAGTGTTAGTGCCGCAGTTAGAAGTGCGAGTGACCAGAAAGAGATAGGAAGATAACTAAGACCCATTGTTGATCGTACCATGTCTAACAAGGTCCGATTTCTCCTTTCGGATACTCCGTTCCATTGTGGAGTTCCCGGAGGTGTCAATTCTAAAAGTATACCCTTTTCTTTCAGATGTCATCGAATTCTTGGCTCAAGTATTCACCACCTCGATCCGATTGAAGGGCTTTGATTTTCTTGCCAAGCTGATTTTCAACTTCACTTTGAAATTCATTGAACTTTTCAAACGATTCAGATTTATGTGACATTAGGTAGACATAACCATATCTACTATAGTCATCTTTGAAGGTGATAAAATATCGGTGTCCATTTATTGTGGTTGAGCTCATTGGTCCACATACATCAGTGAGTATTAGACTTAATAAGTCTCCTGCCCTTTCTCCCAGCTTGGAGAATGGCTGCTTAATCATCTTGCCTAATAAACATCCCTCACAATTCTCAAACGATTCTAAATCGAAAGAGTCAAGAACACCTTCTTGTAGAAGTCTGTTGATGCGTTTGATGTTAATGTGGCCAAGACCACAATGCCACAAGTAAGTTTGGTTTGACTCCATTGTCTTAGCTCTTTTAGTAGTATTATTCACATTAAAAACTTGTTTGTCCAGATTAAGCACATAAAGACCATTTTCATAATGTGCAATACCATATAAAACATTATCGAGATAAAACGAACATTCATTGTCTTTTACTCGAAATTCAAAACCCTTGGCGTCCAACGCCGAAATTGAAATGATATTTTTGATAATGTTGGGAACATAATAAACGTTATCTATTTCCAAAACAATCCCAGTGGGCAAAGACAAATTGAGAGTTCCTATGGATACGACACTAATTTTGGCTCCATTGCCGACCCGGAGTTCAACCTCTCCCTTCTCTAGCCTTCTAGCGTTCCTTAGTCCCTGAGACTTGGAACAAAGGTGTGAGCCATATTCGGCATCTAATACCCATGATGCTAAGCTTGTGAAGTTAAAGTCTCTGACGAATATACCTGATTCAGAAGCAACTGTTCCGTTCTTCTAATCTTCCTTGAACTTAAGGCAATCTCTCTTCCAATGTCCCTTCTTCTTACAGTAGAAGCATTCAGAATCAGATTTAGAAGATGCTACCTTTTTCTCTTTGTTATCCTTGGTAGCTTTAGACTTAGGCGGAAAGGTTTTCCTCTTTCCCTTCCCCTTAAAGCCTTTCTTCTTTTTGCCTGAGAATTTGAACGACTTGCCCTTTTTAATCATGAGCATATCATGCTTCCCCTCATCCTTGAGCGTTTGCTCTGCTTGCTTCAACATACCATGAAGCTCGGTGAGGGTTTTCTCCATGCTGTGCATGTTATAGTTCATCTTGAACTGATCATAGCCTTTGTGCAGCGAGTGGAGAATAATGTCAATTGCCATCTCGGTTGAATACCCCGCATCAAGCCTTCCCATGTTCTCAAACAATCCTATCATTTTGAGTACATGTGGGCTGACTGGCTCTCCTTTCCTGAGCTTGTTCTCAAGGATCTACCTGAGGGTTTCAAACCTTTCAGTTCAGGCCTGCTCTTGAAACATATTTTTCAATTCAAAAATGATCTCAAAAGCTGTCTCCTTCTCAAAGAAAGTATTTTGAAGTTCCGGAGACATTGTGGCCAACATGATGCATTTGACATCTCGATTGGAACTTTGCCATTGATTTAGGGCAGCCTGAGTCACCTCCTCATTGGGAGCCTCGGGCATTTCCTCATCAAGGACATATTCCTTTTTCTCTTGCATGAGAACAATTCGCAGGTTCCTTTGCCAATCAATAAAATTTGGCCCACTCAACTTCTCCTTGTCGAGAATTGAGCGTAACGAGAATTGGTTGTTTGAGTTATTTGAAGACATGATTCTAGAATTGAAAGAATTTGTAATGAAAAACCATTCATAAAATTTAAATAAGATTGAATTCATGCATTTTAATCAAACTTATTTAAAACGTCTTATTCACACATTTAAAGTTGTCCCCAATTTGGTGAGAATAAGTCGATTCCAAGATCCGAATAAACAAAGAGTGGTTAAGCATGCTTTGGCTTGTCTTAAAACTCAATCTCCTAAGGTAAGCAACGCTTTGCTAATGGCTCCAAGCAACTCTTGGTTGAATAAATCGTCGCATCTAATGCTCTCTCAAAAATTTATTCACTTTGCTACGACATGTTAGGACTCCGTCACTCATATAGTTGAGTACAACCAAAACCAACTTGCATACCCGGTATGCCTTAATTCCTGGGAGAGGTAGTGATGCCTCGCTTTGGCGAAGCCCACCACTACCCTCGTTCGATCGGTAAGTGTTGTTTTGGAATGACAAGTTTTTACTCAATATTTAGGGACCTAGGGTTTCTATGTTGGTTGATTTAAGTGAACTTAATTAATCATCACAACGTTTGAATCCTAAACATGCATCTAACATATAATTCATATACAGACACACACACACACACACACACACACACACTCACACACACATAGATGCATTTGGCAACTAGCATGACCCCTTGAGAGTTGAGATCTTCAAATCTTCAAAAGGTCTTCATTTGCAACTTCATGGCTACGTCCTCCAAGAACCTTCATCTTCAAGACTTGACCATAATTAAATGCAACTACTAGTATCTACGACTAGGACTAATCTAAATATTAAGGTACAAAAATACTCAACGATACGCAGACCGTATTTAGATTTACAAAAATACATCACGGATCGCAGTCCGTATTTTCTATCCTAATCGGGCCCCACTAGTTGCCATTTCATAAAACCTGTGAGAGAATATACATTCCATTCTTTATTTGTGAATGGCCCATGCATTTTACAACGAAGAACAAGTAATAATGCATAAACACGCGTGAACTAGTAACTAATCTAGGTGGTTAATCCAATTAACACGCCTAATTAAAACTAGTCAAAGTTGTTTTAACCGGTTATGTAAATAAGCGCAATTTAAAATTTGAAGCTCCCACTAAATTCCGCATCCAACTTAATTAATCCAATTAATTAAGCCGGTAAATCCTAAAAAATTTGTCAAAATAAATTTTGCCAATGCCGCTCAAAACCGAGGCCTAGCCTCTAAAATTTATTAAAATAATTAAAACAAATTAGATTAATAAAATAATTAAAACGACAATTATGAAGCAAAAATACGTAGTCCAAAGTGTCTAAGTGCCTAGCACTAAGACATGGAGTGCTCACATTTCGCACAACCGTTAGATGCTCAATGATCGTGGGAGTGGGCTCGATGTCGCTAAGCGTTACACCGCCCACATCAACAACTTTCACACATAAAAAACGTGGCCCTTGATGGCCATGTTGAACGAATTAATTGCACTACATTGCTTCGCAAGCAACGTCTACGCATACCCCTAATTACACGACGCATGCACCAAGTCCCAAGCGATGCACCATATGCTCGTGCCCCACATACCCGCGCCACAGCAGCCCCAAGCACCACGCAACACAGCACACACGCACATGGCAGCGTGCTGCTGTCGCTTGTGCTGATGTTTGCGGCCGTGCGCACCAGCCACGCCTTGGCTGCACGCACATGGCATGGCAGCCCCTTGGCAGCCACATGCGGGATGCTATGCAGCCCGGCTAGCCAAGGGCGTTTATCCCTTGTTTTGCGTGCCAGTAGCCTCGGGATTTGATCCCAAATTTTGTGTGACTTTAGTAATTAATTCTAAATTAATTTTAGAACTAATTTAATGAGCAAAATTTAAAAATTTAAACAAGTCTAACTTAAATAAAAAATTTTAAAGTGCATGTAACCAAAATAATTCCCAAGAACCATTCTTTAATTAAATTGGTTTAACTTGGTGCAACAAAAATAATAGAGCTCTTTCCCAAAATAATGTCAAGAAAAACCTCAATTCCCAAATTACAACCACTTCTTTACATTTTCCCAATCTACCGTCCACGTAAGCATTGGGTAAAAAAACCGGGTTTTTTTTTTCCGGTCCAGGGAAAACCGCTACTTCAAGTAGCGGTTTCTAAAAACAAAACCGCTACTTCAAGTAGCGGTTTTTGTTGTGAATTGTTTTCACTTAATAAACCGCCACTTGAAGTAGCGGTTTTTATTGAGTATACCGCTAATTCAAGTAGCGGTTTTCTTCAATACATCGCTACTTGAAGTAGCGGTTTTGTAAAAAAACTGGTCAAAAAAAATTCCAACTGAACCGGTGACGTGGACGGTAAAGTGGGAATATATAAAAGAGTGGCTGCATTTAGGGAATTACGCGAATTCCTAACCTTGTTTAGGGAAAGCGCTCAAAATAATAGGGCAATTACTCACTATTAATTTAATTAATTTAAATTAACCTTGAGTTTTTGACAAAATAAGAGGGAGTTGGAGAAATGAACATAAATTCAATAAAGATTCCAACTTTAATACTCGTGAATCCTTGAAAAAATTATATCTTCGAATATGAAGATAAACAATTTTTCTATCACAAAGTTTCAAACTTTATGATTCCAATTAACTAAAAAATGGTTAAATCAACAAAGTATAACGGAAATTGTTGGAATTTAGTAATACAAAGTTTCAATCACTTAACATAATTAAAGATTGAATCTTTAATACTTGGAAGCCTCAAAGAACAACAATTTCACACTTAATGCAATTAGTTTGCAATTATGTGAAAAAATAAAACCAAGCATTCAAGCACAAATTACTACCAAGTAATCATGCCTAAAGAGGTTTAAAATTGCATATAAAATATGTATTGAACCAATTACATAACCACCATAAATATGCAATTAATTTTCAAGGTTAGAAAGACTTAAAATTTTTCGTAAAAACAAAAAAAACCCTCGAAAATAGCATTTTTGGTCGTTTTTTTGGCTAAAAACCGAGTCCTAAAAGTGTAAAACCATTTCCAGGATGCCTTTTCCACCAAAAATTCACTATTTTTGGGTCGAAATCTGGGTTCGGGGATGAAGGTAGCTAAAATACCAGGTTAAAATAGATAATACAAGCTACTAATCTAATTAGCAACTTAAACCAGAAAAATTAAGCCATAAAAATCACCTTGAAAAATATTATGATTTTAAAAATAAACGAGCGTGGCTCCGATACCGCTGTTGGGGTTTGGTAAGTCCAACTTACCGCGGAAACGACCCCGACCCAAAGAACCACTCGCAATTAATAAAACCATAAAGCATAACAAATAAACATAAAAGGATAAAATCGGAATTTATCTTTGACGCGTGCTTCGCCCGACCTAATGGGCTCTTACTTGAAAGCTTTAGCATCGAAAATACAGAGCCTCCAACGGTATCCACCCACAAAGGACGAACACCGAATTTTTAGGTCCGCTGCCTTGGAGTTAGCAAGGTCTGACCAAAACCCGAGTGATTAAATGAGTTCAAAGGTTTTCCCAATGGTGATGCCTTTTTCAACTCTCACTCAAGTGATTTTTCCAATACCCCAACTTGGGTATTTATAGCGAAAACAAGAGAGTGAAAAGGCTCTCCCATCAATGTGGGAGAATTTGATTTTTCCATTTTATTTTAAAGCTAAAATAAAATTAAAAATTAAACTAGTAATAAATCAACAAGTGGCAAGCTCATGAGAGAGGTTAGGTGAGGACCATTTGGAGGAGGGGGGACCAAACTTGATCCCCACTCCCTCTCCAAAAACCGGCCAACACACCCCTCAAACCTCCTCTTAAATTGCGCCACATGGCACCACACTTGGGCACCAAGGGACCCAAGGTGGGCTGCCATGCGCGGCTGCCAGCAGGCCTAGCACAAGCGTGCGGGCTGCTAGCGCTGCTGGCCAGCAAGCCCAGCACGTCTTGTGCGGGCTGCTTATGCTATCAGCCAGCGAGCCACGCATCATGGATGCGGGCTGCTGCTGAGAGCTGATGCTCCTTGCGTGCCTTGGCCCAGCGCCACTAGCCTTGTGATGCTAGCATTGGTGCGCTAGCACGCACCAGCCAGCATAGGCTCGGCTTGGTGCGCATGCTAGCCACCATGCTATATCAAATGCCCCTAGCACTTGGTTTGCTCGGGGAATTCCGATGCTAGGGGTATTTTGGTCTTGTTGATTTATTATTATTTTCATGTCTCGTCTTTTACTATTTTTGACTCGACTTTCGACGCTCGGTTTCGACGCTCTAAGCTCGAATTTCCGACGTCTAAATATTTAACACTCGGGCGACGAATTAATTTCTTTCGGATTAATTCGTCTAGTCAGTTCGTATATTTTCTAGGGTTTGACCCGAAGGGTTCAGTCAAGATTAAGTTGTAATATTAATTATACATTAATATTACTGATCGGAAGCGGCCTCCGCCTAGGCATTTCGATCACTTGACCTTACGGAATATATTAGCTTTCTAATAATTCTGAACCCGCTAACGGAATAATACACTTGTTTGAAGGACACCATTCCATTCAACAACCACATCTCCTCTTATAGAGAGTGGTTAATTTCTCTTTGTTGTTATACATGAAATAAAACTCATATCTATTTTAAATGGCATGAGTTCTTATGGCTTTCCTAAGCACCAAAATGTTGTTGAACTTCTGATTCTTCACAAACAAAATTGGTTTCTTAAAATCTGTCTCCTCTTTGAACCATGGACTGTCATCTTCCTCTTCATCAGACCCATGTAAACTCCTCAACTCATCATCATCCCTGTCTTTTTCCTTAAGTTCAAACTCAGCCTGCCCAAGATCTTTAACTAGTTGATCCAACTTCTCCTTACTCCCCTGAGCTGAAACACCAGCATGCTGCACTATTGCCAAACTACTTTCCATTTCTCCTAGAATCTTTGTAGTACCCTTATCCAACCCCTCATCTTCAAAATCACCCTTTTCCTCTTCTCTTGGATTATAGTCTATATCTATATCACTTAAAGATCCAGAATCAGACTCCTCATCATCAATGAATAGCTGCTTTTGACACTTACCCTTCACTTTCTACTCGAATTTCACTCTATTGTTTCTCAACCCAACCTCTTGAATTAGTTTCCATTTCCCTTTAACTATTGGCTCACTAACTATTGTAGTTGTTTTTATTGGGTTGGATAATTGCCACCTAGGGCTCCTCCTTACTACTGAAGTACAAGCCTTTTTTGGAGTGTGTTTAGCCAGGCTTCTTGCTTAAAGTGAGGGTTTGGATACTTTTTTAGTAACTGTAGATTGGGGTGGGATCAGTATTTGGTTTTAAGTTGGGTTTTTTGTCTGAATTGGATAAGTTTGGTCACGGTATTGTTCAGATGCAGTACTGAACAACTCTAGGTGCCCATCTTTATGTTTAACCTCAAGAAACCCCTTTACAGCCTCCTCATCCTCTATTTTCCTTTTCCTAGTCATCCATATATGTCCCTTCTCTTTATACCATATGACATATATGTAAGGGACTTCCCACCCCATGTCCATAAACCCTTCGGCACATAAAAATCTCAAGTACCCCAATGTTATAAAGGATAGAGGCACACCCAACCTCCAATACACAAAACCAGCCTCATAAACTTGATACTCAGTCCCCCTTTCTTTTCTTAAACATAAAACCCCCAAACAGCCTTAGGTTTATGTCCATAGTGTTATCAAGTTGATCCATTTGTGTAATTTACAAATAAGGCAATAAATCCATACTAAGAACAATACCCAATACTAAACAAAGCACGTGACAATCTAAACCAAATCAAAACACTTAAGCATAAAATACAGTAAGTCCAACAACACAAATACCCTACCATATGCTTCTATAACCATGAATTATAAATCAATTTCAATAAAATGGATAATATAATCCAAACACAGTAATCTAGGGTTTAGTTCATTATTTTCCCAAAATGTCCAAAATTTTCAGCAAAATTGCACAAATAACCATTACTGGACCACTACAAATAGTAGATGGAATCATACCTGGATGTTGTTGGAAGAATCTCCTACTTCTGTAAATGGAGATGACGATTCCTAGCTCCACCCTTTCCCAGTTGCTGATGTGTTGTTCCAGTCAAAATAAACAGTGTTATAGTCAATTAGAGAAGGTACAATGAAAAAAAAATAAAAAAATAAAAAGAAAATTAATGCCTTCAAATTGACAGGGGAGAGAGAAAGAAAATGTGGTTTAGATTCAACAATGGAGTTAATGCATGTGGTTGGGAGCTTTGATTATGAAGGAACAGGGAAGAGAGAGAGAGATGGGGTAAAAAGGAAGGAACTTAATTAGAATCGAAGAGAGAGAAAGGGTAAAGGAGGGGAAGTTATAATATGTGGGACCCATTAATGGAAAAGTTGACAGAATGTAGATAGAGAACTGAAAGCTACAGTCCTAAGTGTTTGGAGGTACCAATTTATAAATAAAATTGAATGGGTGCAAAAATTCAATTAGCCCCATATTTGAGGTACCAAAATTAAAATTTTCCCTTATTTTATTTGAAATTATCTAAACTTGTTTATTTTTTTATAAGTTCATATCTGAGTTTTTTTTTACAGCATTTTTTATTTTTGAAACAATTGAATGGCATTGTTTAAAATGTTTAAAAAATATTAAATATGCAAATGAATAATAAAATTAGAAAAATAAAGCCAAATAAAAGTCTTTTAACAGCTCTAGTTCGGGTCATCACTTTCTTGAGTCCTAGCAAGTCAAGTCATGATCGGTTTCAGGTAAATTATTCGGGCCAGATTATCATCGAGTCATTGCCATATACTCATGCTCGCATTAAATCATTATCATGTTCAATTCAATCATTATTCAAAATTATTATTATTTTTTTACCTGAAATTATAACTTTTTTTAAACAATATTATATAAAACAAACAAGTCTAAGGTCCAATAGTATTTGCAAACCGTAATTTCCTACATCTAGAATGCACATGAACCTACAAAGTAGTAGCATTCGTAAAGTATAATTGCTTAATTGAAATATAGAAAGAACATGCACCTATAAAGTAGTGGTATTCGTAATTACTAAATATAAATAAAGAATGTACATGCCTTTGTCAATCATTATAGGATGAACTCTAACTAACTATAAATAAATAATTATCATTTTATCAAGCTAATTATTTCCTTTGACTAAATAACAATATACATTGTAACATACTAGGGAACTATAGTCTATAATTTAGGAAGATAATTATCTCATTTGACTATACAACAAATATATACCACTACCTTCGTTAACTATTATTCACAACAAAGAGGTATTATTTGTGAGATATAAAATATTCCTTTGTTGCAAATAATAGTTAACGGAGGTAGTATATTTAACTCTTAAATTTGGGGATGATGCTTCTTTCTTTTGCTGGCTTGGACCAACTTGGTCTCCTTAGAAAAAATGCTTTGATCAATATTAATAAGGTGGTCTAAATTGAATTTAAGGTGATTTGAAATCGTGTTAGGAAAAAATTGGGTTGTATTTAGGTCAGGTCAATAACAAGTCGTGTTGATTTCGAGTCGAGTTAGTAATAGATCGGGTTGAACTTTCGGTCGGGTTAGTACTAGGTTGGGTAAAATTCGATTCGGGTCAATAACAAGTCGGGTTGAATTTGGGTCGGGTCAATAACAAGTCGGGTCAATAACAGGTCGGGTTTAATTTCGAGTCGAGTTAGTAACGGGCCGGGTTAGTAACAAATCGGGTTAAAATCGGGTTTTAATAAGTTAAAACGGGTTTAGGTCAATTTCGATTTAGGTCGGGTTTGGTTCTGGCTAATAATGTACGTGTTATATACGAGTCGGGTCATCTTCAGGTCGGTTCATGTTCGGGTTTGGGTCTCATATACTCGGGTCAACTCGGGTCTTGGGTTGGTTTCAGGTCGGGTTCGGGTCACCATTTTTTCGGGTTCGTACGGGTCGGTTAATAATCGGGTTCGGGTCGGGTTAACTTTTGACACCACTATTGAGGACATCAAGAAATCCATTGTGTCACTGTCTTCCATGATGTAATTCCTTACTACCAAGGTCACCACCATGGAGCAAAATAATGTCACTGTGGCTGCGATGGAAAAAATCAAGGAGCAAGTGAGTAAGATTTCTGAGGACATTACCTCTGTGGAGCAACCTGCCACTTCTTTCTCTGTCCAGGACAAACTCCCAAAGAAATTTTCCACCGCTGACATTCCAAAGTTTAAGCCTACTGACAACCCAATGTTCCACTTGAAGGCCTTCTCTACAACCATTGCTCTCAAGGGATTGGACGTAACACTCTTCCCTACGGTGTCCCTCTCTAATTAGAGCATGCTTGTCAGCAATTATTTTATTCACTCAATGCCAAGCACATTTCAACTTGGGAAGATGTCACCAAAATTTTCATAAATCGTTACAAGTGTTACATTAAAACTAGAACTTCTGAACGTGAACTCTCCATTATCAAACAAAAAGAGAGTGAAGGCTTTACCACTTATCTGACCAGGTAGAGGGAAATAACTTCAGTCTGGGTAGATCCTCCCAAAGAAAAAGAGATGATTCACCTCTTCATCCAAAATCTGATTCACAAATACAGGCAACATCTCAAATTTCTACCATTGAACACTTTTGAAGCTGTATATGATGTCGGCATCAATATCGAGGATGAGATAATAAAGACTGCTGGTAGTAACAATAATAACACTTGGAAAAACAAGAAGAATAACCTTCCTTCTTCTTCGTCTTCTCAGCTAGAAAATTTTACTAACAATATCAACCAAGTGGATCTCAATGAAGTTTTAGCTCTTGACGCTCCCATTCAAAAGAAAGGGAGAACTTACACTCCTTTGGGAATGACATACGACCCTGTCTTTGATCGCCTTTACGGCCAAGGCTTGATTACACCAATTGAGCCAATTTCAGAGCCAACACCTGAACAAAGGAGCGCCAAGTAGGACCATAACGCTCATTGTAAAAACCATCAAGGAAGGGGTCACTCTACCGAGCAATACTGGAATTTAAAAGATGCTATTTAAGGTCTAGTGGATGCCAACAAAAATCTTGTTCTCTAGGCGGCAAGAAGTGATAAGCAGCAATGAATAAAAGGCGCACGGCGAGCCCTTCGTGCTGGATTTCATGATATTTTGTTATTATTTATCTCCCTTTTCCCCATTTAAGTCTAGCATAGATTTTCCATTCTAAATCTTGTATGTTTTGTTGTTTCATTCACCTTTATTCCAATAATAAAATGAGAAGTCTTTCCCTTTTCCATCTCAATCTTGATAATTCGCAAAAAAAAAAAAAATGTAGAACTTGTAGGGAATATTTCAAGCATCCCACACTTGAGCACCACTGTGATCATACACTTAAGCATGGTGGTGTCCAAAGGAAGGAAGCTATAGTAAAAGAGTCACCAACAAGTTTTAGGAACTTGTAAATCGTTCACAGGGTGAAGGTTACGCCCCTTCACGATCCATGAGATCGCTAACAGTGGTCTGGAACCATGACTTGATATTCGGGGATGAAGGTACAAATCCAACCTAAAAGAGATTGAACCTGCTCTAAAAATAGGCCTCTGCTTTATTCTTCTCGTATTCATGTGCGCTTTCTGACTAACATACAATCCAGATCAACCCTAAACCCGTTTAATCTATGTTGATTGAATTTTAATGCACAAGCAAGACTATTATTGGCGATCACTTGAATTATAATCATATTAGCCTAAACAAGATTATTAATTATCTTATTAATCGTGACTACAAGTACAAATTCCCTTTAAACATGCATAAGAGGCATGATCAAGCAATAACAATAATAATAAGCAACATAATCATAACAACAATCATAATCATAATGATATCAATCTCAATAAAGCATAATAATATTAGCAAGATCCTAGGCATGATACTAACAAGATTAAAAACAAATCCTAGCATGTCACTTAACATTAAAGATCAAACCTTTAACCCTAACATGATACCCCAAACATGATACTAGGAAGCATCATAGAAACATACATGATATTAGAAGTTTTACTTATTACCCCAAACATGATACTAGGAAGCAATAAAAACATCCTAACATGATACTAGGTATTAAAATAATCAAAGCATGATTTCTATATTACAATAATAATAATTAAATTACTTACTTGGATGCCTCGGTTCTAATAACAAAATACACATGTTAGTAACTTCAAGGAAAATAATAAATAAAACAATTAAATTAAATAATTGAAATAGAGATTGGGACCAAACCCTAAGAAATTATCAACCTTTCACGTTTAGGGCGAAGACAACTTCGAACTTGGCTAGGTGTGTCTAGAACTAATGTATGTGGAATTTTGCATGAGGGAAGGCTTAGAAAAAGAATAGAGAGATAATAACTTTCTAGCTTTTAGAGAGAGAATTAGATATTGATGATTGTGAATGAATAAAAACGGGGAGATACGACCTCTATTTATAGAAAAATAGTCCAGAAACTGATCGAAAAGAAATCAAGTCCCATTCGGATTAAAATACCTCCTGTCGCGAACGACAGGAGTAAGCGCTAGATGACAAGCACCAGCACCAGGCGACAGCTATTAGCGCCAGGCGACAGACTTGTCGTCTTGCGCTGAGTTAGAAATAAAACGAGCTTTGCATGCAGAATCCTCTTCTTAATATGATTAAGCAGAAAATTCGTGTTTATCAAATTAAAATCAGGTTTATCATAAAACACTTATTTTATTCCAAATAAAACTCTTTAAAATATAATTATCAATCCTAATCCCATTAAAATTTAAAAGAACCTTCTAGATTATTCCAGAAGATTAAAATCAATCCTAATAACTTTACAAATAATAATTAATAGGCCCTCCTCTAGATCATTGGGCCACATATAAAATTCATTTCGAGCCCAATTTAGTTTTTAGGCCATAACTTCCTCGTTATTCACCGGAATTGGGCTTATAATATATCGTTGGAAACTCTCTTTGAGCCCAATCCAACTACACTATTATTGGACCCTTATCATAGACCAAACTAATTAGACTGGCTATTTTCATAAATAGAGTATAAAAAGAAATATTTTTAAAAACAAAAAGAGAGATATTTTCATAAAAACAACCACATCACTAGACTTTTCAAACTTTCACTTCGTTCGATAATCAAATGACATGAAAGGTATTCATCACTAAGTTTGGTTTTGGGGAGACACATTTGGGTGTCTACAGGTGCCCCCACTTTGACTAAGTTTTGTGAAATGCAAGTTTTGAATACAAAAGTCAAAGCAGCGATATGGACGGAGAATGATTCAGAACACTCTGCGATCCTCAATCATTCTTGTAACGTCGATACCTGCAAATTAGTGTTAGTTTAACAGATAAAAGAGTTAAGAAACGCGTATCTTCCACCATTGAGCACACGTCTCTAACGTAACCAATTTATGTTGCATTATTATTATGACGACCTCCACAATGCCTCGTGAACGGTACGCCATCGTCGAAGACCGTTGCTTGTAACCATCTTTAATTACTTATGACAATCCTCCACATCCTAGGGAACATCATCGAAGGTGACTATGCCTCGCCATCTTCAAGGGTTGTGGCAGTGCCTCGCCACGAGTGTGCCTCACTGCTATAGACAATCTTCTCTCTGCTTCGAGACATCGTCGAAGATCGCTTCCTGTAGCTATCTTCAAAGTTGTAGATGTACCTTTCCACGAATGTGCCTCGCCGCTATAGAAAATCTCCTCTCTACTTTGGGAAATCGTCGAAGACCGCTGCTTGTAGCTATCTTCAATTTCATAGTGATAATCTTCCGAGGAAAATTATCGAAGACCACCACTTGTTGATCCTTAGTATTTTGCTTGAATATTTGCTGTGCAGATGCTTCGCTGCAATTATTGTTGTGCCAGTACCTCAGCGTATTGTGTGAATGAGCCGATACCTTGGCGCTTGTGCTTCTTTGTGAACCATTACTTTGGTGCTTGCGATGAGCCAATACTTAGGCGCTTTAAGCTAAGTGAGACGATCAATTTAGCGTGCCAATTGTTCTGTGTTGACTTGTCGATGTTGGGATGCGAGATTTGTATAAATTAAAGTGGTCGCACCATATAAGGGTTGCCTATGGATCCTTTTCCTAAGGAATTAGGCCAAACATAGCTCTCTTAAGTATCCTACTCAAGTAATTATGGGTATTACTTATTAAGTATCCATATCAGTTAGTTTTGCAGCGCCTCCTGATAGGATAGTTTTGACAATATATGGTCTAGACCAATTAGGCCTAAATTTTCCTCTTGGATCCAAAACATTTTGCCTTAATGTTTTTTATACCAAGACTCCTACTTTGATGTTTCTTGTCTTGACTTTCTTGTTGAAGTGTCTAGCCATACGAGTGTGATAGCATTGAGTATGATGTAGAGCCTCTAGTCGCTTTTCATCAAGTTGAATTAGCTCTTCATATCTTGCTCTATTCCATTCAACTTCATCGAGTTTACTTTCCAACGCAACGCGTAGGGAAGGTATTTCTAGCTCTACAGGTTGTACGACATCCATTGCATAGACTAAGGAAATTGGCGTATTTCATGTTAACGAGCGAATTGACGTGCGATAACCCTGAAGAGCAAAGTGGAGTTTGTCAGGCCAATCCTTGTAACTTTGTATCACTTCTCAATGATAGTCATTAAATTTTTATTAGCTGCCTCAACTGCACCATTTGCTTGAGATAGTCATTGAATGCCATACTTTTGTAGTAATTCTTCGCATTCTGCTTGAAATTGAGTTCCTTTGTCATTTATCATTTCATTTGAGACTCCATATCGACAAATAATGTTTCTTTCGATGAAGAGTGGTACATATTTTGTAGTGAGTTTTGCGTATGATGCTGCTTCCACCCATTTACTGAAGTAATCAATTCCTACTAAGATGTATTCATGGCTTCTTTTTCCGGGAGGAGTAATTTTTCCATTGATATCTATTCCCCATGTTAAGAATGGCCATGGAGATGTGTAGGTGTAGAGGAGAGATGGAGGAACATGTTTTAAGTTAGCGTATATATGGCATTTAGGGCATCTTTTGACATATTGATGACAGTCCCTATTCATGGTAGTCCAATAATACCCTTCGCGTATTATCTTTTGGACTAGCATTTTGCCATTTACATGTGTTCCACATACTCCTTCATGGACTATTCTCATTGCCCTTTTAGCTTCCTTTTTTCCTACACATAGAAGAGCTTGTCGTTTATGAGCACATATTGGGAAGCCAAAAATCTTAAAGCTCGTTTTGCTCTTTTGTCAGCATGGAGTGGATATTCTCCTTTGGTGACATATTTGAGGATGTACGTATACCAAGGTTCTTCTTCTTCTTCTTCTTCTTCTTCTTCTTCTTCTTCTTCTTCTTCTTCTTCTTCTTCTTCTTCTTCTTCTTCTTATTGGACCACTTTATCATCCTCTATAGCTTGAATATAAGCCGGTTTATGCCTTTTTTCTATTGTTAAAGGCATTTGCTTGATTTATGTAGAAATTCTAACCATTGAGGCTAGTCTTGAAAAGGCATCAGTAAATTGATCTTCCTATCTAGGTAAATATGTGTATTCTACCTTTTCCAATTTGTTTGTGAGAGTTTCCAAGTATGTTTGGTAAGGGGCCAAGCTTTCACTTCTCACTTTCCATCTTTTGGAAATTTAGTTGATGATCAAAGAAGAATCTTCGAATATTCAAAGTTTCTTTACTCCCAATGCCAATGATGTTTCAAGGCCTACCACGCACGCTTCATATTTTACAGCGTTGTTGGTAACGTCGAAATCTAACTGTATTGAATTGAAATACGTTCTTCTTTAGGCGATACTAATAATACCCCTACGCTACATCCCTTTTGGTTGAGGCTCCGTCGAAGTATAGAGTACAAGTATCATCTTCTGTGACCATCAAATCTTCGTAAAGAAAACTCGTCGTCCCATAATACTGGCACATTCTTCTTGAGCTTCTTAAAAATTGGTTCACATATTGTTGTTAACTTGGATATGAACCTACTTATATATTGCAACTGGCCAATGAATCCCCGAATTTTCTTTTTGGTTTCGGGCGGCGGCATTGACATGATTGCCTTGATCTTGGTTAGGTTTATCTCTATTACTCTAGAGATAATGACGTATCCCAAGAGTTTTCCTGAGGTGACTCTAAAAGCACACTTAGATGGGTTCAACCTCATATTGTATTTCCTTAACCTTTTGAAGAACTTTCTTAAGGCTACTAAATGCCCTGGGAGATCTTTTGATTTTACAATCATGGCATCCACATAGCCTTCAACTTCCTTGTGCATTTTGTCATGGAGTAAGGCAGTCGTTGCTCGTTGGTAAGTGGCACCCGCGTTTTTCAACTCGGATGGCATCACCGTGTAATAGTTTGTGCCACAAGGTGTTATGAATGTTGTCTTCTCCATGTCTTCTTCTGCCATGAAAATCTGGTTATACCCTGCGTATCCGTCCATAAACGAGAGAAGTGTGTGATTCGCTGTATTATCCACTAGAATGTCGATGTGTGATAAAGGGAAGTCGTCCTTTGGACTTGCCTTATTTAGATCTCGTTAGTCGACACACATTATTAACCTTCCATCCTTCTTTGGAACTGGGACCACGTTTGCGACCCAATCAAGGTATTTGGATACCCTGATAAAACCTGTAGTTATCTGTTTTTGTACCTCTTCTTTTATTTAAGAGTTACGTCAGGTTGCATTCAACGTAACTTTTGTTTTACAGGTTTCATTCCCAGAATTAGTGGTATTGTGTGTTGAGATATCTCTCTATTTATTCCTGGCATATCTTCATATGACTAAGCGAATATGTTGATAAATTGTTATAGCATATTAATTAATTGGTTCTTTCATCTTTATTAAGTGTTAGTCCGATTTCAAATTCTCTTTTAATGGTTGGATCTTTTGAGATATCAACCGTTTCAGTATCATCAATTACCGGTGTTTTATTTTCAAGTGTTT
The DNA here is from genome assembly GCF_001683475.1 of Chenopodium quinoa. Lineage (NCBI taxonomy): Eukaryota > Viridiplantae > Streptophyta > Magnoliopsida > Caryophyllales > Amaranthaceae > Chenopodium > Chenopodium quinoa. The sequence continues at coordinate 509,017 of NW_018743937.1, forward strand.
CCATTGCTTTAATTATTTCTTTGTCATTTTCATTGTTAGTTAAGCAATGCTTGTCATCTTGGTTTAAAGAGTGATACGAGGAGTAAGCAAATGAAGACATATTATTAAACTCAGAAACCATTACATCAAACAAGGATATGTCCGCTGGGACTTGATTGCTAAATATTATGGGAGAAGGTGCTAAAACAATAGAATTGGGGGAAGGTGCTACAGCTAGAGACTTAGAAAACTCAATAGGGGAAGACTCTGACTCGGACTCTGACTCAGACGACTCTTTGAACATTGGTCCTTGTCATTTTGTTATAGAGATCTTTCTTCCACTTGGAGTAGTCACCTTCATGGTCTTTCGCCATCCTTGATAATCCCTCTGCTGGAGTGATGAGCTTAAAAGGGTCAAAGTTATCATTTTGGAGTACCGTTTGAATGAACAAGGAGTTATCCTCTATATATGTTAGCTCATTCTTCTCGTGCCCAAAGAGAAGTCTCATGACATTATACTCAAAGAATGGGGGTGCTTTATCCTTTTGGATAGGAGTTGGGATATAATCTAGAAAGTTGTAATCCAAGAAGATTTCAAATCCAGATTGTCTTATCCCATTCTTGACAAAGGGTTCAGGATATTCATGGCATGGATAATTCTCTCCCTCTCTTATGAATTGTTTATTTAGGGTGAGAGGACAATAATCCATTGGGATTGCTTTCTTTTGGGTACGAGTGTTCCTACGTGCATTTGCTTTTTCCTGGGCTCGCTTAAGGTCTTATAGAGTTGGTTCGAAACTAAGTCCAAAAGTTTCCAATTTAGGGAGGCCAGGTATCCCATTTGCTTTGCTATCTCTTTCTTCTTTCCAAAAGTCATTCCAGGAAAGTGTCCCTGTTTTCTAAGGATAACATTTACTTTCATGTTGGAGTGGAGGTCCTATTAAAGAGGGGTTCTTTCATCCTCCTCGATTAATGAGACCTCTTCGTTAAAGCCCCACAAATCTTAATCATTTTCATCGTGCTCCACATTTATGATTGAATTTTCGATGGCCTTAATTCTCATTGGAGAAGAATCAATTGTAATAGGGATTCCTCCAACTATAGCCTTTACTTGTTGAAGAAGGGATGAAGGGAGGGCCTTGAGGTCATGAAGCCAAGGGCGTCCCAACAATATGTTGAAAGATGCTTTAATGTCTAGTTGACTACCACTTGAAAAGTAGTAGCATGTTCTATGACTCCTGCCGTTACATTCATGGTGATGGTTCCAAGAGCTTGGCGGCAAGTGTTGTCATAGGCTCTTATTCCCTGTGTAGATGGAGACAAGTCTTCATTCCTTATTCCTAACATTCTCGCAGTTTGAAGTGGACAAACATTAATTGTTGATCCATTATCTACAAGAGTCATTGGGACATTCATCCTTTGCTGATTATTTTGAGATTTAAGGCTTTGTTGTGTTTGTCACCTTCTGGAGGTAGATCCTTGTCATAAAAGGTGATCAAATTGATGGGACTAGAAAGATCACTCGTTAAAAAGTTAGCCAACCCCTAAAGAGTAATTTTAGAATCTATTCCTATCTTAGCTAGAGCATCCATTACTGCTACCCTATGTTGATGGGATGTAGCTAGTAGTTTCCATACATTCATCTCGACTTTAGTCTTTTTGAGTTGTTTGACAACATCGTTGTCTTCTATGATAGGTATGGGAATTTGTTGAGTAGTAGGAATAGGTTTTTTGTACGGTAATGGGAGGTTGCATTCTCCCAGATCTTGTGACAACGTCTATGGGTGAATCTTCTTCATCCCAAATATCGTCCACTGGATATATTGTGGAGAGTGGGGTTTCCTCCATATCCTTGAGGCAGACGACCTCATCATCACTTTTCCAAACTCCATTGATGGTAGCATCTTTCTCTTGTGAAATTTGGACCAACTTTTTATTATCAATCAGTCTTTGAATTAAATCCTTGAATTTAAAACAATGTTCTATAGTGTGGCTCCCTGATTGATGATATAGGCAGTAGAATCCATCTGCCCATTTCAACGATTCAAATGGTCTAGGTTCGAGAGGTTTGATCTTTCCACTCTCGAAGAGCATTTTAAACATGTGTTCATAAGAAGTCCCAATTGGAGTATAGGTTATATTGCTCCTTTTGGTTGTTTCAACTACTTAGAGAGAAAATGGCTTCCTCTTAGTAGTCTCTATAGGTGTTTCCTCTTTATTGACATGTTTACTTTGTTCTAACTTTGTGCGTTCAAGAACTTCTCTACACATGTGTATTGTTTTCCTCATTATATTTATGAAGATCAAAACGTCTTCTTTAGTGGCAAGTTGTTGATCTAGGGCCCAATCACTCATGGCATCGAAAAAGATTTTCTCTTTTTCTTCGATAACAAGAATATCTTCAACTGGTTTGATTAGAGATGATGGGTCAACATGGTTTTCCTCATCACAAATAGCCAAGGAGTCAGAAAGTGGTGCACTGTTGATACTTAGCTTCTTGCTTGCAGGAGGCACTGGGAGTTTATTTTTATCCATTAAGTCTTATATAGCTTCCAACAATTCTCATTAAGATGGCCCCTACATTGATGGTATTTGCAGTGTGCTTTGGGATTCCAATTAGTCGTTCCCCTTCCGACTGGTGGATCTCCAAATGGCCTAATAGGAGTTATAAGACCTTTTGCATGAAGACGGCCAAATGTGGTGTCATAACTCATACTAATAGGATTAAAATTTCTCCTAAATGGCTTCTTTTTTCCTTGATTATTCATGGCGAGGACTTCATTCAGATTAAAGGTGCTAACATTATTTTAGTGGGTGGTTTTGGAAGAAGAAGGATTGTCGCTCTTCTTTCCTTTCTAGCCACTGTTGGAGTTATTGTTAGCAGCCTTTTGCTTTGCAAGGTCATCTTCAATATTGATTCCAATGTCATAAACGACCTTGAAGGTATTCAAGTTGCTTTGGTACCCGAGATGTTTGGAATACTTTTCCTGGAGATCTTTATGAATAACTTCACATACTTTTTTTCAGTAGGCACCTCAATCATGTTAGCGGAAGTTTCCCTCCACTTATACAAGAAAGAAGTAAAACCTTCATTCTCTTTTTGTTTAAGTATCTCAAGCTCCCTATGATCAATTTCAACTTGAATATTACATTTGTATCTATCAATGAAAGTGTTTACAATAGAATCCCAAGTAGAGTTTTCTCTTTGTCAAGGGAAAAGAACCATTGTTGACATAATGTTTTAAGAGATAAAGAAAACAATGAATGAAAGACTTTCCCATCGATCCCCTTAATATTCATTATAGTCTCGAAAGGTCTTAGGTGGAAATAAGGATTGTGAGTTACCTTGAACCTAGGGATGTCATTGGCATTGAACATTTGCGGAAGAAGCTCCTTGTCCACTGGGACCCCTTGTGAGCTAATACCTTGGAACCTATAGTCATTGGAGAGTTTGCTCAAGCTTTCTTGCATGAGCTCCATTTGTTGTTGCTTCAAAGGGTCATTAATTTGAAGATCCATAGCCCTTATCAATTCAGTCATGTTAGCCACATCCTTCCTAAGTTCGTTGACTTCTTCTTGAGTTGTCATTATCTCCTTAGCTTTTCTTTTCCGACTTATAGGTTTTTCAAAAAGTAGTACTCGAATAAAGGTGTTGTCCTTGATTAATCTCCCTTTTTTATTGACCAAGCGCTGTAAATTAAACCATTTTATTTGTTTTAATGACTTGACTCAAATTAACTTTGGCTTTATTGTTTTTAAAAAAAAAACAAAAAAGAAAAAATAGGGTGCATAATTTTGAGAATCAAATAAAGGTTCAAACAAGTATGGTTTAATTGGAGGATTAATATCCGACTTACCCCCCCTAAAAAAATGGTGGAAAACACGCCCGTTCAAGACTCTCGATCTAGACATGGTCAAAGTGTGACATACATATTGAGTGTGTGCTTTAATAGTGTGTGCGAGTGACATGCTTTAACTCTTGTGTGAGACCATGGGACTATGCTCTTAGAATCAATTAAAAACATGACTACTGTCATTAATAAACCGGTTAAACCGATTAAGAAAACTGATTAATTAGACTCGTCGTGAAGACTCGAGCAGAAAACTGAAATGTCGCCAAAGAAACAACACTGTCGTCGAATGCTAAAGACCAACGCCAGACGACAGCATTGTCGCCTAGCCCTAAACACCAGCGAGTGGCGCTATAGTCCAAACCCTTACGCCATTGCTGTAACATCGGTCTGGGATAGTTTCCAATATCTTACTCTAGAGGGAAAGCCTAATAAAGTCGTACTAAGTCAAGTTCGATCAATTTATTTAGACTTTAATCATTTATATTAATTAATTAATTAATAAAGAAAAATCCTTTAGTCATTATTTAATTTATTTAGACTTATCACAAGTCAAACAAACGGTTAGTGAAAACACATATAGGTTATGCACAAGCAAAGAATGCAGAAGTAGTCAAGTAAGCATAATATGATGCAATGAGTTTGTAACCTAACTATGGCTCTAGTTCTCTAAAATTCAAGGATATAGGTTAGTCAAAGAGGGTCCATGGTTATGAGTCCAGATGCACTGCGTGGAAGTCTTACCTTTGGAAGGGTTGGCGCGAGTGGATGGGACCCCGCGAGTTAAACTCGCTTCTACGGTTTGGTGAATTCAACAAACTCGGATGTACCCTTCGTTGCCAAGAGCGTTTGATTAGGTAGATAGAGCGTGAATCCCCAAAGGGTTATGGCCATATGTAGAACGCATATGGGTTCTAGAAAAAAAGGGAAAAACTCAACCAGGAAGTAAAACTGAGCATATAGTAGGGCTGAGAAAAACTACACGAAAAACCGAAAACCCAAAAAACCGTTCCGTAATCGTTTCAAAAATTAGGGTACGCGATCCGATAATCATAATGGTTTGGGTACCCGTTCCGATAATTTGTTATCGGGTATGGTTATTGGGTATCATTTTAAAATTAACGGACACCCGATTCGATCTGATAAGCATTTTTTTGCTTTTTTTTTTCCTACTTAAATCTATTTTATTAAAATAAATTATCTTAATTTACTTCATAATTACTTTATAATATCAATAATTAGTAATATTATTAATAATTTGGTCAAAATCACATGATAGTGTTGTTAATTAGTGGTAAATTATATCATAATAACTACATAATTAAGTTTAATTATCATTATTGGATATCTTATTGGGTACCTGATAACCGATCCGAAATTCCGGGTACCCAACCTTGTCGGTTGGGTTATGGATATCAATTTAGGGATTTTTGTTATCGGGTATCCGAACCGTTAGTACTATTGGTACGGGTACCTATCCCATGCTCACCCCTAGCAAACAGTACTAGAACCAGTCGAAACAAGAAGGTAGATTTCTGGCTCGGTATTGGAAGAACTCGGTGAAAGACTACAGTGCTTGTTGCTAGACTATGGCTCTTTTGCCAGACAATAATTAATGTTGCCAGGTGACAGAGCCATCGCATGGCGATGGCGCTGTTTTCTCAACGCTAGTTCCTACATGCCTCAGCAGCTTTCTATTCTTGAATTTTCCAGTTTTTCGCAGCGTTATTTCGATTTTAGTTGTGAAAGATATTTCCCTAATTTCCTACGTGTAAGAATCCTATGTTTTTGATGCATTACAGATGGTCTTTCCAATGCGGACCTTTTTTATGCTTATGACAATAATGTTATTCAAAATTACGCACATGAAATACTTAGAACTTTTCGAGTCTTATCCACTCATTCTAATTTTTTGTCAAAATAAATTTTAGGAATTAAAATAGAAATCCTCCCCAGTAAAGTCGCCAAAAAACTGTAGGGAATATTTCAAGCATCCTACACTTGAGCCCCACTGTCATCATACACTTAGGTTATGTTTGGATAACAAAAAATAGAAGGAAAGGAAGGGAAGGGAAGGGAAAGGGAGGGAGATAAACTTCCTTGTTTGGATAATATGTTGGGGGAGGGAAGGGGAGGGGGAGGGAGGGATCCATTTTCCCTCCTCCTTTAATAAAGACCATCCCTTCAAAATTGGAGAGATTTGGAGGGAAAATGGAGCTCATCATTTCCTCCACTTTCCCTTCCTTACCCTTCCTCCTATTTCCCTCCCTTCCATTTCCTATCTAATTTGTTATCCAAACATAAGATTAAGCATGGAGGCGTCCAAAGGGAAGGAAGCTAGAGTAAAAGAGTTGCCAACAAGTTTTAGGAACTTGTAAACCGTTAACAGGGTGAAGGTTACACCCATTCACGATCCATGAGATAGCAAACACCATAGTGGTTTGGAACCATGACTGGATATTCGGGGATGAAGGTACAAATCCAACCTAAAAGAGATTGAACTTGCCCTAAAAATAGGCCTCTACTTTATTCTTCACGTATTCATTTGTGCTTTCTGACTAACATACAATCAATAGGTTAACCCAAACCTGTTTAATCTATGTTGATTGAATTTTAATGCACAAGCAAGACTATTATTGGCGATCACTTGAATTATAATCATATTAGCCTAAACAAGATTATTAACTATCTTATTAAGCGTGATTACAAGTACTAATTCCCTTTAAACATGCATAAGAGGCGTGATCAAGCAATAACAATAATAATAAGCAACATAATCATAACAATAATCACAATCATAATAATATCAATCTCAATAAAGCATAATAATATTAGCAAGATCCTAGGCATGATACTAATAAGATTAAAAACAAATCCTAGCATGTCACTTAACATTAAAGATCAAACCTTTAACCCTAACATGATAGAATAAAAGAATAGAAAGCATCATAGAAACATACATGATATTAGAAATTTTAGTTATTACCCCAAACATGATACTAGGAATCAATAAAAACATCCTAACATGATACTAGGAATTAAAATAATCAAAGCATGATTTCTATATTACAAGAATAATAATTAAATTACTTACTTGGATTCCTCGGTTCTAATAACAAAATACATGCGTTAGTAACTTCAAGGAAAATAATAAATAAAACAATTAAATCAAATAATTGAAATAGAGATTTGGGACCAAACCCTAAGAAATTGTCAACCTTTCACGTATAGGGCGAAGGCAACTTCGAACTTGGCTAGGTGTGTCTAGAACTAATGTATGTGGAATTTTGTATGAGGGAAGGCGTAGAAAAAAGAATAGAGAGATAATAAGCTTCTAGCTTTTAGAGAGAGAATTAGATATTGATGATTGTGAATGAATAAAAACGGGGAGATACGACCCCTATTTATAAAAAAAATAGTCCGGAATTTGAAAAAAAAAATCAAGTCACATTCGGAATAAAATGCCTCCTGTCGCGAACTACAGAAGTTAGCGCTAGACGACAGGCACCAGCGCCAGGCGACAGCTGTTAGCTCTAGGCGACAGCTATCAGCCCCAGGCGACATACTTTTTATCTTGCGCTGAGTTAGAAATAAAAAGCAGTTTGCACGCGGAATCCTTTTCTTAATATGATTAAGCAGCAAATTCCGCGTTTATCAAATTAAAATCAGGTTTGTCATAAAACACTTATTCTATTCCAAATAGAACTCTTTAAAATATAATTATCAATCCCAATCCCATTAGAATTTAAAAGAACCTTCTAGATTATTCTAGAATATTAAAATCAATCCCAATAACTTTAGGAATAATAATTAATAGGCCCTAAATCATTCGACCACATATAAAATTCATTTCAGGCCCAATTTAGTTTTTAGGCCATAACTTCCTCATTATTCATCAGAATTGGGCTTATAATATATCGTTGGAAAGCTCTCTTCGAACCCAATCCAACTAAACTATTATTAGACCCTTATTAAGGATCAAAATAACTTGGACTGGATATTTTCATAAATAGAGTATAAAAAGAAATATTTTTAAAAATAGAAAGAGAGATATTTTAATAAAAACAACCACATCAATAGACTTTTCACACTTTCATTTCGTTCGATATTCAAATGACGTGAAAGGTATTCATCACTGGTTTTGGTTTTGGGGAGACACATTTGGGTGTCTACAGAACTAAACACAAGGTGCCTCGCCAATGACTTGAGGCTCCTTTGCTACCCATTATTCCTATTAACCATTCAAACATACGTTCCATTTCTTCATCAACCACTTTGAGCCTCGTCTAACAAATGGCCTTATTTATTCAACCCACATTCACCTAACCTTGGGATGGGAAGATGTGTAATTGTGTAATATTCAAAAGCAAGTAAAAAAATAAAAAAAAGAGTAGCAAAGCAATAATAAAACAATGTCTAAGGGAAAGTGTTTCAATGTCTTTGATATGAACACATAATGAATTGCATCTCTCAACGAGTGCTTGGTACCGTGTCTGAGAAATGTGAATGCTAAGTGAGTGACGGACCGCATAATCCGAGATTGCCCACATTGGTTCAAAAGAATGTGATGGGTGTCATAAATGGCACCCAATTAATGAGCATTTAGGTTGTTTTATTCCTATTTTCATGGCTTTCATGCTTAATAAATTCTTATTTTTATGCTTTTGGTCTTAGTCTTACCTTTCCTCTCTTATTTTGTAGCTTTTGTGCATTTCTATGGTTTTTCTAGTCTTTTCTCCTTTATTTGCTCTATTTTCGTGGTTGTAGGTATTGTACGAGGTTCGGGTCTTGATATTGGTATTTACTAAGGTGGAGGAAGCCTTAGGAGCAAGCTCATGGCAATTGGAAAGCTCAAGATGAAAGGAAGTGGATTCTCCAAGTTCTAGCTCTTGCGCCCTCAAGCCGTGCTCTCATAAATATGGGGTGTTGAACCCACAATCAAGTGCTTTTGGGACTGCCTCTCTTTGTGTTCATGATCATCATAATCATGCGACCTTAGCAAACGTACAAAGCCGCGAGAAGATCCTAAGAAACCTAGAAGATCGCGGGTGCGCTGCTTTGTTGCGTGGACGCGCACTGTTGCTGTGCGGGCGCTCCTCTGCGGGTTCCGGCTTTGATATTCTTCGTTTGAGCCTCTTATAAATACCCTTTTGAATCCAATTTTCTTAAGCAGGTTTTATTTTAGATTTTGATCATATTCTTAGCTTAGTTGAGAGCTTCACTCTCTAGTTTTAGGGTTAGTTTATGAGTAGATTTTAGAGAGAGAAAGTGAGGAATTTCAATGGTGATTGAGAGATTGAAAATACTATTGTGACAATTGTGTTGGAGATATTCTCTATTATCAATGAGCATTCTTAACTCTATCTCATTTTATTGCTTTGTTAGATTTCATATTTGTTTGGTTTGATTGTTGATTAGTGTAATTGTTCTTCGTAGATTGTTGATTCTTGATTTCTTTAGTTGTTTGTTGATTAGATGATGATGTTAGTGTAGTTGTTTGCTAGGAATTGGGTGAAACTTGTACGATTGATTGATTGTGCTTAATTTGGGGATTGTGTTGATTAATTGTTGAGATTAAAGTGATTAATGGAAGTTTGCATGTGTGTAATTTGATTAGGCCTTGAGAATTATGCTAGATTGCATTGTAGTTTCTAATGATACGGACAATTGATTTAGGAATTGCAATTGTCAATTGAGCTTGATTAGTGATGCTCCTAGTTAGAGTCTCTCGTAGTTGGCGCTAGTTTGACCTCTAGGAGATAGCTTGTTGACTCTTTTGATTGAGCTTGCCATTAGTCTTCACAACCATTGATTTGCATATTGTTTCCGAGTTGCTACAATTGTCATGATTGCTTTTTTATCCCGTTCCTAGTGCTTTATTTGTTTGGTTACTTTGTTTGTTAGTTGTTAGTGTTCTCTCTTTATCTTTGTCTTCGACCTAGCTTAGGCGCATAATTAAAAGCACTTGAACATTACCGTTCCTTTGTGTTCGATCCTTGACTTACCTCTATACTTGTATATAGGTTTGTTAAGTGTTTATAAATTTAGTTTGATCGAGGGAGGATTAGTTTCAACGACCTAGTTCCACCCCTTGTCAAAATGGCTCCGTTGCTGGGGAACGATGTCTATGTTTGAGTGTTTTTGATTGCTTGAGTCTAGGTCTTTGTATATACTTTTCTTTTATTTAATTTTTGTTTCCTTTGTAAAAAAATAGCATGTCTATCATTTCCTCAATATGACAATAAGCCTTTTGGTGAATATTTCAATAGACTTGAGGGATTTCTTGACTATCATTATTGCAGTCTTTTGGGAGGCTTGTGAGATTTGTTATTTTGGTTTGAATGAGCAAACTAGGGATATAGTTGAAGGAATGCATAATGGTAGATTTAGAGCATTTTCAATTGATGATGCTTGGGAATTTTATGTTTGGTTTGCTTGGGAAGTATATAATAGGGGTAATCGTACTTCTAATTTTTATGTGCAATGTGTTAATTCTTCTAATGCTAGCATGATTTCCCATGAAGTGTCACATGATCCTATAGTTGAACCTAGAACAAATGCTTCCAACTCTATTTCCTCTTTTGTTCATGATAATGAATTGCATGCTCAAGTTAACAAATCTCGTTTGTTTGAATGTGCCCCTACCTCTCAATGTGAAATCTATGCTCGTGATCTTAATGTTGATTCTTCCTATCTTGGTTGTACTTCTTCTTCTTTTGTCGAGCCTCAATCTCATACATCTTTTGAATCTCTTAATGCTAATTGGGAAGCTCTAATGGAGAAGAGAATAAGGGTTGGTGAAGAGATAGAACGCCAAATATCATCCTTGACACTTGCTATTAAAAACTCCAAATCTAATGTGTGTGTTGAGAATGATAATGAGGATATTCACGAGCAACCAAGAGTGTTTGAGAGTCCTATTAGTGAGCATATGAGTGAAGGAAAGGGAGTCGAGAGTGATGATTATTTTGATGATATTTTGAATCTTGACATCTCTTCCTTTGTTGATTGTGATGAGTCTCAAGTGTATGTATGTGACTCTTCTACCCATGAGTATTTGGACTTGTTTGAGGTTATGTACAATGTGTTTATTGAGTATCAAAGGAATACCCATAGCCTTTTAAGTAAGTTCATTGAGAATGCTTCATGGGAGAGAGATGATTTTGAAATGAATTTACATCCATTCATGCATGGTTATGAGACTTTGGGCTTTAAGGAAGTTGAGGGAGTTGTTGTTCATGAATGTAGTGGAGGAGATTATGTTGTTCCTCTTAAAAGTTGGATGTTTGAGGGAAATGATGATCATGAGTGTTCTTCTTTTGAAGGTTCTATGATTGATTTTTATGCCCTCATTGGCAATGTGAGACCTTGTGGTGAGGGAGTAGCTACCCCTTTTCCCTTTTCTCATACCCCTCTTTCAAGAAGATTCAACCATAACCCTTACACTACTATTTCTCTCCCTTCTTTTGTCAATAAGCCTATTGGGGACCCCCTTGTCTATGAGGATTTTAATGTCCCTCATTTATCTATTATTGAGGAAAAGGGTGATGTTGACACCTAAAAATATTGTGAGGAGAGTTTGCCATCTTTTTCTTCTTCTTTTTCTTTTTCTTATTATTTTGTTGAGTTTTCTTTTGATTCTTCTTCCTTCTCTTGGCATCTCTCTCCTCATAGGTGTGCACTAAGCTTTTTACATGCCTTATTTTTGTCATGTGCACACTTAATTTCTTATGAAATGTGTAGTAGTGCATTTGACAAGCTCTAGCGATCGTTGCAATATTATTTACTAGAACGGTCAAGCTTGGACCTTAAGCAAGCCTTTCTCGGGAAGTAACCCGAGTTTTATTGCTTTCATTTAATTTTTTTTTTTTAGACTATATTTTCTCATGGAAATGTTTGTGTGTCTTTTGCTAGGTACATGACTTGATATACTTTGGTGCTTCGATTTGGATCAAGAATCAAGAAAGTTTGACTCCTATGTTTGCTAGCATATGGAAGGAAAGGTTTAATTCTAGAGGAAATTAGCTTTGAAAGGTTTAATTGGGTCATTTGCAGGTATTTACACCCACCTAATATCTGGTAATATCCTTCATTGCTCTTTCTCAAGTGGATGATGACTTTTTGGATATATGTTGGTTTGTTGGATTGATCTCCTTGTTTTCCCCTCCCATGGTTTCTATGATTTATGTTTGAGCATGTTGTCTCATTCAAGCTTGGGGAGGGTATTCTATCATGTTTGGTGGGATATTGATTCATATATTCTATGCACCTTTGTACATGCTTTTCCATGTTCTTTATATTGAAAAATACAAAAAAGATTTTTGTTTCTATCAAGGAAAATTTGCAGTGTGTTTTGTTTTGTTCTTGCTTTGGACATAATAACATTTGGACTTGTATGATTGAATGTTTTTCTTGTTAAATGGTAACGGTGTGCACGGTTTGAGAGTACGCTTGGTTGATTCTAGGATAAAGCATGCTAAGGTAGTTGGTTAGAACTAGTGGGACCATGAAACCGGATTCTACTTGTTTGTGGCATGTTGGTAGTTTCTCCCAATAGTTGAATTGACACCAATAGTGAGTTTTTGCTACATCCATGTGAGGTTCATTATTTTTCAAGCCTTCAACATATATTTGCATGAGAGGCATGGATCCTTGACTATTATGGACCTAATCTTGAATATTGACTCATAATTCTCAAACTCGAGACCGAACCAACTAGGAAGGACAAAGGCAACTTTTCGGGGTGGTAATTTTTCTTTTCTAGGTTAATCTTATTTATTTTTAGTTCTTTTGGGTTTACATTTGCCTTCTTTCTAACCATTTGATCCTTTCCCCTTCTTTTCAAGCCACATCTTTAGAACTTTGAGCCTTTTTTTTTATTCCATTTTTGGTTTTTGTGAACCAAATGGCCATGTTTTTGGAGTTTGTGGTATATAAGTATGGATATTGGTTCCTTTTGTAAGAAATCTTGTGTTTTGTGTATATTTGTGTGAATAATGGCAAATGAATAAATGAAAAAAAGCCGTCCAAAGTAAAAAAAAAAAGGCAAGGACAATGCAAATGCAAAGTTTGTAAAAGCCGTCCTAAGTTAAAAAGGCATGGACAATTACTTTTAAAGAAATGAAAAAAAAAAATAATGTTGAAAATGAAAATAATAAAAAAAAATCAAAAAATATTTAGATGTGAATCTTATCCTCTTCAAGCATTGAGGACAATGCTTCCTTTTAGCTTGGGGGAGAAGCGTTTACGCTTTTTGTATATATGCTATTGGATATAGCTTTGAATAATCTTGGGGGTGTTAGTTTGTTTTTGTTTGGTGACTTCTCGGTTTTGGTGTCGAGGTTTGGCCAATCTTTGCTTTATCACCTAGGTGTACCACCAAATTTTAAAATTTTAAGCCTACCCTCACCCTTTTTTCCCTTACGTTACAACCATTGGGAAAGACCTTTTCGACCTAGAGGTTGAGTCGTATATCGAGGGAGGGCATTATGAGTTAAAGCCTAAGGAGAGGGGATGCATTGTCAATACGTCGAGTAGCCCAAAATTATCTCTTTTTCCAGTTCCTTCGTGGAACTTTTGAGATGCTCACTAGGGGAAGATATAAAACTAGTAGGGAGAACGCGGTAAGACAATTTGGGATGAAAAAAGATTGTGTTTCTCTAGTTAGCATATTTATGTTTCAATCAACCTCGGGTATCTTGAAACGTGCACTCCCTTACTTGTTTAGAAAGATTTGCATTCATTTATGCTTGTACATTTGGAAAAGTCCTTTCATGAACATTTGTTTGCTTTTCTTGTATTTTGGTTTCTTTTTCATGCTTTGCCTTTTTGTATTATTATGAGAGTTATAGGTTAATCTCTTAGGAAACCTTTATGAGAGCATCACTCGTCCTCTAGGGCAATCTAGGGGTTTAAATGGCTTGTCTTTAGTTGCTAAAATTGACCGTGATTCCTACGAAAGTGAGTTAGTGTATATTCTTGTCTATTCTCTTCTTTTTGTTTGTTTGAATAAGCTCATCATTTCTCCCTTGGTTTTGTTTTGCTCGAGGACGAGTAAAATGTAAGATTGGGGGTATTTGATGGGAGTCATAAATGGCACCCATTTGATGAGCATTTAGGTTGTTTTCTTCCTCTTTTCATGACTTTCATGCTTAAGAAATGCTTATTTTTATGCTACAATTGTCATGATTGATTTGCATATTGTTTCCGAGTTGCTACAATTGTCATGATTGCTTGTTGATCTCGTTCCTAGTGCTTTATTTGTTTGGTTTCTTTGTTTGTTAGTTGTTAGTGTTCTCTCTTTATCTTTGTCTTCGACCTAGCTTAGGCGCATAATTAAGAGCGCTTGAACATTACCGTTCCTTTGTGTTCGATCCTTGACTTACCTCTATACTTGTATCATCATTCCCGAGGCAGGGAAAAATATCACAGTAGTCTTCATCCGGTGGATTTCTTCAGGCGTAGAAAACTACCAAACATATTTGTCACCAATAACTGGTGTATTTTATCCCTTCACTCTTTTATATGTGGAGCTAACATTTTTCTGCAGGTAGGTATCGGCGTATAAAGAGTGATTTTAGGATCTTAAAACGTTTTAAATCATTCTCCATTCTATCGATTACTTTGACTATCGTTTTCAAAACTGACGTTTCTACAAACTTAGTCAAAGTGGAGGCTTCTGTAGAAACCTAAAAATGTCTCCCTAAAACCAAACTCGATGATAAACAACCTTTCACTGTGATTATTGGTCGAGTTAAGTATTTAATCTTTGGAGTGCTAAATCCATATTCAATCCAAATACATTTCAAAAACCAACCCAATTCTTTGCCTATTTTCCCCAAACCATAACTTATATTCCACTTTTCGTGTCCACATCACAAAATCGAGATAAACCGATTTTGTGGCCCTATAATTTTTGATCCAATTATTATTTTGTTACATAGGCCTTTCAATAATATTTATAACGATATATTATAAGCCCAATTCATATTTAAAAAACAAAGAAGATTTGAGCAAAACACTAAACTCGGCCCAAAAGCAACACCCTTTCACTAAAATGGCCATATCTTAAAATCTGCAAAATATTTGTACCTGATTCTAATTAGGTTAGAAAGTAGACCTGAAAAGCTTTCCGGCCAAATACTATGTGCTTTATTTTGAGTTATGAATAAAAATTTATCATAGTTTTAAAAACGCGTAAAAACAGGAATTTACCGCGTCAAAGCAAAACGCCGCGGCGCGGCATACACTGATGTGTCACGGTGCTTTGTAACATGTCACGGTATTTTTTACCGTCTTGCGGTACACATACCGTGACACGGTATTTTCTCACATTTTCTCCGCGCTTAGAACATCACGCGATTAGTGTATCTGAACAGTTTTAAGGAAAAGTTAGATACCATGTCACGACATATACACCGTGTCACAACATTCAGCACCGTGTTGCGGTATTTCTCGCCATAATACGGTGTATAATTAGGGTTTCTCTAATGCCTTATTTCTAGGGTTCTGTGCATCCCCGTGGTCATTTCCTCTATAGATACCCTGCTGATTTCTTCAGTTCGGGGCACCAAAAATCATTCTCTCTTCCTCTCTTATACACTAAAAATCATTCTCTTTCTTGCTACACCAAAAAATCATTCTCTTCTTCCTATTTAGCCTAAATACTAGCCTCCCTATTCCCTCACAATAATTCCCTAAGCACTCTAAGGAGTCCATACAACACCTGAGGTTCCATCCTTAAACCAAGGCGTGAAAGGTAGAATTAGCTGAGGGTTTGGACCAAATCTAATCTACTTTTTATTTGATTCAATTTCAATTTGATTTATTATTAATTGAAGTTACTAACAGTTTATTTATGATGTAATAATTCAAGAAAACGTGAAAAGTAAGTAATTAATCACTTAATTACTCTTATTTTTATTCTTGTTGCTAGTATCATGGTTAGGTCTATTATGATTTGATTCGACTAACAATTTATTGTTAAACTGCTTACAATGTTGATGATAATATAATTTTATTATATTTTTTATGTTCACTATATTGCATGTTTAACGGGAATATGTAACTGAAAATCACGACTAATAAGATAATTTGGACAACCGGTTTAGATTTCTTTTTAATCTTGGTGTTTAATCAAGTGATACAAAATATTTTAGAATTATATGTTGCATTAATATTCAACCAATTTTTCCTAATAATAGTTTGGAGCAAATTGAATCTTTGTTTGCATGCCTTTTAGATCATAGGAATATTTTTCACTATAAGAATCGAGTAGAGGCCAATACAGGCGAATGTGACTCCATGACTTACTTTGTACCATCATCCCCAATCCTCCTTTCGTGGTTCCGAATCATATGGAGTTGGTAATCTCATGGATTATGAATGGGGTGTAACCTTCACGGGTCAATTGTTGTTGCCTATCGTTGTCCCTTATCATGGTTTCCTTAAATGATTCGTGAACGGTTTACAAGTTTTTTAAAAACTTGTTGGCAGCTCCTTAATTTCCTTGTCCCTAATCGTGTCCCTAATCATATTATGTCGATTCCCACATCCTATGAGTGCCAAGCATATTCACAACATGCTTAGCGTACGCGCACTTCAAACGACGCCTACACGGGGTAAATCAAGTAGAGGGGTGTGGTGCGACCCAACCCCTCAAATAGTAATGAAAATCCTGAAGTGGAACTGCCAAGGGTTTGGAAACCCTTGGACAGTTTAGGCTCTCCGTGATTGGTGTTGGAGATAAAAGCCAAACATTATTTTTTAAATGGAAATTATGATTAATGAGGAAAAGTTGACTAGAATCAGTAATAGATGTGGTTTTACGGATGGAATTTGTGTTAGTAGTAGAGGTAATTCTAGAGGTATGGGGTTTTGGTGGAGAGATGTGAACGCTAGGGTGAGCACCTATTCGACTCACCACTTTATTGTGGATGTTTGTGATCATGTGAATAATCCTAATTGGAGAGCAGTAGGGGTGTATAGATGGCCGGAACAAAAGAATAAACATCTCACGTGGGTGATGCTACGAATAATTAAATCAAGTAGTAGTCTCCCATGTGTGATGTTTGGTGACTTCAATGAGGTTGTAAGTTTGTAGGAATAAGAGGGTGGGATTCCTTTTAGTGAGAACCTTATGGATGCTTTTCATAGTGCCATCGATGATTGCAGTTTGAGAGATTTGGGGTACAAGGGCAGCATTTTCACATGGAAGAAAGAGAATTCTCTTGCTACATTGAAAAGAAAAAGACTTGATCATTTCCTAGCGGATGGGGCTTGGAAACAACATTGATTCAACAAAAAATAATTGTGTCCTAAGGCATGGACGACTCACACAACAAGTTTCTCAAGGGAAAGAGACTTATAATTATCTTCCAAGTTTTTCCAAGAAGAAGAGAAATTGTCGATTGATGCACACTTCCCAAGGCGTAGAAGTTGGCAATTGCATCCCAAGGTGTGGGTACTTAGTGGAATTTCACTTGCAAGATACTTAATGCGTAGGGGCTCACGACAGGACTCTCAAGGCGTGGAACTATTAAACTATTAGACTTCCCAAGGCGTGGAAAATCATCATTCAGAAGACTACTCAAGACGAAGGAGTCTACGACATGTTGCTCGAGGCGAGGAAATTTGTCATCATTCATTTGTGGGTTTCTTAAGGCGTAGAAGCTCATGATAAGAATTCCCAAGGAATGGGAAACCATAATCCAATGGATTTCTCGAGACGTAGTGGTTCCTAATAAGAATTCCCAAGGCGTGGAAAACCGTCATTCAGTAAACCGCTCAAGACGTGGTGGTTCGCGGTAGAATTCCCAAGGCGTGGAAGATTGTTGTCCAGTGGATCACTCGAGGTGTAGTGGTTCGTGATAGAATTTCCAAGATGAGGAAGGACATCACAGCAAAACGGGAGATGACTATAAGCGGAGTTATCTTCGATCATGTTCCTTAAGATGTAGAAGATGGTCACAAAGCGGCAGAAGATTTTTACAAGCGGAGCGATCTTTGATAGTGTTCCATAAGATATGGAAGACTGTCATAGCGGAAATTGAAGGCAGCTATAAGCGGAGCAGTCTTCATGAAATGTCCCCTAGCTTGTGGAGGTCATCGAATAAAAACGGTTACCCTAGAGGCGTGTGCTCGACGGTACAAGATACGCATTTCTAACTCTTTTATCTATTTAACTAACGCTATTTTTCAGGTATCGGCGTTACTAGAATGATTTAGGATCGCAGAACGTTCTGAATCATTCTCCGTAACTATTGCTACTTTGACGTTTGTTTTTGAAACATGCGTTTATCCTAACTCAGTCAAAGTGGGGGCTTCTATAGACACCTAATTGCGTCTCCCCAAAAACCAAAACAAGTGATGAATACCTTTCGCGTCATTGATTATCGAACGAAGTGAAAGTGTGAAAAGTCTTGTGATACGGTTGTTTTAATAAAAATATTTCTTTCTGTTTTCAAAAATCTTTTTTTCGTACTCTATTTATGAAAAACGTCCAGTTTATTTGATAAATAATATGGGTCCAATAATAGTTTGATAGGGCTTTAAAAGACCTTTCCAAGATATATTATAAGCCCAATTTTGATGAATAATGAGGAAGTTATGGCCAAAATACTACAATGGGCCAAACTGGATTTTACCTACTACCCAATGATCATGTGGAGGGACAAAGGTTTAATCCAATAATTCCTAAACTAATTAGGATTTATTAGAAGCTTCTATAAGTATCTAAAAGATCTTAATTATCCTTTTTGAAAAGATAAGATTAAAAAGTTTGAAATTGGATAAAACTTTCCTTTTTTAGGTCCTAATACTATTCGAAATGAAAGACGTTCAATTCCGATTTATATCGAAAAATATATGAAAGAAATACGAAACTCTATCCAAAACTGACACCCTTCCACTATTTTGGTCATATATTTTTATATACAAAAGATTTTAATCTTATTATAATTGATATGGAAAGTAGACTTCAAGATATTTCCAACAACATATTATTATATAACTTATTTGGACTTGTGGATCAAAAGATATGATAAAATAAAATACGCAAAAAAAAAACTGTCTCAGCGCGCCGCGATAGTCCTGTCGCGCCGCGCTGGACCCTGTCGCTTTGTGACAGAATTAATTTTATTCTAATTCGAACTCTAACTCTTTTCTATCATTTCCGTACTATTTTTTCTATATATAGGGTCGTATTTTCCCGTTTTATTCACCAACAATCATCTAATTCTATTATTTTCTCTCTTTAAGCTAGAAGTTTATTCTTTTTCCCTCTTTCTAGGCCTTCTACACCATGTTACAAAATACAATATTCCTCATTCACAAGACTTAGACACACCTAGCCAATCTCGAAGTTGTCTTCGCCCTAGACGTGAAAGGTTGATAATTTCTGAGGGTTTGGTCCCAAATCCCTATTTCAATTATTTAAATTAATTGTTTGATTTAATATTTTCCTTGAAGTTACTAATGTGTGTATTGTTTTGATAGAAAGAGATACGAGGCAACCAAGTAATTTGTTTTAATTACTCTATTTTTATAGAAAGCATGATTAGATTATATTAATTCCTAGAATCATGTTAGAATGCTTTTATTTCTTTCTAGTATCATGTTTAGGTTGCTTCTTATCTTCTTCTATCATGTTAGTATTGTGTTAGGGCTAAAGCTTTTATTTTTATTGCTTAGCGACATATTTGGATTTGTTATTATCATGTTAGTATCATGCCTAGGATCTTGCTAATATCATTATGCTTTCATGAGGTTGAGATTATTATTATGATGATGAATCGTTGTCATTATTATTATGTTGATTGTTATGATTATTGTTATTTCTTGATCACGCTCTCTCTTGCAGGTTTAAAAGGAATTTATACTTGTAATCACGCTTAATAAGATAATTAATAATTTTATTTAGGCTAATATGATTATTATTCAAGTGATCGACAATGATAGATTTGTTTGTGCATTAATATTCAATCAACATAGATTAAACAGGTTTAGGATTAATATATTGATTGTATGTTAGTCAGAAAGCGCACATGAATATGAGAAGAATAAAGTAGAGGCTTATTTTTAGGACAGGTTCAATCTTTTCTAGGTTGAATTTGTACCTTCATCCCCGAATATCCAGTCACGGTTCCAGACCACTATGGAGTTAGCGATCTTATGGATTGTGAAGGGGTGTAACCTTCACCTTGTTAACGGTTTACAAGTTTCTAAAACTTTTTGGTGACTCTTTTACTCTAGCTTTCTTCCATTTGGACGCCACCATACTTAAGTGTATGATCACAGTGGGGCTCAAGTGTGGGATGCTTGAAATATTCCCTATAGGACCTTCAATACTATATTCCAAACTTGTAACCCATGGATTTCGGCCTACTCTTGATGGCATTGATACTGTTATTATTATAGAGATGAATTTGAAGTTGTGTGAGGAACCAAATGATGATGATATTAAGTTGCTCTTTTTCAAATGCACCCAAACAAGGCCCCCAGGTCCGATGGTATGCACGCTCTCTTTTATTAGAAATTTTGGCATATTATTGGGTTTGATATTTGTGGCTTTGTGAGGAGTTTGTGGAGAGGGGAGTTGTCACTAGATGAAATTAACAAGACTTGTGTGGTTCTAATTTTGAAATGTGATGACCCTTAGCGTGTTTCGGAATTCAGACCCATAAGTTCTTGTAATGTGGTTTATAAGATTATCTCAAAAGTAATGTCTAATAAATTGAAATCTTTCCTAGTTAAATTCATAATCATTAACCAAGGTGCGTTTATCCTGAAAAAGGTTAATTACAGACAATGTCTTTATTGCTTTTGAGATTTTCTATGCCATGAAGAGAGGTGGAGAAGGAAAAGATGGGGTTATAGATTTGAAACTTGATATGATAAGGCCTATGACAGAGTTGAATGGGGTTTTTTTGAAAAGAGTCATGTATAAAATGGGGTTCAGCGATAGTTAGGTTCGAAGGATTTTGGATTGTCTCTCAAGTGTTTCTTTTGCTTTTAAAATAAATGGGAAAATTTCTGGTTTGGTGTTCCTTCACGGGAACTTTTTCAGGGTGACCTAATCTTCCATATTATTTCTCGTTGTTGTAGATGCGTTTTCATCTACGTTATCAAAAGCTGCAAATGATAAATTGATCCACGGGGCTAGAGTGTGCAAGGATGCTCCTAGGGTGTCTCATCTATTTTTTGCTGGTGATGAGAGCCTACTTTTTGCAAAGGCTACTTTTAGTGAGTGCTCGGTGATAGCTGACATTTTCAGCAAGTATGAAAGAGCATCAGGTCAAAGTGTCAATCTGAAAAAAACAGATGTCGAATTTAGTAAAAATGTAATTGAGTCTCGGCGGCTGGAAATTGTGGATATTTTAGGGGTGAGGGAAGTTAAGAAACATGAAAAGTACTAGGGATTGCCGATAATCATTGGGAGATCGAAGAAAGCCATTTTTTCCACAATAAAAGAGACAATATGGTGGAAAATACAAGGGTGGAAAGAGAAGCTCTTATCTAGGCCCGGAAAAGAAATCTTAATCAAAGCAATAGCTCAGGCGATTTCGACTTACATGATGAGTATCTTCAAAGTTCATGAGACTTTAATTGATGATATTCATGCTAGTTGGCTCGGTTTTGGTGGGGATCAACAGAGTCATCTAGGTGAATGTATTGGCATAGTTGGAACTCATTGTGTAAACTAAAGTCGATGGGGGTTTTGGGTTTTCGAGATCTCAAGGTTTTTAACCAAGCTCTTTTGGTTAAACAAATGTGGAGACTTTATAATAACCTAAACTCTTTGCTTCATGCCATCCTTAAAGCTCAATAATTCAATAATAGTTCAGTATTAGAGGCTTATAGGGGTTATGATCTAAGATACTCATGGACGAGCATGTTGGGGGCCAAGGCTTTGCTTTTGGATGGGTTAAATTGGAGGGTTGGAAATGGTAAGGATATTTGGGTTTGGCTTGACTCATGGATCCTTGGAAATATAATTCCCTCTCATGACACCAACTTTGACCCAGACCTCTATGTTGTTGATTTAATAGACCATAATTGTAGTGAGTGGAAGCAGGATATGCTGCAATAGTTATTCCCAGGGGAGATTTGTGTTTTCATTCAACAAATTCCCTTAGCTTTGGATTGCCAAATGATTAAAAATTCTAGTGGCCCTCCAAACATGGTGAGTTCACTATGAGAACTGCATAATGGCTGGAAAAGTTGGGGTCTGATCAGATGAGAAGTAATGCTGGAAATGCAAACAACCAAGTTTGGTGAATTATTTGGGGTTTAGGTGGTCCGCCCAAACTATCTCACTTCGTCTATAATGCGTGCAAGGGTAGCATGGTAGTAAATCAAGAACCTTTTTGAAGGCATATTCCCACTGATGGGCTATGCTAAACTTGGCAATCCTAACCCAGACCAAATTACCGAACCCGAATGAGCCGACCCGTGACCCAAAATTGGCCCAAAAAAATTTACTTGAACATGACCTAAAACCCAAAATTAACCAGACCCATACCCGACCCAAAAATGGAGTTGAGGAATCAATCAGCCATACATTGTTCGATTGTATTGAAATTCAACAGGTTTGGATTGCAAATGATTTTGCTACAATATTTGAAAATTCTCCACACCATGCTCCTTTTGCTGACTGATTGCTTTGGATGGTTGAGAAGATTGATAAGGGGATACTTAGAAAGGTGTTATCTATTGCGTGGGATATCTGGTTGTGTAGAAACAAGATAGTGCGTGATGATAACTCCCTCATTGATGCTGGCTTTATCAGGATGGTGTATGATTATAATATTTATGCAACCTGTAGGAGATTACAGGAACTAAATTGCGAAATATACATGAATCACAATCATAAAGCACCTAAACCAAGGATCTCATGTATAACACATAAAGAAGTAAGAATTATACCTTTGAAGCGTGATTCCACAAGTGATCGAGCAAGAACAATAAGGAGAACAAGAACCCCACGTGTGATTCCTCTACTAAGTCCACGAGCACAAATTAAACCTCCACTAATGCTAGTTAGTTGTGACCGAACACTTCAATCAACCTTCTACAGAGATTTGAGCCATGAACACGCCACAACACCGCCCACGTGCCACCACACGCGCTACACAAGGAGGTGGGCCGTAGGGACAGGGAGGAGAGAGAGAATTAGGGTTTTGGGAAGATTGGTTGCTTGTGTGACAATTCGCTGTATGTCAAAAAATTTGTTATGCAACCCTAGGCATGGTTTATATTTATAGATCATATCTAGAAATAAAACCATGTCAAGTCCAAAACCCATTAGACTCTTCTAACTATCCAAGCCCAACTATCAACATGGTATGTCATTAACTCATGAGGCCCAATAATGGGCCTCTAACTTGTTTAACCCAATACTTTTATGTGTGACCTTTTAAGATCCACTCTATAAGGATTTGGGCCATTTAGCTAGCCCAAAGATCAATTGTCATATCTAGCACCAAACATTGACGACCCTATAGAATGAACTAATTATCTTCATAATCGTGATCCTTGATATATCTAGTAATTGCACTTATCGAAGACATAACTCCTTCAATCTCCCACTTGTTTGAGACAAGTGCGCAATATTCAAATTCCTTAAGTCAATGTGTGTCGATTTGATAATATGATTGCATCTCATGTCGTGATCATATTAGTCTACAAATCTTTTCTTAAAATACTGAGTTAGATTCACAGAACAAATGATTACTATGTTATGCATTTGAGCACGGCCATGCATTTTCTGAATTCTCCCTCTTCAAGGGGCTTAGACACATTCCTAATTAAATAGGTAGACTCAATCCAATTTTATGGCAACCAAACCTCCCACTCAACTCATGAAGCAACTGGGAAACACCCTTTATAATCCCCAGTTACGGCTAGACATTTGAGTGTACCAAAGTTAAATCAATCATTGAATGGAATCAGTGTTCCACTCATGTCAAAGGAATCCACTAATATATCCGGAAGTTCTATACTTGAACTTCAAAGTAGGTCTATAGTTCGATCATGCATCATACATGCATATCCCTGTGATTGACCGAGCATCATCACTATGCTCTTATAGCCCATGAAACTGCACTATCCAATCAATCTTACATGCTAGTCAAATTTAAGAAATCATTTATGTCCAGTTTAATGATTCTGAACTAGGAACTCAAATAATATATGGATTTTTTTCACCTGTGGGGTTTCATTCACCAGGTCATCAACCTGATGAGCCCATCAATCCATAATTATTTTGGACATTTTATTTAACATCGAAAACCATAATTAAATAAGAGAAATAATTTCTTAAAAAAAAGAAATAATAAAATTTCTGATTAAACATAATTTTGCAAATGAATGTATTACATATGTAACTAATTTTTCTAAAAAAAAAAATACAACTTCTAATTTCATCATTTGCCTCAATCTAGATTCATTGGCATGTTTCTCATGCTTTGGAAATGGAAGGGGTTTAGTGAGTGGATCAGCAATATTTTCATCCGTATGAATTTTGCACATCTTGACATTTCCTCTGTCTACGATCTGTCAAATAAGGTGATACTTCTTCTCTACATGTTTGGATTTGAAGTGTGACCTAGGCTCCTTTGATTGAGCAATGGTGCCATTGTTATCACAATACAACTCGATTCCCTTTTGAGCACTTGGTATGATATCCGGCTCAGATAGGAACTTCTTAATCCAAACTGCTTCCTTAGCTTCTTCAACAACAGCTAAATACTCTGATTCTTTTGTAGAGTCTGCGATAGTGCTTTGCTTCGAACTCTTCTAGCTCACTGCTCCTCCATTCAGACAGAAAATGTACCCAGATTGTGATCTGAAATCATCTCTGTTTGTTTGGAAACTCGCATCTGTATAACCTTTGACAACCAACTCATTTTCGCCACCATATTTTAGAAACATTCTTTTAGTCCTTCTCAAGTACTTAAGGATGTTCTTGGCAGCTTTCCAGTGTGCTTCTCCTGGACTTGCCTGAAACCTGCTACACATACTTAGATCATATGAAACATCCGACCTTGTACATATCATGGCGTACATGATTGATCCTATTACCGAAGCATAAGATTTATCAACCATATGTCTCATATCTTCTAGCGTACTAGGGCACTGAGATTTACTGAGTGTAGTGCCATGAGACATGGGGAGAAATCCTCTCTTAGAGTCTTTCATGGAATACCTATCAAGAACCTTATCAATATAAGTCTCTTGACTCAATCAAATCATCCTTCGAGATCTATCTCGATGGATCTTGATCCCCAATATGTATTCAGCCTCACCTAAGTCTTTTATTGAGAAACAACTCTTCAACCATTCCTTGACTGACTCAAGCATTGGTATAGCATTCCCCATGAGTAGTATGTCATCTAGCTACATACAAGACTAAGAAAACAATGCTGCTCCCACTAGACTTCTTGTATACACAAGGTTCCTCTTCACTTTTGACAAAATCAAGCTGTTTCATTGCTTTATCAAAACGAAGATTCCAACTCCTGGATGCTTGCTTCAATCCATAAATGGATTTCTGAAGTTTGCATACCTTTCTAGGATATTCTGGATCTTCAAAACCCTCAGGTTGTATCATATACACTTCCTCCGTCAAGAACCCATTCAAGAAGGCGGTTTTGACATCCATCTGCCAAATTTTGTAATAAAAAAATGCAGCCATAATTGCTAGAAGGATCCGAATGGACTTAAGCATAGCTACAAGGGAAAAGGTTTCATCATAGTCAATACCACGAATCTGTCTATATCCTTTTGCAACCAGTCTTGCTTTATAGATGTAGGCATTTCCATCCTTGTCTGTTTTAATCTTGTAAACCCACTTGCAACCAATAGGTATCACCCCATTAGGCAAGTCAACTAGGGTCCACACTTCATTTTCAGACATCGATTCCATTTCGGATTTCATGGCCTCAGGCCATTTATCCGAGATGGGGCTCGCCAAAGCTTGCTTGTAGGTTGTAGGTTCCTCATTCTCCAATAAGAAGATTTCAGAATCCTCAGTTATCAGAACCTCGACAAATTGTTTGTTTCTGATTCTGGCAGACCTACGTGGGTAGGAGCAACAATAGAAATATTCTCTCCAACTCCTTGAAGATTTTTGCATGAATTAGATTCAAGTGGGACGATAGGAGTCTCGTTAGTCGAATTAGCTTGCTCTGAAGCAAGATTAATCTACTCATGCGCCCTCGCCTCTGATGTGGTGTTATACACATCCATTTTGTTGCTCGTCTCGAATTTCTTTGAGAACCACTTTACTCCCACTTAGATTTCTAGAGAGGAATTCCTTTTCTAGAAAGACACCATCGCGAGCAACAAACACTTTGTTATCTTCACGATTATAGAAGTAATACCCCTTTGTTTCTTTTGGATAACCCACAAAGAAACATTTGTCTGATTTAGGGTGTAGTTTATCACCTTTTAAACGTTTTACATAGGCTTCACATCTCTAAATCTTAAGAAAAAACAACTTTGGAGCTCTTCTATTCCACATCTAATATGGAGTCTTTTCAAATGCTTTGGACAGGCTTCTGTTTAGTATTCTCGCAGCTGCTTCTAATGCATATCCCCAGAACGATATGTGAAGATCAGTAAAGCTCATCATGGACCGAACCACATCTAGCAAGGTCCTATTCCTCCTTTCTGACACACCATTCAACTGTGGCGTTCCTGGAGGAGTTAACTGTGAAAGTATTCCACAACTAATCAGATGTTCATCAAATTCTTGGATCAAATATTCACCACCACGATCAGATCGCGGTGCTTTAATTGTTTTCCCAAGTTGATTTTGTACTTCATTCTGGAATTCTTTGAACTTTTCAAAGGCTTCCGACTTGCTCTTCATTAAGTAAATGTAACCAAATCTACTTAAATCATTAGTAAAAGTAATGAAGTAATTAAATCCACCCCTTGCCTTTGAACTCATTGGTCCACACATTTGTATGTATGAGTCCCAAAAGGTCACTAGCTCTTTCACCTATACCCGTGAAGGGTGACTTAGTCATTTTTCTAAGCAAGCATGACTCACAATTTTCAAATGATTCATAATCAAAAGAAGAAAGGAGTCCATCCTTATGTAATTTCTGGGTGCGCTTTTGGTTAATGTGACCAAGCCTACAATGCCATAGATAAGTTGGGTTTGAACCATCTGTTCTCTGCTTTTTATGATCTATGTTGTAGACATGAGTTGCATATTCTAAGACATAAAAACCATTAATTAATTTTGTGTTAGCATGTAACATATTAACTTTAGAAATAAAACAACATTTGTATCTTATTTCAAATGAAAATCCTTCAAAATCTAAAACAGGAACTGAAATAATGTTTTAGTAATTGTTGGTACATTATAACAGTTATTAAGCACCAAAATAAGTCCAGAGGGAAGTCTCAAGTGATAACTTCCAATAGCAAGTGAAACAACTTTTGCTCCATTTCCTACACGAAGCGTTACTTCCCTTTTTGCTAACTTCTTACTTTCTCTCAAGCCCTGCACGTTATTAAGGATGTGAGCACCACAACCGGTATCGAATACCTAAGTGGAAGATGAAGTAAGATTAATTTCAACAACAAAAACATCAAGTAACTCTTTACCTTCTGTTTTCACTAGTGTATGATGGGGACACCCTGGTGTATGGCATGGCCAACCACCACAAAAGAAGCATTTGCTTCCTCTTCTTCTTAGGAACTCCTCAGCATGGTTGAGTAAAAGGTTGATCAATGTCACCGACGAGCCCTCATCATTATGAGTAACCTTGACTATATCAAAACCATCGTGGAGTGAGAACAAGATAATATCATGTGCAGAGTCATCATCATCGGTTTCCCCAGGACATCCATCTGATTGAACATTTCAATCAGTTCATTGACATGGGCCCTTACTGACTGACCAGGCATGAGTTTCTTAGCCATTATCTTATAATGAACATTCTAAGCCTCATGCCTAATGCTTTCAGTCAAGGAGTAGTAAATTTGAGGGATCAAATTTAACGACCCCTCTTACATTATGATATTTGAAGCCTCCACTTCCTAATGCCCCAATGCCACCTCGACAGATAGCACGAAGACATATATGAAAGTTGGTTAGCTCATAGTGCCTGAATCTTCTTTTCCAAGAACTTGGAATAGATTCTAAAATGAGTCTTCTGATTTTCTCTGCATCTGAAACAATTTCAGCATGCCTTTCAGCTTTATAACCCTTAGTGTACTCGCTCTTAACAGGTATATATAAACGAGATTCAAGCCTATGGCTTGTGAGAACTTTTTCAACTCGTTTTCCCATTCCCTGAAGTTTCTGAGATTCAGCCTTAAATTAAGTTTCATTGGTAAAACAGTGTTGTCTTATAAGTTATTCATATACAATCATAAACAAACGAGGCAAAATTCAATAATTATGTTTAATAAATTTAAAGTACCATAAGCGATATTAAAACTGGTAACTTTAAAGCATTCATTCAATTTAATTGATCCATATTGAATAGAATGATTCCAAGATCCTTTTTTGTGCAATAATTGACCGGACTGAGGCCTTACCATCAAGTACTGCATTTTTAAGGTGAGTAAACTCTTTACTGATTACAACTCTTTGTAATTCTTGGTTGAATAATTACCCATCACATGTTTAATTATTACTCTTAGCTTCAAGGTTCTAAACTCTTTAGGTAACCTAGTTGAGTATAACCAATTAAAATTGTAAAACGTGATTTACTCCCACTCCCCTAAGATATAATATGACACCCAGCTGAGGCATGACCCATCATAAATATCGAAGGTTTCATCGGGTTTTTAATTGGAAAAGCAACCTCAATATTATCGGGACCTAGATTTATTATGTTGTGATTATTTAGTGAACTCTAGCGCATCATCAAGCAACATAAATAAAATCTAACATGCATAATCTACTAATGCATAAATAAAACATGACATAGTATGGCCCCTTAATCCTAAGAAAACTAATAAAGCAAAAAGCTCCCTCTTGAACCTTCATGGATCTCATCCATCTTTCTCCTTTGGGCCTTCACTCCATGGATTTCTTGGATTAACTGCAACCTGTAATACTATTCTATTCTATCTACAACTTAAATAAAATTAGATTAAATTACAAAAATACTTAACGGTACACAGATCGTATTTAGATTACAAAAATAAATCACGATGCGCAGATCGTATTTAGAATCTATGCGCCGTACTAGTCTATATAGCAATAAATAACATCATATATTATAAAATGCCATATAATAAATCACTCATCATGCTTTCCTAAACTACAACATCGAATGTTCACAATTAAGGAAACATGGCTCCTAAATATCTTATATTTTAATTAATTACTGTAATTAGATAATATCATATATTATTCATGACCAATTATAAAATATCATATATTTTAATTTAGGTATAAGATAGAATCAAATTCTTATTTTAATTATGGAAGATAAATTATATTTATTTTCCATGATTACCCTAACTAATTTAGGAAATTCTATCCTAATTACTTGCCAATCACATATTTTAAATCAATTAATATCCTAAAATAATTATGGAATAATCACATTATTTAATCAATTATTATCCAAATAGAATCTTTTGCTCCATAATTATCCAATCTTAACAAAATTAACAACTTTAACTTTGTTAATTATCTTTTCAAAATCAAAACTTATCCTTTAATTTTTAATTTTGAAAACTGGTTTTTATCCAAAATAAAATTAAAAAAGTTTTTTTTTTTTTTTGAAAAATGCGCCAGCCACTGTGGTGTGGCCAGCCAGAGCCGGAAACGGTGGTCGTACACCTTGCGGTGTACGCTGCCTTGCAGCTACGCAAGAACAGCAGCAGCACACGCAACAAGGTGGTGCACTGTTGTGCTACTCCTGTTCGACCCCTGCCCAGTCCGCCCTCCCTCCTGGACCACCACCGGTGCGGCAGTCGTCGTGGCTGCGCCACCCAGCCGCGGATGCCGCACCTAAAATCCCTTTTTTTATTTTTAATTTAAAACAAAACATTTTATTAAAATTAAATTAATGTGGTCCTTTTAATTTTAAAATTAAATCATATTCAATTTCAAAATTAGGGTTCTTCATGAATTTAATCCCCAATTAAATTTAACTTTTAAATTAAATAATTTGATCATGAAAATTTCATAATTTAACAAGAAATTAAATGGATTAAATTCTTTAGACAATTATCGAATTAAATCAAAACCAAAAACACAAATTTCACAAATTAGGGTTTATGATTTTGATATTTTCGAAAAAAAATAGGGTGGGGGGTTCGAATTTTTCGAATTAATTAGGGAAATATTTGGATCAAATTAAGGCTTATATGGAGCAAATTAAACAAATTTTAATGAATCATATTTAATATAATAATTGACCCATAATTAAATTATTCTCCCTCCTAATTGAATTAAATTTGTGGATTATCAAAGAATTAATACTCAATATATGTAATTGCAAGAGGCTAACTGATACCACTTTAGGAGATTACTGGTACTAAATTGCGGAATAGACATGAATCACATTCATAAAGCTCCTAAAGCAAGGATCTCATGCATAACACATAAAGAAGTAAGAATTATACCTTTGAAGCGTGATTCCATAAGTGATCGAACAAGAATAATAAGGAGAACAAGAACCCCACGTGTGATTCCTCTACTAAGTCCACGAGCACGGATTAAACCTCCACTAATGCTAGTTAGTTGTGACCGAACACTTCAATCAACCTTCTACGAGGATTTGAGCTACGAACACACCACCACACCACTCACGCGCCACCACACGCGCTACCCAAGGAGGAGGGTCGTACGGATAGGGAGGAGAGAGAGAATTAGGGTTTTGGGAAGATTGGTTGCTTGTGTGACAATTCATTGTATGTCAAAAAATTTGTTATGCAACTCTAGGCATGGTTTATATTTATTGATCATTTTTAGAAATAAAACCATGTCAAGTCCAAAACCAATTAGACTCTTCTAACTATCCAAGCCTAACTATCAACATGGTATGTCATAAACTCATGAGGCCTAATAATGGGCCTCTAACTTGTTTAACCCAATACTCTTATGTGTGACCTTGTAGGATCCACTCTATAAGGCTTTGGGCCATTTAGCTATCCCAAAGATCAATTGTCATATCTAGCACCAAACATTGACGACCCTATAGAATGAACTAATTATCTTTATAATCGTGATCCTTGATATATCTAGTAATTGCACTTATCGAAGACATAACTCCTTCACGGCCAAGGTATTCGAATCACCTGCCTATACTGCTAATGCTAATGCTACTGCTGTTATAAGTAAATGAATTCGCCCTCCTTATGGCACTATCAAGCTCAACGTTGATGCACACATTGGACTGGGGATTGCTAGAGGCTTGGGTGTGGTTGCGAGGGACTATGATGGTGTAGTTCTTTGGTTAGCTACCAAGAAACTCCTTGCGGCTGCTGAAGCAGCTGTTGTATGCTATGGCTGGCAGGTTGCACTGCCTTTGGCCATTTCAAAGGTGTGGATTGAAAATGACCCAATGAATGTGGTGAATATGGTGCGACAAGCAAAATCTGGAAGCTCTCCCATCTGTTTGATTTATGATGATGATATGAATTGGCTTAGTAAATCTTTTCATGTACTTAATTTTCTCATGTATGTAGAGCAAGGAATACAGTTATCCAACTTATTGCAAGATGGGACACCCGTAACTGCGATGAACTCGTTTTTATTGGCAATATTCTGCAAGGAATTATTTCCTAGGCGAATATTAATTTAATATAATCCTACTAACGTATTCCCATAATGCAACATTAAATTTATTTTGTTTAACCATTGTTTTAGTATAATTTACATAACATAGTAACTTTTATGATGCAGCATTAAATAATAACCATTTTATAAAAGGACTACGTAAATTTTTTTTTTAAAAAAAAATTATATAAAAAAATTTAATCAAAAAAAAATGTTGGGTTATTTTAAAAAGTTATCAACAACAAAATATATAAAAGTAATATGGAAATTTTATTTATCACCACCGTGCAATGCACGGGTAACTAATTTAATGTAAAGGGGAGTTTTTTTCCCGAGTTTTAAGAACCTAGGATTTTATTTTTTAAAAAAATTATTAGAGCGCCACTTAGGATTAATATGTTTAAAACGCTACAATCAAATTATGCCATACAAGATTAGTTTTTTTAAAAGCGTTACATTGATTATAAAATAAATAAATAATAAAAAAAAAACCACCACATAGGATTAATAATATTAAAATGATATAATAGAATTATGCCACGTAAGATTAATTTTAGTGTGTCATGTAGGAAATGGTTATAATTTAGTCAATGAAATTAAAAAAATAAATAAAAAGACTTGCAATTTATTTTAGATCAAAAATTTTATATTAATTTTAAAAATAAAATCAGCGCATTTTTTGTGTGGCTAACTATTACGCGTGGACGGCTTATATATATACTCAAACACTAGCCGAGTAACCCTTGATCGTCCGAGTAACTCCTACTCGATTGAGTAATCCTTAATCAATCATGTAGACCAAGCAATCTCGACCACACGATATAACCAGCCACATATTAAACTTGTGAAATAAAATATTATCTTTGTACATTACAAGTTTTATCTAAATATGAGAGACAAAGTTAATAATTCATTTTATGATAAAAAAAAATTAAGTAGTAAGCAAGAAAATATCACAAAATATATTAGATAAATACGAAGTATATATTTAATACATATTTTATTTGAAAAAATACAAATAAACCGTGCTTCGCATGGTCTTCATCTAGTATGTTATAAAGAAAAAAAAAATAAGTCTAATTTATTAGAACCATCATAATTTTTAAAATTGACAACAAACTAAAATGGTTACCTATTTTTGTTTTAAGTTTTCGAATAAAAAATAGGGAAAAAAAGAGGACAAATGAGCCCTTAAATAACGCACTTCATAGCCCTAAAACATAAAAATGAACATTTCATTGGTGATTTAAAACTGAAAAAAAACAAATTACGTCATTATAAGAGAAAGAGGGATGCTGGCAACACTACCTACATAGGGGTGTAAGTAAAAAATTGCAAATATTAATTGATGAATCATGCAAGCTTTTCGATCCCCCAGATTATTTTCACACTAATCTATTAACTGTTACTAAAAAAAAACATTGCTGACATCATCATCCCTTAAACTATCTTACGTGTCATTCTCACATTAAAAAATTTTGGGAAATTCTCTTTGGTAACACTATAGTTTTAAGTTTTCTCAGTGATGAATTGCAAAAAAACTTATTATCTTTGGTAAACTCGAATTTCTTATATTAAGCTAACGGTAACATTAATGACTAATTTTAACTAAATATTAAACTATAGTTAGGTTTTTTTTTGGACATTTAAATGATTTAAAAAATAATTTTAAAACTAATTTATTTAAAAAAAAAAAATTCACCTCCTTCCCCGACCAACATCCACCACGCCGGCGCCCACTCCCCTGCCCCAACCCACATCGACGCCTAACCACCTCTCTCGCCGGCGCAGCATCGGCATCTCCAGCCCCGAAAATCACCTCCCTTCCCCACGAAAATCCAGCCCTCCTTCCCTGACCAGCATCCACCACGCCGCACCTTTCCCCCTTCCCCGAAACCCACCTCCCTTCCCCACGAAAATCCAAGAAACCACCCCCGAAAATCTGAAATTCCTTAGCCGCCCAATACCCCACCATCAAAATCCCTAATTGGCTTCAAAATCCCCCACCTTCGAAACCAATCGGTTTTTAGAACCATGGCCTTCAACCTGAAGCGACGCCGCTCAGTTTCGCCATTGAAATTGATTGATTTCATCCTTATTTACGCCGCTAATTTTCGTCGGTGGTTTGGGTTGTGGGTTTGGGTTCGATCTGGCGCAGGAAAGGAAGGTTGCTTGAAAGGAGGAGATAGATTGAGAGGATGGTTATAATGAAGTTGCGGTGGGAGGAGGATCGTGGGTGGTGGTGTGAGGTTTTGGGTTGGTGGTGGTTGAGGAAAGGGAGGGGGATAGGGTCGCCGGCTAGGAGGGGATATGCGCCGGCAAGGGGAGAGGGGGTTGGGATGCCGACAGTGGTTGCTGGTTGTGGCAGTAGTTGGCTGGTGGTGGAAGGGGAGATTGTTTTTTTTAATATATTTCTAAATTTAATTAACTGTTAGAAAATTAATTAAACTAACCATGGTTAAGGAAAATTAGTTAAAATATTCTCTTTGGTATCAAAAAATTCAAGTTTACCAATGATAATAAGTTTTTTATGCAATTTACCACTGAGAAAACTTAAAACTACAGTGTTACCAAAGAGAATTTCCCAAAAAATTTCCTCCAATTCTATTGATGATGTCATAAATTATTATTATTTTAATCTTTTTTTAAACAATTATTATTTTAATCTACACTATACATTTT
Organism: Chenopodium quinoa; assembly: GCF_001683475.1. Lineage (NCBI taxonomy): Eukaryota > Viridiplantae > Streptophyta > Magnoliopsida > Caryophyllales > Amaranthaceae > Chenopodium > Chenopodium quinoa. The sequence continues at coordinate 543,289 of NW_018743937.1, forward strand.
TTAATAATTAAAAATTGCCACTCATTTTTACACAAATGAAAAAATTAATTTTGTATGCATGATAACAAAATTATTTCATATGCATAATACCAAAATTATTTAAATTGTGCAACGCACGAGTCTAATCTAGTTAAAAGACTAAACTAAAGCATACTTTCATTTGACATTATACATGAAATCTTTCTTATGTCACTAAACTTGAGAAACAAGCATCAAAGAGTAACTCATTAAAAGGAAGGGGGGGAAAAAAAGCTAAAGAGAAATACACGTAGGAGGTTTTACTTTTGTCAATATATTGCAAATTATTCAATGAAATATTAGAAAAAATAAATTACAAAAAAAATAATAATAATTAAGGAAGTGATTTTCTTTTCTCTTTGCAAAATACCTACAAGCACCTTCCTCCATACCCTGCATTCCTAAACAATGCTTGTTTTATTTCTTCTGAATTTATCAAGGACTTTTGTTCCATTTCCTAAAGAAAATTTTTCCAAAGTGAAAATTCATTATTAAAAAAGTTAGAAAAAAAAATATAATAAAATTAGCATGAATTGAATCAATCTATATACAAAAATAATACCTCACAACATGAAGCTTGTAGTGAAAAATCATTAAAACAACTTATAACACATTGTTTTATTTCAAGACCCAATGCTTCAAGTGTAGTTACAGTTGATAGTAGAAGTCCAGGTTTCCCTGCACAACAAATCTCCACCCTTGTATCCAAGTTTCTCCTCTCTACATCAAACTGCATGAATTACAACATTCTCAAAATTATATAGAGCTCATTTGATCAATTTGTGAGTCAAATTGAGATTAAGACATGATACAAAAACAGACGAGTGGTGATCAAACTTTAAAAAAAAAGTGACCAAATAATTTGTATATTATTTACTCCGTATGCAAGATTGGGGGATTAGAAGGATTTGTTACATAGTTTTGAACTATGTCATTGTTTTTAAACTTATGATTTGTTGAATAGGGAGTCACACCAATTTCATTTTCACTTTACATTCACTTATTAAAAAAAGTCCAAAGAATGATGTCGAGATAAAGCTTGAAAATTTAGAAATATCAGTTTTAAAGAAGGCTATTCAAATTCAACTTACAACTAGAGCAAATATGGATTATTTTAGGTAAGAAAAAATTAGGTGATTATTTAACCCGTGGGATATGACCCATATAATTCAATGGGCCACCCTAAATGACTACAAGTAACCTAATGAGTAATGACCCATGTTGATCCACTCCCAAATTTTGTTTAGCTCCTAAGCGATGGGATGTTTTGACTCATATAATTAAATGGGGCCTACACAAGATAAATTAATTACAAGTAGTGGAATGTTTTGACCTCTATAATCGATTGGGGCCTTCACAAATAACCTAATTAATTCATGCCGTATCCCAATCTGCCCCAAAATTTAGGCATGCCCTCAAGTAGTGGGATGTTTTGATCCATATAATTGAATGGGTTATACGAGTAACCTATCGACTCATGACCTATTCTTGTCCGAACTTCACCGCCCTTAATTTGTTTCATCCCTAAAAATCTAATCAATAAAAGAAATTAGGAGATTATATATGTTTTTAACACGTAGAAAAAAGATTTTATTAACGAGGAAACACTTATAAACAATTCCTAAAAAAATCTGATATTGCAACACAAGTACATAAGGCCTTATATAAGCATAGCTTGAGTGAAATAATATGAATGATGTACCGAAATGAATCTACTAGTAATAAGATTATTACACATATTCATAATTAAAATTTGTCAAATAAAAAGAAAAGAAAAAAGTACGGAATAATGTAAACTAATAATCCCACCTTTAGTCGGTCTTCCACAAACAATCCCACCTTTTGAAATTCCAGAAATAATCCCACCTTTGATAGGGATCTTCCACTAACAATCCCTTTGACATACAACCTATTAAACAGGTTAAAAAAAAAATTCCCTTTATTTTTAAAACTTAATCTCTTCTACGACCACCAGCCACCACCGTGGTCACCCCAACCCTCACCCTTTACCGCCACCTCCACCCATTAGGCCACTACAAAACCCCCAACCACGCCGAAATACCATCACCACCCCCAAAACTCGAGCCTCACTCAAATTACACCACCCACAACCTCGAAAACACCACTGACTGCCCCCGAAAACACCACCCACAGCCCCGAAAACACCACCCACAGCCCCGAAAACACCCACAGCCCCGAAAACACCACTGACAGCCCCAAAATAAACACCATCCACAGCCCCCAAAACCACTAACACCCCCGAAAACACCGCCCACAGCCCCAAAAACACCAATGATAACCCCGAAAACACCACCCACAACCCCAAATAACTCCTTTTGCCCTAAAAACTCAACCCTTAGCCTGAAAAATTCCATAAAAACCACCCCATGAAACCCACCTATACAAAACCCACCACCCCCACAAAACCCACGCCTACAGCGCCACAAAACCCAAGTACCACCCCGACGAAATCCCACCCCCACGAAAAATCTCAAAACTCCGTGTGTTCGAATTACATCATCGTTGAACTCCGGGATTGTGCGAAATTGATGGTTGTGGAAGGGGTGTGCGACTGGTGGTGTTTTCAGGGTGATGGTTGCCGGAGAATGCAAGGGCGGGGATGGGGAGAGGAGTGCAGTGGCAGGCTGGGCTAGTGGCGGGGCTGGGGGTTTTCTTCTTTATTTTTTTTTTAATTAGATTTTTTTTTTAATTATTAAAAATCGGACTAAATCTATTAAAAACCTACACGTGTCTTTTAACTTAAGAAAATCGGTTACCAAATCAATCCAACCGGTCAGGGATTGTTAATGGAAGATAGGGGCAAAAGGTGGGATTATTTCTGAAATTTCAAAAGGTGGGATTGTTTGTGGAAGACCGACTAAAGGTGGGATTATTAGTTTACATTTTTCCAAAAAGTATAGCACAATAAAATTAGTATAGTAAATTGAGTGGATGTACCAAAAATAAATAAAATGCAAATAATATGAGCCAAAAAAAAGTAAAATAGAAGTAAATCAAATTGCAATGATACCTTTGGTGAGTTCCTGACAAGGACATCATTTGGCTTGGCATCTTTGAAAATGCTCATAACATTCAATTGATTATTGTTAGAACCCACATCTATCTCTTCTTGCAACTTGTTAATCCTTTCTAATAGCTCCTTCATATAATCAATTGTATCACCAAGTATTGATGTTCTATCCATCTACAATAAACAAAAAACATAACTAATTAATCCGCATTTTAAATTAATCAATTATTAGTGGTATAGTAACTAATCAACCAATTACTCTCAAATTCACATGGTATAAACCTATTTGTCATAATACTAGTTCAAATAACATTATTATATGTTGCGACTATTACAATAACCTGAAAACGAGCATAAGCAAATTAATTTACCTTACTAATCTTAGGAACAACGGATCTAAGCATGGAAAGACGGTCATTCAATCTCTTTCTTCTTCTCCTTTCAGCCATAAGATTCTTAGAAGGTTGTCCTTCAACCTTCTTAACTTTACTCTTAACATTACCATTATTACTAGTAACCCTCTTATTATTACTATCAATCATGGACAATCCCACATTAAACCCCGAAGGCGAGGGTACCTCAAACTCAAGCTCACCGGAAGACAAAGAGTGCTCCGCCTTACACGACGATGACGGAAGAATATTCGTCTTTTTATTATGATTATCATTATTGTCATCATTCGCCGCCTCGATCATGGACGAAATAGAGTAGTCGGGCTCAAGGCCCGGCCCGGAGAACGTCGGGTCAGGGTGGAGGAAAAAGGAAGAACAGTCTAAGGCTGCGGTGGTTGTTGCGGCGGAGGTTGGTGGTGGAGGGTGGTGGTCAATGGTGGAGGAAGAGAAGGAATCATAGGATGTGTTGGAGGTAGTGTTGGGTAGTAAGGTGGTGGTTGAATCTAGGCCGTCGAATGGCCAACTAGTTGATGAAAAGAAGCCGTTGATTTGATGATCTACGGTTGTTGATGATGGGTTGGTTTCCCATGCTTCTCTTCTTAGAGCTAACAACTCTTCTAAGAAGCCATCTTCATTCATCTCCATTTTTCTCTCTCTATATTTTTTTTTTGGGTTTTAAAAATGTAGAAAATTTGGAGGGTTATTGTATGTAAAAATGGGTGTATGAGTTTATGATTGAGTATTTATATGTGGATGGTTAGACACATTTATTTGTTAACAATAAACTAAGGCTATGTTTTTAGAAAGGCGATAGTAATGGGAGTGTGGAGCAAATTGGTTTCTAATTACTTCGTATGAATTTGTTAAGGTGATGTCATTTTTCAGACAAACTTTTAAATAAAATGGATATTCAGTAAATTACTGAACATCCGTTATAAAGTGACAATAAAATGTGCAAAAATTACACTAAAACGCACAAAAGTTACCCTGACATATATAAAAGTTATTTATGCTTCATTGATAAATTTGACAAAAGTGACACTAAATCTGACAAAAGTGATACTAAATCTGACAAAAGTGTACCCGATGTTCAGTAAATTACTAAAAACCGGGTGTATACAAAAGTTTTTCCATTTTTCAGTTCTTTATGTTTTTTATTTAAGTAAAAAAAATCATAGGGAGTAAAAAAGTTTGGACTGTTTTGTATTAAGATTGAGGCTTTACTACTCAAAACTCATAAGACAAAATAAATAAAGAAATGGTATGGATTACAAAATATTTACTTATAGTAAAAAATAGTATTCCTTCTGTTTTTAAAAATTTACATTTACACAGTTTTTATTGTGTGTCTTTGACCATTAATAACTTTGGCTTTGTAGAAATGAAAATTATGAAAAGTTAATATTGGAGAAATATAAACTAAGAAGAATCTAAATAAGATCCCATAATAATTTATTTCTTTTGTATAAATCATAAAAGATGGTCAAAGTTAATTTATTTTTATCAAATGAATAGTTTGTGAGTCGAAATTTCATAAACAGATGTAATGTTTAATGTGTATAAATTATAAGAATTAATTTTCATGTCCTGGTGTTTGAAGAGCCACAAGGGCGTATGATGAGAATCAATTTCAAAATAAAGGGAAGCTTTAACCATGCACTTGAGATTATAAGAATCATCGTATACGTCGTAAATATGTCAAAAAATTATATACAGAACCATAAATCTAAGTTAATATTTTCTTAGATTATTCTACACTTTACAATGATTTTAAACCTTATTAAAATTGACAAACAAAATGTCTATAAAAAAATATATCGATGAAGAAGATTTAAAATTAAAATTCTGTAATAACCAATCAATTATTTAATTTCAAAAACAATCTATTGGACAATGAGATTAAAATTCCTTACAACCAACACATTATTCTGTTTTTTGAGCATAAGACACTTGTTTAGTCTCAAACACCAATTATTATATCACTCATCACTCATTAACAAAAACTAGTCTTCTGACCCGTGAAATGAAAATTGCATTGAAAGATGAATTAGGAAATATCAATAAGCCATTATGGTTATAATGTGTGATCAAAAATATGATTAAGAAATTTAATTTTTGGAATAGGGGAGGTCTAGATTTACAGCTAGAGCAAAAGGAAGAGTATGGCCCCTAGGTATTAACAGCACCGAGAAAAAAATACAATAAAAAAGAAGAAAAAAATAAAAAGGAAGGAAAACAGGAGAAGGAGAAAAAAAAATACAAATGAGAAAAACAAAGGGAAACAATCTAGGGAAGCCAATAGCCGCCAAAATCAATTAAAAAAAATACAGTGGGGGGTTCTCTTGAAAGAAGAATGTGAGGAGCCGGCAATTTTGAATAAAAAACAGGGAAATATTACTACGGAACTTGCAAAAGAGAAAAAAGATTCCAAGCAAAGATATCACTCAGAGAAAACATCAGTATCGGGAATTACCAATATTAATGGCATAGTTGTTCCCGGAGCTTCGTACCATGAAACCACCAATGGCGCCTCTTCGGCGGTGCCGAGTCCCGATTCAATCCAACCCAATTTATCTCCTTCTAAAACTCCTATCACTTCCAGTAATCAATCATCTTCTTCCCAATTCACCAAATCCCCTTCTCTTTGCCCTTCAACTGATACTAATCATGGAAAATCGGGAACCCCAAGAACACCATTCTCCGATGAACAGGGAATCGAACGCTCAAACCGTACCACCTCCTTCGTCCCCAAATCGACTGATTTCCCCATTGAACCGCCAGATTTACCGCCTATCACCATACCATCCTCATCAATTTCAACTTATTTCCCCTGCAATTCGACCGACCATGTTCCCCCAACTCTCGAACTTAACCCAAACCCTAACCCCGTCTTATCTCTACCAGGCCTCACCTCAATATCTAGCTCAACACCTCTTCCCATCATTTCCCACCCCATACCTATGGCCTGTACTGAGAATGAATCCGGTTCCGAGCGAACAACTGAACCAAATCAACATGGGAATTCAAATAATGATGAATCAGTGTATTCACCCTTCCTTACCAGATTACGAAAATATTTTCACCCATATAGAAGCTCCACCAAAAAATCCCCCAATCTATCCATTGCAACTTGCAAGTCAAATTTTAAATCTTATGGAGCACAGAAATATATTTGTGGTGTTGGAAACTCGAAAAGAAGCAGTGGGGATGGAAATGAATCTCATCTACAACTCGACTGGCAACTTGATTCAGCAAATCAAGATGATTGCACAATCAGTGTCGATGGAAGTCATTTGGGCTATGGGGAAGCTCGACCTATGGAGGGATTGGGGGGCATTGTTCCCGACCAAGAATAACTATAGAGAACAAGAAAGGGGGATTTTCCCTGAATGTTCTTTGCCTGTGGTTAATATGAAGACAATTTTATGGAATGTCAGGGGAGCTTCCAGTAAGGAATTTATTCCACATGCCAAGGAGGTGGTTAGGATGCATAAACCAGATATTCTTTTTCTTTTAGAAACAAAGTCAACTGATGACATTGCAAGAGCTGTGTGCAAGAGGTTAGGGTTTGAAGATTTTAGAACCCTACCTGCTAATGGGCTTAAAGGAGGTATTTGGCTTTTTTGGCGAAAACCCGCAACTTTAATTGATTTTGTAACCGACTCACCCCACGTTATTCACTCTCTTTTCAAAATGTCTCCTGCTGATCCTGAGATCCTCATAACCGGGATCCATGCACCTTCGGCATCAAAAGACAAGAAGGATTTGTGGAGGGCTCTTGGTGAAAATTCACCACCTTCTAATACTCCTTGGTTTCTTCTTGGGGATATGAACGAGGTCCTAACCCAATCTGAAAAAATGGGAGGACGACCGGTCACAAATTCACAAGGGAAAGAGTTCTCAAAATGGACTGACGCGGAGGGTATGATTGACCTAAAGCGAAATGGCCCTGCGTTTACGTGGGATAATGGTAGAGATGGAACAGATTTAATAAAGGAAAGGCTTGATAGGGCTCTTGTTAATGCTGAGTGGATGAAATTGCACCCACAAACTCAGGTATATCACCTCGCAAAAACTTACTCTGACCATTGTCCAATTCTTGTGGATACTAGTTTAATTAATTGCAATTTTAATTATCCGTTTAGATGTAAAGAGGCTTGGTTAGAGAACCCTAAATTTGATGATTTTTTTGCTAAGTTGTGGGGGAAGGGAGATAATTTCTATGATTCAAAAAATTATTTTACTAGTGATGTCAAACTGTGGAACAAATTTGTTTTTAACAGTTCAATTCAAAGTAAAAATAGAATTATTGCTCGTATTCATGGAATTCAAAAAGCGCTTAGTATTAAGCACTCCTCCTTCTTAATCAATCTTGAGAAAACCCTTCTAAAAGAGTTAAAGGATGTCCTTAAAATCGAAAGAATTTCTTGGGCTCAAAGGGCTGGGGTTGATTGGCGAAAATACGGGGATTGGAACACTAAATACTTCCACATTTTGGTTAAAATTAAGAACTCTAGAAGCAAAATTTTATGCTTAAAAGATGACAAAGGGGAGTGGGTGTACGACCAAATTATGCTCAAAAATATGTGTATAAACTATTTCAAAAGCATTTTTGAGTCGAAGCATGCCTGTCAACGTAGGAGTGTTAATTTCGTGCCTAATTCGATAATAAAAGATGATGACTTAGTGTTTCTTGCTAGTTAAGTCACCAATATGGAAATTAGGAGTGCGTTGAAATTGATGGCCCCTATGAAAAGTCCCGGTCCTGATGGAATTCAACCAAAAATTTTTCAAAAATATTGGGATGTGGTGGGCAGCTCTATTGTGAGACTTGTTTCAAATAGCTTCAAGAATGGGAAAATTCCGGATTATATTAATGAGTCTTATATATGTCTTATTCCTAAAATTGATAACCCGGAGAAAATGAATGATTTTAGGCCTATAGGGTTATGTAATTCTATCTATAAACTTATCACTAAGGTTATAACTAATAGGATTAAGCCCCTATTAGGTGAGTTAATAAATCCGGTTCAATCAAGTTTCATAGAAGGAAGAACTATCGATGAGAATGTGCTTGTCATTAAATAAAGTGCTCATTTTTTTAAAAAGGCTAGCAAAAAAACATCTTATGGCTTTCAAAATCGATATTTCTAAGGCCTATGATAGCTTAGAATGGGATTTTATTCGTGAGAATTTAGTTGGCCTTAATTTCCCTACTTCCTTGGTTAATTTAATTATGAATTGCATTACTAAGCCATCCATTTCCATTTTATGGAATGGGGAGGTGACTAGTAGTTTTACCCCTTCGATAGGAATTAGACAAGGAGACCCCCTTTCTTCATACATTTTTGTATTATGTCTTGAAAGGCTTTCCCTAATGATTGAACATGAGGTAAGAGAGGGTAACTGGCTTCCTATCAAAATTGACAATGAGGTTAGCATTTCTCACCTTTTTTATGCAGATGATGTCTTCCTTTTTGGAAGGGCTTCAATCTCTAATGTGGAGGTTATTAAAAAGGTGCTCCTTGATTTTGGTAATAGATCGGGTTTGTTCATAAGTCCAACTAAGTCAAAGGTTATATTTCTTCCTAAGATGTGTCTCTCCCTTAAAAGAGCTATCATTGACGCTTCAAATATCAATGGAGCTCCTTCGTTTGGGAAGTATTTAGGTGTCAATATTAGCCCTAACAAGCTTAAAAAGGCAGATTATATTGACCTTCGTAATAGAACTAAGAACAGAATCAAAGGTTGGCAAGCCAATCTCCTTAATATGGCCGGAAGATGCACCTTAATAAAATCGGTTCTTAACTCTTTTCCTCTTTATGTAATGCAAACTACTATGCTCCCTAGTAATATCATAAAGGATTTGGAAAAAAGTTGTAGGCGGTTTTTGTTGAATAAGGTGGATAAAACTCATTATCTTCCTAGAACTAGTTGGGAAAAGGTTTGTCTCCCCTCGGGATTGAGGGGGTTAGGAATGCGTAATTTGAAAAATTGAAATCTTGCTTTCATGGCTAAACTAGGGTGGAGAATTATTCATGATCCGGATAAACTTTGGGTTAGAATTTTTCGTGCTAGATATTTTAAAAGATCTTCCTTTCTTAATTGCATTCCTAATACTAGTGATTCTCCTCTTTGGAGAGATATTCTCAAAGGAAAGGAGTTACTTATGAAAGGAATTTCTTATAGAATTGGGAATGGGAAGGACATTTGTCTTTGGTATCATCATTGGGTTGGTGATAAACCTATTTATTTAGTAGTTGATCACCCCATTCCTAATTACATGGCCCATTGGAGTGTTAATTACATTATTAATAATGGTAGATGGAACACTCATAGAATCAAACATATAATTCCGGAATTTCTTTGTAAGCTAATTGAGGCTATCCCTCTTCCCAAGGTAGCTTCGATGGATGACACTCTGTGTTGGGGAGTTGAGTCCAATGGAAAATTTAACATTAGAAGTGCTTATAAGTTGGCCTCCAATTTTGCTGCTCACCCCTCTTTTCCCCCAATTAATTGGAAAAAAATATGGCATATCCCCATCCCCTTTAAATACAAAATGCTTGTGTGGAACGTGTGTCACCAAATTCTTCCTACTGCAACTGTTTTGGCAACGAGAATTGATCATTTTAACCCCATTTGCACTAGATGTAAGTTGAATGATGAAAGCCACATGCATATTTTTCGTGATTGTATCAACTCTAGAACTTTGTGGTCTAGGATTTTTGGTCTTAATAGAATGGATAAGGACTTCAATTTTCAAACCTTCTACAATATTGATTGGAATGGATGGATGAATTATAATATGAATATGAGCAATAATTGGAGAGTAATTTTTGCAGTTACTCTTTGGCACTTGTGGAGAGCACGAAACTTCACACTTTTCCAACATGCTGTTTATCACCCACTAACCTTGTTTAATAGATTTAAGTTCGACTTGGATATCACCTTTAATATTTTTCAGGGGAAAGGGAAGATTCCTACAGTGCTAATTTGTGAATCGAGATGGCAAAGACCACAAGGAACAGCAGTCAAAATTAATACTGATGGTGCATGGGAATGGAGAAAAAAAGACAGCTCAGGTGCAGGAGCAGTAGCTCGTACTTCAGATGGTGATTGGTTTTTTGGTAAAGCATGGAAAATCGCTGCTGGAAGTGCTGCCCAAGCAGAGCTGGTTGCAATCTGTGGAGGTATGCAGATGGCGGTTGACGCAGGGCTGAAGGAGGTGGTGATAGAAACTGATGCACTCTCACTGAAACCTGCAATTGAGGAGCTGAAGCAGACTGGTACTCATGAGTTTGCTGCCATTTTCAAGGATATGCAAAAGCTGCTCGACAAAGGGTGTTCATTCTCCTTCAACTATGTGCCTAGAGTAGCCAACAGAGTGGCTCACTACCTTGCCCAAATTGCAAAGGACTTAAGAGACTGGAGCACAGTTCTTTGATCATCCGCCCACTTGTGCTAAAGATGCGTATGAGGATGACATTGCAGGAAGTATTGGAAGACAATCTCCCTAGTGACGAGGGTTAAATCGGTCGCTACAATCTAACTCTCAATCAAACAATACTTATACGAACACCCTATAACCAAGTACAATGGCAAATAAAGGTTCGGTCCACGAGGAACGAGAGTAATTGCAAATCAATCTTAAACCTAAGCTAGTTCGAAATCAATGGAAAATGGTGTTCTAAAATACTACTAATAAGATGGGATAAACCAGATAAACTAAGACACTAGGGAAGACGGGAATTCACCAAACCATCGGTAACTACGCAACAAGGAATCACAGAGACAAACGGGATATGCAAAGACTATATGTCTGATCAATATCATGAGGTAGGAAGACAACGGGCAATATTAAGCTTGGATTTCTCATGCACTTAACATTACTCGATACATAATCAAACCACATTCAATAATGAAATACTCAATTCACAATCTCTTGTTCAAATCAAGAATATCATGCAATCAAATTCAAGATTCTAGGTTAGCTACTCCTATTATAATGAATTAACATGCAATCGCATATAATCAATTTAATCACAATCCGTTTATCAAAATCAATCCTCAATTACATAGATTACCTAGGCCGGGTTTCATCCCGAAACCCTAGCTAGGAGACTACTCACACATATTCATAATCAAAGCAATAATGAATTCCAAAAGCATAATAGATATAAACATGAATTCTGATTAAGGAATAATAAAGCTTGATTAATAAACAAGAATGAATAATACCAATTGTATTGATGCGAATCAATGGAAAAGTTCACAACTTTGATATCCGTCGTCAATGAATAATACAAAGAATCTTCACAAATCTTGCTTCAAATCAATCCAAGAAAACTAAAATCGCTAGAATAATCTCTAAGAAAACTAATGAATATCTAAAACTAAGAACGTTCTCCTATAACTCTCTACAAAGGCTCTCAAAAACTATCTCTAAAAACTGTATGAGGAATCCTCTTAAAGTTGGGCCTTATATACGTCTTCTAATGCGGAGAAGTCAAGCGCGCAGTTAACCCTGGATCAGCACGGCCGTGCTGTATTTGGCACGGCCGTGCTAGCTTGTCAGTAAGTAAACCGGATTTCTTCTTCAAATTGGCACGGCCGTGCTATATATGGCACGGCCGTGCAGCTTCCTGGCACGGCCGTGCTAAATATGACACGGCCGTGCTGAATATGCTCTAGCACGGGGCTCATACTGAAGCTGACACGGGCATGGGCAACATCTGGCACGGCCGTGCTAATGGCCTGCACGGCCGTGCGGGTGCGTGGATACTAACACGGCCGTGCTATTGGCTTGCACGGCCGTGCTGCCTTGCATGGGGTTGCTTGCTTATAGGCCAGCACGGGTGTGCCTATGGTAACACGGCCGTGCTGCCTGTGCTATGTAATCAATGCACGACACTTGAACTTCCTTAACTCCTCGGACTTCGGTCAAGGCTAGCTCGGTTACGCATCAAGGGCTCGGGATCCGATTAAACTCGGTTGATATTACCTGAAAACACATCAAAAACAAACCGAAAACCCGTGAAGCACGGAATATGGGGAACGTAAGCATAACAAGGTAATAATCGGCCAAAGCGGCCCTAAATACATCCAAAATCATCCTAAAATATGCTCTAAAGCGCGCCCTAAAGTGCGCTTGTCAAAACCCCCCAAGCTACACTTTTGCTAGTCCTCGAGCAAAAACCAAGGGAAACACACACAAGATCAAATAAACTATGCCATTGCGAACAAATCAAATTAAGCACGGAATGAAATCAATGGATCCTACTTAGAACAACCATGCACGGAAGGAAAACTCACTCAAACAAGCAACGAGACACACAATCCAAGATATCGTTGATCAAATGCGAACAAGACCTAAACCAAGCATAGAGAACAAAGAAATCATGCTTCCCTCTAAACCCGACCAAACCGGCCACGTCCTCCCCTTTTGCTTCAAATCACCACCCTAATTGGCCCCTCGTGATTCCTCGAAGGAACCGGAAGAAGTTATGTTTTGAGGAAATAACAAAGGTATCCCGACATCTCGATTACGCATAATCTTTCCATAGAGTTGAAAGGTATCTCCCTCCACCGTTTGAGAACCAAACACCTCTAAAGTCTAAGGGTCTTAAAGGGTTGTAATGTATTGGCAATGGGTAAGGTAGGTGAAAACAATTTTAAAAAAAAAGTGGGGTTAATTCCTAAATGAAGCGCAAGAATCACAATTCTCAAATACAATAGTTCAAAAGATGTAATTCACTTTCTACAATCTCATTGATTCACATTCTTACACATCCCAAATTATCCATATAATACACACTCAAATGACCTCTTTCAAACTTCAAAACTTTATTTATGTGTCCTTGCCTTTTTCACAATTCGGACGGCTTTTCTCTTCTTCTTTTTTTCTTTTTAAATTCTTTTTTTTTTCCTCCTTTTTTTTTATTGATGGCAAAATGACTTTCACATTACATATTTACAATTAGGCTCACTTTCACACCTGCTCAAACCAACTATCAAACTTTATTTCTTGATTAGTAAACAATAAGCTCAACAAACCTATCTAGGTAAACGCTTCACAACTAAGGGTTGGTAAAACATTGGCCATCGGGTTTGTAACACGGTTAACCAAGAATGGAATTAAAGCTCAACATGGTTAGCAAGTAAGATGATGTAAAAAGAAAATCAATTTGTAACAAAACAAAAGGAACAAAATAAGAAAAATGAAAAAGGTGCCCTCTTCCTCCCTTAAAAGTGTCGAGTCGGTATTGGGAGCTACAAGTCAACACAAAGATCGAAACATGCGTAATCAAGGATCCAAATATGCCACTCAAGAAGAATGATGAAGGCTAGAACAATAAAATCTCACGGGATTCAAAAACAAAGCAACTACCAATTAAGGGGATCAAATCCACAAATGGGAAGCGACTCCATCTTACCACAGCCCAAAGGCATAGAGTTTCACATGACAAAAGTGTTCTAACCAACTACCTTCGCCTAGACTCGTCTACATTGATCAACAATAGACTCAAACTGTGTATTCATCACTGGCTTAAGTAGAAATAGATATTCCACACACATTCATTCACGTTTCGAATCCAAATATGAGCATTATTCCAAAAGTTTATGCAATTAGACAAGTTTATCACGATCCAAAAATATAGGAAAAGACTATTAGGCAAATCATATAAACTAGACTACACATTCTCATAACAGAAGCTTTTCCTATATTGCACACAAAAACAAAAAAAAACTAAAGGAAAAAGGGAAAGATTTCACCAAATGCTTCTTGAAAACACACTAAGACAACATGAGATGCGGCGAAGCTCCTAATGCTACCTCCATGAGTCTTCATATCTGCACAGGTTAGATAGAAACAAACCAAAACGAAACCAAAAGAAACTCGTTTTTTTTATTTTTTTATAGGAATATGAAGAAAAACAAGGGAAAATAAACAAGGAAACCATTCACCCCCCCCCCAAGCTAGTATAGACATTGTCCTCAATGTCAGGCATCGAGAGACTACCTAGAAGGCAAAAAGGGAAAGAGAAAAGTACCTCATTGACTGGGTCTCGGGTTGCCTCCCGGAAGCGCTTCTTTAACGTCATTATCTTGACGCAACACATGGATTACAGGTTACCCATAATCAATACTTGCCATTGCAGTGGAGATAAGCTCACCATTCTTATTCTTGACAATAGTCACCGCCCCTTTCTTAGGTACTACAAACACAGGGGAAACCCTTCCTTGATGTGTTGGAAGGGGTTTAAGCTTTACCTTTGGTGCTTCATTAGCCTCCTTTGCAGTGGCCACATCTAATGCATCTAGAAATTGCTCCTCCATGTCCCTGTTTTCCTTGTTCTCATTCAACTCAAAATCATGATTAGTATAGAATAGTTCGTTACGCATATCAGAGACAATGGAATCAACAGTGTCAACCATCATGCAATTATCAGAATTAGAACAAGGATATTTCATAGTTTTATTTAAATCAAAATCTAAAACCTCCTTTCCTACTTTCAATGAAATCTTGGCACCCTTTACATCAATAAGGGCCCCCGAAGTAGCTAGGAAAGGACGTCCTAGAATTATAGGTATATGAACATCCTCATCCATATCTAGGACCACAAAGTCAACAGGTATGACAAACTTCCCCACCCTTAGGGGAACATCTTCCACTTTACCCTTTGGAAATTTGATCGATCGATCGGCTAATTGAAGGGATATGTTAGTGGGAAGAAGTTCTCCTATATTTAATCGTTGATAAAAAGAATGTGGCATGAGACTAACACTAGCTCCAAGATCACACAAAGAATTATCAATATTCATTTTGTTTATAGCACAAGGATTGAAAAGCTACCCGGATCTCCTAACTTAGGAGGCATTTTGTTCATTATTATAGCACTACAGTGTTCAGTGAGGTTAACAGTTTCTACCCCTTCACAGTTTCTTCTACCACTCAATATATCTTTTAAAAACCTAGCATAGTTAGGCATTTGCTTGATAGCATCAGTGAATGGTATAGAAAGGTGGACTTCTCTCAAGGTCTCTAAAAACTTCCCGAATTGGGCATCTAGCTTATGTCTCACATATTTTTGGGGGTAAGGGAGTCTATGTAATAGGTCGGGTTCATTGGTTTGTGCTCCCACCTGTTCCTTTGGGACCTCATTAGTTTTATCTTTTTCTCTGGTCCTCTCATCCTCACTTCCTACAACATTATCAGTGATAGGTGGAGTCACAGGTTGACTCTTTGGTGGTATTACATTATCGCTTCCTATCAAAGTCTTTCCACTCCTAGTGGTGATAGCATTCACAAAATTTTTAGGGTCAATACCTTGAGGCGGTAGTTTTGAAACTCCAACCCCATCTTTTATAGCACTAGCCAACTGAGAAATCTGGGTTTCAAGAATCTTATTATGTGTCATCACTTCACTAAACTTTTTATCAGTGGTGGACATAAAAGTGTTGAACATTTTAGCCTGGGACTCCATCATTTCCTCCAAGCTAGATCTCTGCGGTGGTCCTTGAGCATAATAATTATCATTTGTAGCTCGGGAACCACGCACATTAGATTGTTGGGGATTTTGATTAGAGTACCCCTTATTATTATTCCAGTTTCCCCTGTTATTAATGTCGTTCCCCCTTGATTGAATTGCCCTTGGGAATTATGATTCATTTGATTACCCTGTTGGTATTGGTTTGGATTTCCAAAACCACCATGTTGATTATAGGGTCCTTGGGAATTTTGGTCCCTTTGGCCCCTATTTCCCCACTGGTTTTGATAATCAAAATCATTACCTCCCTGATTATAATTGTTCTCTCTTTGATTAGGTGGCAGATATCTATTATTGTCATTCCTAGGTCCGTTATCATAAGACATAGCATTGACCTGTTCATTATTATATCTATTACCATCATTATTATTAGGATCATATGAGGGATCAAAATTACAAGCATTAGTATAATGATCATAAGACCCATAGTTTTCACAGAAAATACATCCTACAGGCATATTAGAAACGGAAGGATTAGGATTCATACCTCTCCCCATAGATTGGGAGGGAAGATCTTGCAATGGCACGGAATCGAGCTTGGCTTTAATCACTGACATCTCCTTCCCGAGGTTCGTAATTTGTTATGTCAGGTTGCTAATGGCATTGAGGTGGTCCACTGAATAGACCGCTCCTCCACTCTTGTTCACAACATCTCGCTCGCCGTCTTGCCAATCCATGTGGTGTCGTACCACATCTTCGATAATATCTATGACTTGCTCTTCAGTTTTGTTCATTATTGGGCCACCTGCTCCCGCATCCAAACTGGTCTTCCCTTGAGGACTCAATCCTCCATAGAAAATCTATAAAACTTGATATGTTGGGATTCCGTGGTGTGGGCACTCTCTTTGGTACTCCTTGTACCTTTCCCATGCTTCATAGATCGACTCCCCACTCCTTTGCCGAAACCCTTGAATCAAGGCTCTAGCATCGGCCGTCTTCTTTTGAGAATATAATCTTCCCAAAAATGCTGTCGTGACATCATCCCAAGTGTGTAGAGAGTTCGGCTTCACCTCCTTCTCTAACCATTCGAGAGCTCTCCCAATAAGTGAAAAGGGGAAAAGCTTCAATCTCACGAACTCTTGATTCACCCCATTAACCTTGATGGTATTGCAGTACTTCTCAAATTCGTTCAAATGAGCCAAAGGGCTCTCATGCTTGGCACCACTAAACTGCCTTCTCTCGATGAGGGTGATCATAGCTGGCCGGATCTCGAAATCATTGGCCTCAGTAGTGGGTGGAGCAATCCCACTTGAAGCTCTATACGCCCCAGGAGTTCCCAACTCCTTAAGGGGTCGTGGTGCTGGCCGATTAGGTTGGCGCGGTATGTCTTCCATTGGAACCTGTTGTGTTCCTTTCCTTGAGAGTTTGATGACGTCAATCGAGATTTACGATTGCTCTTCAAAGTTCTTTCAATTTCTGGATCGAAGGGTATTAATTCTCTCTGTTTAGACCTGCGCATACACACTAACCAAACCAATTAAATAGCAGGGCTACAAGTGTAGCCAAAAGGGAAAAATCTTTTTGTGCTTTTTTTTTATGATGAACTAGACTCAAGAAATCAAAAAGCAATTAACAAACACCGCTCCCCGGCAACGGCGCTATTTTGACGAGGGTTAAATCGGTCGCTACAATCTAACTCTCAATCAAACAATACTTATACGAACACCCTATAACCAAGTACAATGGCAAATAAAGGTTCGGTCCACGAGGAACGAGAGTAATTGCAAATCAATCTTAAACCTAAGCTAGTTCGAAATCAATGGAAAATGGTGTTCTAAAATACTACTAATAAGATGGGATAAACCAGATAAACTAAGACACTAGGGAAGACGGGAATTCACCAAACCATCGGTAACTACGCAACAAGGAATCACAGAGACAAACGGGATATGCAAAGACTATATGTCTGATCAATATCATGAGGTAGGAAGACAACGTGCAATATTAAGCTTGGATTTCTCATGCACTTAACATTACTCGATACATAATCAAACCACATTCAATAATGAAATACTCAATTCACAATCTCTTGTTCAAATCAAGAATATCATGCAATCAAATTCAAGATTCTAGGTTAGCTACTCCTATTATAATGAATTAACATGCAATCGCATATAATCAATTTAATCACAATCCGTTTATCAAAATCAATCCTCAATTACATAGGTTACCTAGGCCGGGTTTCATCCCGAAACCCTAGCTAGGAGACTACTCACACATTTCATAATCAAAGCAATAATGAATTCCAAAAGTATAATAGATATAAACATGAATTCTGATTAAGGAATAATAAAGCTTGATTAATAAACAAGAATGAATAATACCAATTGTATTGATGCGAATCAATGGAAAAGTTCAGAACTTTGATATCCGTCGTCAATGAATAATACAAAGAATCTTCACAAATCTTGCTTCAAATCAATCCAAGAAAACTAAAATCGCTAGAATAATCTCTAAGAAAACTAATGAATATCTAAAACTAAGAACGTTCTCCTATAACTCTCTACAAAGGCTCTCAAAAACTATCTCTAAAAATTGTATGAGGAATCCTCTTAAAGTTGGGCCTTATATACGTCTTCTAATGCGGAGAAGTCAAGCGCGCAGTTAACCCTGGATCAGCACGGCCGTGCTGTATTTGGCACGGCCGTGCTAGCTTGTCAGTAAGAAAACCGGATTTCTTCTTCAAATTGGCACGGCCGTGCTATATATGGCACGGCCGTGCAGCTTCCTGGCACGGCCGTGCTAAATATGACACGGCCGTGCTGAATATGCTCTAGCACGGGGCTCATACTGAAGCTGACACGGGCACGGGCAACATCTGGCACGGCCGTGCTAATGGCCTGCACGGCCGTGCGGGTGCGTGGATACTAACACGGCCGTGCTATTGGCTTGCACGGCCGTGCTGCCTTGCCTGGGGTTGCTTGCTTATAGGCCAGCACGGGTGTGCCTATGGTAACACGGCCGTGCTGCCTGTGCTATGTAATCAATGCACGGCACTTGAACTTCCTTAACTCCTCGGACTTCGGTCAAGGCTAGCTCGGTTACGCATCAAGGGCTCGGGATCCGATTAAACTCAGTTGATATTACCTGAAAACACATCAAAAACAAACCAAAAACCCGTGAAGCACGGAATATGGGGAACGTAAGCATAACAAGGTAATAATCGGCCAAAGCGGCCCAAAATACATCCAAAATCATCCTAAAATATGCTCTAAAGCGCGCCCTAAAGTGCGCTTGTCACCTAGTTGCAGTATGCTGATGAATATCATGTTTAGACTGATTTCTGTTGCTTTGGATAATGTTTGTGTTAACCTTTGAACCATATTTTTAAGCTTTCTGTCTTATGTTGTAGTAATAGGAACTTGTTGTTGGGTTTTGCTAAGCCTAATGCTTGGCTTTTGGGTTGTACTGTTTCTTATAATTAATTAAAAGGTTCCTTTATTTTTTAAAAAAAGATGAAGCATATAATTTTAATGAAAGAATTAAAGAAATATAGTGTAATAAAAAATTAATTAATAGTGTAAGAGGACATGTGTCTTTTAGGTTAGAGAAAAAGATTTTGAAGTGCAATAGGATAGAGACATGTGTTTCCTTTGGTTATAGTTTTTAAATACTAAGTATAGATATAGATAGATAGATAGATGGCACAATGTAATCTACATCCAAATATGTTTTTTTTTAATACTTGTTATTAAGCTTCTCAAAACATTTTTTTAAGATAATTTTTATTATGCATTTGCATATATGCATGGAATATAAACTCGATCAATAGCTATTATTTAATATGTGTAATTAATTACCATCATAATATTATTTGTATAGTTAAGAGGTATATTCATCATAAATTTATTTGCTCATTTTATGTGCATGCATTATTAAGTATTACTCCCTCTGTCCCCGATTGATAGTCACTTTTGTTAAAAAATCACGGGAATTAAGGAGAAATAAAGAAATTACATTGAAAAAATAAATTTACATTGGGTATGCAAAAAAATAGAGAGAGAAAATAATTAAAATACATGAGAAAGTAAAATTTACATGGGAAAGTTAAATTTGTACAAATATTTTTGCAAATGTTAGAGAATTTTGGTTAAAAAATAATATTAATTGTACTTGAAAAAAACAAATGTGACTAACATTTTGAGTCACTAAAAATGACAAAAGTGACTATCAATCGGGGACGGAGGGAGTATTAAGATATGTATTCATCAGTCATCATCAAACTATTGCGGATTATTTTATTTTATTATTTATTTTATTTTTTTTACATAAAATAAACATACTAGTAAAAGTTGGCAAGTTTGTCAAACAATGTTACACTAGTTTTTATTCTAAATAGTGAATATAGGCCTATTCTTAGTTTCTTATTGATAAAAAAATTAAACGAAATAGTTGCATGGGAAATGATTAATAAATGGTTGCTTGTGACGTGTGAGACTCTAAATACGAACTAATTAAATGATTGAATAAAAAGGGACTAAAATTAAGACAAACGAAAGGAAAAAAAGGACTAAAAATGGAATCAAAATTAATTTAAAAAAGAGAAACCTGATATTTAATCTCTCAAGGTGATTTCCTGTCGTTATCACCGAAATTTGCAAAGGGGAAAAAACAGAAAACAGTGGTTAATAAATATAATTGGCTAAGAATTCTGAAAAGTTTGACCCACAATTCTGTCTTAACCGAAAAGGATGGAGTTAGCATCATAGACTCTATTTGTCAGCTTCTGATATGCATAACCCACCCCTTGTTATTTCATTTGTCCTTCAATACAACACACCACGGTAATCGTACTATATTATTAAAAAATTAAACAAATACCACGTAGCTCTTTTAATATCTATTCTCTTTCATTATTTTTATTTTAATTCAATTCAATTCAGTTTAACTCCAATAAGTTCATTTTAGCTCAATTCAATCTATTAGAACACGCCCTTAGAGTGAGTGATTTTTTTTTAAATTTTGTTTGTTATTATTATTATTATGTTAGTCTCATACGATGTACTCCCTCCGTTTTTAAATACTTGCTCCACTATCCTTTTTCGGCTGTTTTTAAATACTTGATCCATTTTCTTTTATAGAAAGTTTTTACAATGTTTAATTTATTTCTCACACTTAAGGCCTGTTCTCTTCCGTTGAAATTCAGTTCAGTTCAGTTAAGCTCTATTCAGTTTTGTTCAGTTCAGTTCAGCTCAGTTCAGTTTATTTCAGTTCAGTTCAGTTTATTTCAGTTCAGTTCAGTTCAACTCTTAATTTACGTCTAATGATATTGCTAATGATATAAAGCCAAATTTCATTCTTTTAAGCTCTTATTACAACAACAACAACAACAACAACAACAACAACAACAACAACAACAACAACAACAACAACAACAACAATAATAATAATAATATTAACAATAATAATAATAATAATAATAATCAATAAGTAATAAATAATAATAATAATCATCAATAAATAATAATAATAATAATAATAATAATAATAACAATAATAATAATTTAAATAATAATACTAATAATAATAATCAATAAATAATAATAATAATCATCAATAAATAATAATAATAATAATAATAACAATAACAATAATAATAATAATAATAATAAAAATAATCAATAAATTATAATAATAATAATAATAATCAAAATTAATAATATTAATAATAATATGTACATTTGTATATACACATATGTATAGTAATAAATAATCAATAAATAATCAAAGATCACTAATCCGTAGTTAGAAATCACTAATTAATAAATTCAGTTCAGTTCAGTTTAGTTCAGTTCAGTTCAGTTCAACTCAGTTCAGTTCAGCTCAGTTCAGTTCAGTTTAGTTCAGTCAATCGGATCGGAACAGGCCCTTAGTGGACCCAATATAATACTCTCTCTCCTCCTATTCTTCCACTACTTTTGATGTTCACAATTTTTTGTTTTCTCATCTACCCCACTACCTCCATATTTTGTTACTTTCTCCAATTTCTCCTAAAACTCCGTGCATGGAGAAATGGAGCAAGTATTTAAAAACGGAGGGAGTATGATTTTTAAATACTTGCTCCACTTTTCATTTGCGACCGTTTTTAAATACTTATTCCATTTCCTTATTTGAAAAGCTTTTACAATATTTAATCAATTTCTCTCACCTAGTGGTCCCAACATATATTCTCTCTCCTCCAATTCTCTCCACTACTTTTGCTTTCTATAATTTTTTATTCTTCCACCAACCCCACTACCTCCATATTTTATTACTTTATCTAATTTCTCCTAAAACTCCGCGCATGAAAAAATGGAGTAAGTATATAAAAACGGAGAGAGTAGTTGTGTGTAATAAGTAGTATAGTTAATTTCAGGGGCTGAGCTAGGGGGGCTGGCGGGGGCCTTGGCCTCCCCCTTAGCTCAAGATAATAATTTGGACACAAAATTTTTAAAAAAATCGGGTGTACAATAATTATTGTACATTCATTTTAAATCTCTCTTAAAGTGATCAATAGTTACCCCTAAAATGAATAAAAGTTACCCTAATATGTATAAAAGTAACCCAATATAAATAAAAATAATTTACGTTTTATTGGTAAAGAATCACATTTTAAATGACTAAAATTCAATTAATAGTGATTGAAAGTAATTTTATCACCCTTATAAAACTTTTCTTGTTCGACTTATAAAAAAAATCATATTATGTTCAAAGTTACCCAAAAAAAGGCAAAAAGTTACCCCTATATTGCTCGATGTACACTAATATTAGTGTAAACCGGATGTATACAAAAGTTTGCTCTTAATTGTTATGAATATTGGTGTAGAAGAGTTGGTTTTTTTCATGTGATAGTATGCAAGTTATCACGGGATCAAATCTTGTAGATAACAAAATTTGTTTTTTTTTTAAAAAAAAATTGTTTCTTTTTTTAAAAATGTAAATGTAATACGTAGGTATAATCTTGCCCCCCCCCCCTTCCCCCACTTAGAAATTCTGGCTCTGCTTAATTTTACAAAACATGAAATTTTACAATGACACAAGCTGGTCACATGTATATTTATAAAAGAACAAAATAACCTCTATATTACTGACCAACTAACCTTACAACACTGACCAAGTAGCGCTCATGAGATATAAGAATTTTTTAAAATTGCAAGGCCTCTCGTTACGGAGTAGATGAATTGAACTATAACAAAATATACGAGTGATGTTAAATATTTTTTAGTCAACAATATTTTTATTTTCATATTACGCAACATTATATAAATTTACATTTTAAATTACATATCGGGGTAATTTAACAATATCCTACCTGATGAAGTTGGTAAGAATTCATGGTCAAGTTTTGAATATTTAGGGCCTGTTCCGATTGACTGAACTTAGCTGAACTGAATTGAACTGAACTGAACTGAACTGAATTGAGCTGAACTGAATTGAACTGAACTGAATTCAACTGAACTGAACTGAACTTATTAATTAGTGATTTTTAACTACGGATTAGTGATCTTTGATTATTTATTGATTATTTATTACTATACATATGAGTATATACAAATGTACATATTATTATTATTATTATTATTATTATTATTATTATTTATTGATGATTATTATTATTATTTATTGATTATTATTATTAGTATTATTATTTCAATTATTATTGTTATTATTATTATTATTATTATTATTATTTATTGATTATTATTATTATTATTATTTATTACTTATTGATTATTATTATTATTATTATTATTATTATTATTGTTAATATTATTATTATTATTATTGTTGTTGTTGTTGTTGTTGTTGTTGTTGTTGTTGTCGTCGTCGTCTTTGTAATAAGAGCTTAAAAGAATGAAATTTGGCTTTATATCATTAGCAATGTCATTAGACGTAAATTAAGAGCTGAACTGAACTGAACTGAACTGACCTGAGCTGAACTGAACTGAACTTAACTGAACTGAATTTCAACGGAAGAGAACAGGCCCTTAGGCATTGTTTAGTTCACCTTGTTTTACCTTATTTTAGAAAAAATAACTTCAAATCACATCAGATTAGAAAAAAAAGTTCACATCAGAAAAAATAAGTTCAAATCAGATCATCATTTTATGTGCAGTTTTTTTATCACTAAAAATCTTTAATTTCATAATGAAAAAAATGAAAATCACATATTAATAAAATACACATTATTACGAATCTAACAAGACTCCGCATAATATATTTTTTCTGTATATTTAAGGTCAAAGGTTGGTCAAATTTGACATTCTGATCAAATCAGATCATATTAAACCACACCAGACTAGATAATTTTAGATAAGTAAAAATAAGGTGAACCAAACAAGCCCTTAACTAATACTACAATGAATGATACGCTATTTGAAGATGGAGTGCTGGGAAATAATTAGTCAAAATATTTTATTAAAAAAGAGAGAGAGAGAGATAGATTAAAACAAGCATATTTCTCCCTCTCACATAGTGAAAAACATATCAATTGGTTGTTGGTGTAATGATGATTGAGACTACATTTGGTGAGGAGGATCCGTGTTCGATCCCACGCAACAACAATCGGGAGGGGAATGAAACCTAATCACCCAGAATTGATCCACAAATTCGAATTAGCTCAATGGGTGAACCGGGTAAAACACCAAAAAAAACAAACATACTACTCCGTGAGTGAATAGTAATTTTGATGGGTTTGTTGATTATAGGGGTCCAATATACAAGTACTCAGTTTTTTTTTTTTTTTTTTTTTTTTTTTTTTTTTTTTTTTTTTTTTTTTGACAGAAGGTGTATTTTTGTGTCGCTAGCCAATGCTCTTAATACAATTCGGTTTAGCTAATCAACTTTAGGGTTGTTAGTCTTGTTTCCCTCTTGTCACCTTTCTTATAACGGAGTACTAAAGTTGATATTAATCTTTTCCAGAATTCCAGTTACTAGTATGTTTCTAGTTTCCACTTTCTATTTCGCTACTTTCTTTAATTCAAGGGTTCAACTAACTCTTTGTAACTTTGTTCTTCAGTCTTTAGTAACTATCATTGATAATAAACAAATAATTTTTCATGTCAGCTTTATTTTAGATGAATCCACCGGACAAACAATAATGTATAACTCCCAATACATAAATTTCACACAACATACAAAAAGGTATAAACATCATTTGATAATTTCACACAACACAAAAAGCTTTATCTTTTGATAATTTATTAGTATTATTCTTAGGGTTTGTTCTGATTTAATGAATTGAGCTTAACTGAATTAAATTGATTGAAATTGAATTAAAATGATTGGAGCTGAATTGAACTGAACTTAACTGAAATAAATTGTTTATAAGAAAAGGAAATTAGGAATTGAACTGAACTGAACTGAAATTAAGCGGAAGAGAATAGACCCTTACTATTTATTATATATAGGTAAAATTTATCAAATAAGATAAGCTTATTACTATTTTTTAACCAATATTATGGTGACACGTGGCAACATGGACCCTACTTAACGGACATTCAAGAATACATTAAGTGGTTGTGAAAGCCAATTTTTAAATTTTTGTGGCGTTGTAATACTTCCACTGTTTTTAAATACTTGTTTCATTTCTCCCTGCGCGAAGTTTTAAGATAAATAGAAGAAAGTATGGATGTAGTTGGGTTAGTGAAAGGTAAATTAGAGGAGAGAAAATCTAAAGGTAATAAAATATAATTTTATTGGGTCTTATTAGTTGAGAGAAATGAATTAATTATTGTACAAGCATTCCAAATAAGAAAATGGAGAAGTATTTAAGAACAGTTGGAAATGAAAAGTGGAGCAAGTATTAAAAAATGAAGGGAGTAAATATTTTAGTTTTTGTAGTGTTATAATCCAATTCTTGATAATTTTGTGGAGTTATAAGTAATTTTTTTTTTTTAAAATGCATTATTTGTTATATAATATATGTATTTAGTGGATTCCCATTATACCCTTATGATTATTGTATGATATTCTAGATATACTAGGCTTATTTATTTTACAAGGAAACCCTAATTGTATCACATGTATATATATATGTGTGTACTCCCGCATCGATCAGGATTAAGAATATCGATCTATTTCTCTCCCTTGCTTTTTCCGCTTTTTCTTTAATTTCATAACACGTTATTAGCACCAATTCTAACTGTTTTGGGTGAAAACAATGGACCTTCGGACAGGTCCTTTCTGGTGGTTTGAAGACTAGACTCAGACCAAGTGATGGCTGGACCGAGGATTTCCTGTACAACAAATACACGTAAATTGGCCTCAAGGTTTGTGCCGAGGAAGGCCCTTCCGATGCCAAAGTCAGTACAATGGTTTAGGGAGAGAAAGTTATGCAAGAGTATTGATTGCTTGAGGCTTTAAGTGAATGAATGTAGAGAGAGAATATTGAATGTATTTATACCTTGACATTGAGGAGAAAATGGTCTTTGAGCCAAATGGACCATGAGCCATTGACTGGACCATGGACTTGACCTGACTTGGCATGGATAGAAGGTTAAACCCTGACCTTGGGCTTGAAATTGAATCATTCATTGACTTGGCCCAATTGGAGTAAATTGGACCCAAACAATTTGCCCCCCAGACCCGATTTAGAAGCATGATGGGTCGGGTTTTGACTTGCAAAATGGAGGGATGATTTAATTTAAAATTTAAATTGGACTGTTATGAATGAATAACTGCTGTTTAGAGAACAATTAGGGAAGTTGGTAGGATTAGTGGGTAGTTAATTTGGAGGAAGTGTGTTTAACGATTACTTAATGGGGATTTAATGGGAGTTTAGTGGTGCGACTTCCATAATTCCATTTCCGAAAATATTTAAGCCACAACTCCACTCTCTCTCCTCATTTCTTCACCAATTCATCACACTCGAACTCACATAACCCGCACTTCCAATTTCTGATTCTTCTCTTTTTCTCTGAGATTTGCGCTCCAAAACCCAAATTCGCTACTACGAACTTGTAGATTGGCAAATTCCGCTTCATATAAAGGTAATTTTTCTCGAATTTTCTTCGATTTTGGTTGATTTCTGGGTTACCCTTGATTTTTTGAATTTTTTCTCTTTTTCTGTTTTATTCGATATTCCGGTGACCCGGAATGGCTAGAGGTCGGGGTCAGAGACAACGGCCTGGAGAGGCTGCAAGTGACGAGGAAAGGGAAGTTCCTCGTCTTGGGCATCAGGAGGCCAAAGCTGTTGCTCCTGACAGAGCAGAAATAAATTCGGTGCTGATTAATTCGGTGCCCCCTGGAGGGTCTGAGGAGACCAATACTGTTGGCCGAGAAGAGGAAGCTCTGGCAGCAGCACCATGCGATTTTCCCCTAGGGGCCGAAGAATGGGGGGATATAGGACAGAACTTCGGGGTGATGACATTCATGCCCTATGATTGGTGGGTGAACAATGGGTCCACCTACCACTTCGCCGAGCAAATTGAACTCTTCTATGACATCTTAGAAGAGGACAGGTTTTGGTGCCAAATGCCCGTCGCAACCGATATAATCCATCTTCCACCCCCTGGCTATGTGGGGGTGTACACTCAGCAGCTGTAGTACGTGCTTTAGTTCCACCTGCACTCCTTTTGTGACGAGGGTGTTGAACATGTACCGCATCTCTCTATGTTAGTTGATGCAGGTCAGCATCCAAAGGATCATGACCTATCTCTGGGTGTGCCTGTTCAATGCCTTTGAGCCGAACCTGCACTGCTTTAAAAAGCTGCATAAGCTTGTGCCGAACCAGCAGAGTGAGCACGACGTCCATAGCCCCGGCTGGTGGCGAATTGTAAGCAAGCCGAAGCTTTTGACCATCTGGCCGAACGATACTTCTGATAAATAATGGAGAGGCCAATGGATCTGGGTTAGGGCTCCATCGAATCCTGATCATCCGAACTTCTTCGGCGCTCCTCGATATTTGACGGAGCTTGATCCGGAGATGGGAGGTTTGGGCCCTGAGGAATTGAAGATGGAGCAGCCAGGGATCCCAACTACATTCAGCTGAAACTCTTCGGTAAGAAGAGGAACCCTGTGGGGACGGGCCGAATGTACTACTTGCCTGAAACTTGGCTGCCCGACTTCCACTATGCTTTCCAAAAGCATATGCTTGCTGTCGTTGGCCTCAACCGAAAGTACTAAGGCGGTAAGAATCTTCGGCTGGGGCCAAGGACTTTATTTATTATTATTTGTTGTTTGTGCTTCAACATTTATTTATTTTTGCGATTCATATGATATTATTTTTTTTCAGAGTTGCACGAAGGTAACACTGGTGTTAACTACCAACGACTCAGAATTGGTGTTGACAGAGTTGTGACCAACAACAAGCCTGCCATCACCGATCCAAAGAATCGTCCTCTTTCTCTACACGCTAAGGGGTGGTTGATTGTTTGTGCTTCAGACTATCTAAATCAGAAGCCCTGGTGGGAGAAACGAGATCCTTTCTTCCACCTAAATCCTGAAGAGGCAGAGACTGCTGCCACCGCTGTTGAGGTAGCTCGGGTAGCCGAGTCTTTTGAAAGCGAAGTTGGAACTTCTGTTGCTGTAGAAGGAGAAGAGGACGATGCTGCTGAAGACGCGCGTTTGTTAAAGAATTTGGTGAGTTCTCCAGACTTTTGACTTAGCATTTTCATCTTTTTATTGAAGGTTTTTCTTCACTGTTTGCTTATCCTGCTTCTTGCCCCCCATTTTTTGCAGTCTGACGAGGGAGAAGGCGACTGAAAAAGGCGCGAGGGGAAAGCTCCTATAATAGCCGAAGACCTTTCGTTTAACAGTTCTTTAGACTTAGACAACAAAATGAGCCAGGATCTCATGGGGCCCCCAAAGAAGAAAAGGGTGGTGGTCCTTCCTGGAAGGTTCACTGCCCGGGCGATGCCATCTGGGGGCATCAAAATTCAAGAGCCGAAGGAGGGCGAGACCCCTCCAAAGACTCCTATTGGGAGCCCGTTGAAGACTCCTCCTCCGCCTCTGGTCACTCAAGACGTGGAGGTAAACCAAAAGACCCCTGATCCGATGGAGGTGGCTTAAGGGGAGGTGCCGAGGAAAAGAGGATGCTGCTAAGAATGAAGCTGAGAGGGAAACCGAGGAAGTTTTCTTCTCCAGTGACGTTAACAGAGAGGCTGATGCCCTACTGGTGAATCAGCTCGTCGAGGAAGAAGTGGAAATCATTAAAGAGGGTCATATAGGTTCCACAGAAAAGGGGAAGGAGGAGGATGTCATAACTAAGCCTGAAGAGGCTCCTTCGTCTTCTCTTCTTTCCTTCCGGAATTTCCAGTCTAGAGAGATGGGCTTCTCAGCGCCCCTCGTCCTTGTTCCTTCTAGTGTTCGGGGCACCATTTGGGGAAACCATCGGGAAGAGGCTGTGACCTATTTTGGGGATCTCTCAGCTTTGTCTAAGGTGGGTAGGGCTAGGGTTTGGTCCATCTAAGCCACTGAAGGAACTGGAGAGCCTAGCCGAAGGATTCCCGACCCTAAAATCGATAACCAAAGGTTGATGATGCAGGTAACTTCAGTCTCTCCAGTCTATTTGTTTATCTTTTTTTTATTATTTTAATTTGCGCTTCAGCTGACTTGTGATTTCCTTGGATTTTCAGGTTGTACATAATTATACTCTTACAGTAGAGATGATTGAGACCCTTTAGTTGAAGGTTGAAGAAGCTAAAACTAGGGCTAAGCTTGTCGAGCTGAAGATTGAGGCTGCTGAAGAGCAACAAAGGAAAGTGGACGAGGCCTTCAGCACCTTTTGCCGAGAAATGGAGGAGCACATCCTTCCTACTGTCGATCAGGGCGAGGCTCTGATAAACGAGTATAAGGTCGTCAATATCCCCGCCTTTCAAGCTCGAACCAAGCAGAAGATTGATGAGGAGGCTAAGGCTCGGATGGCTGCTCGTGAAGAAGAGTTCCGGCAGAGGAAGCAAAAACTGGCAAATGAAGTTCAGCGCCTCGACAAAGTTGTTGAAGACAGCAATACAAAACTAGCCAACGCCGAGGCTGCAGCCGAGACTAAGGATCTGAAGCTGCAAGACTTGGACACTCAACTACAATAGAAGAAGACATAAATATCTCAAATCAAAACTTAGTTATGCCTCGTCAGGAATCAGCTCCAGAACCAAGAGGAAGAGGCCGTAAGAGTTCAACTCCAACTTAATGATGCTAAGAAGTTTTTTTAGGATGCTCAAGATCAGCTGAAGGTCAAGATCTATACTCAGGCTGAGTATGATCAGGGCTTCGAGTATGGTTTCAATGTGGCAAGGAGGTGGCTCATCATGCCGAGCCTAACGTCAATTGGGACCAATGTGAGGTTTGGGCCTTTGATGAAAAGGACCCTCACATGGTATATGCCAGCCAAGCTGAGATGGATCTCCTGGCCTGGATTGACGCTGCTGAGCTGAAAGAATCTCAGAAGAGGAAAGAGGTCGAAGATAGAGAAAATGAGGCCAAGCTGAGGGCTCAACTTGCCTTTTCCACAGCTGGAGCTGAAACTGCCAATAGTCCCACCGCTGCTGCTCAGCCTGACCTTTCTGCTAAAGCCTAGGAACTCGGGCAGTCGTCTTCAAAATCTTGCGGATCAACATGTGCTTAACTTCTAACTTGCCGCTTTTGAATTTTTTGCCTTGAATGTTTTTACTTCAGCTTGCCTTAATGTACAAACTCTTTATTTTTGTTTTTGTTTTGAGTAGTTTTACGTTGTTTGGCAGCTGTGAATTTCTGCTTGTGGGCAGCTGCCTATGTTATTCTTATGCTCTGAAACATTTGTTTGATGTAGCTCGTGAACCGAGCACATTTCTCACGATATGCACTATTTTCTTCCTTCCATTGTCTTATTCTAGTAGCTTAACCTGTCTTTGCCTTTCTGGTTTTTCAAAAATTTGCAAAAAACTTAAGTAAAGCTTCAGCTTAGAAAATTTCTAGCCGAAGATAACTTGTACTTGTGTGCTTCTTGCACCTCGGAAATCTGAAGTCATTGTCTTCGGATTTCTAAGGTGATTGCTTGTCCTTTATTATTCAGACGATGCTTTTAACTTAACAACGTTTTTAATACTTTATGCTATTTTTCTTTGCTTTCTTTCTATCCAAAGAATGGATATCTGAGACACAGGGCCAACTTAAGGCAATGTCTCAAACAATAACCATCTGGGGTATAAAGCTCAGTTAAGGCAACACCCTAGATCGTCCATGGACTCATTGCCTTTAGGAATAAATCTGTCCGAAGTGTATGCTTTGGCTAGAAGACCAATATTCCGTTTCAAGCGGGTTTGGCGGCAATCCGAAACATAATGCCTCTAGGGCGATGTTTTGGAGAATTCCAAGGGAAAATCCTTAAAGAGAAATAGAAGACAGAAAAATGAAAGAATAAAAGTTTTCTAGTATTTGTAGAAATGGTGGCTCGAAGGCCTTTTCATTAATAATTGGAAATGCACTTACATAGATTATTATGCCCCGAAGGGTTTACAAATGATATTTTTAAGTACATCAGCTTTCCAATGATTTTTCAGCTCAATACCATCCAATTGCCAAAGTCGGTATGTTCCATGTTGAAGCTCGTAATAAATTTCATAAGTCCCTCCTAAGTGGCTGAGAGTTTCCCATGAATTCGACTTTTCTGTATAATAGCAGCATTTCAAAGGACGAGGTCTCCAATTTTGAAAGGCCTCGCGTAAACCCTTCAGTTGTAGAACTTGCTGAATCTTTGCTTGTATGCAGCCATTCTATGTCGGGCTGAGTCTCTGACCTCGTCTAGGAAATCGAGGGATTCCTTCATAAGTTGTTCATTTTCAGTTGAGAAGTGGTGCACTCGTAGGCTTTCAGCACCGATTTCTACTAGAAGGATGGCTTCGGCTCCATACACCAGCTCAAAAGGTGAATGGCCCGTAGCCTCTTTTTTGGTTGTCCGAAGTGACCAGAGAGTTCCGGGAAGTTATTCCAACCATTTGACTTTTGATCTTTAACCCTCTTCTTAAGAGCGTTAAGGATCTACTTGTTTGCAGCTTCGACTTGGTCGTTACTTTGTGGATGACACACTGTTGAGTATGGCAATTTAATGCCGAACTGATCAATATACTGCCTCAGCGACAGGTTATCAAATTGCCTTCCATGATAAAAAAACAATAACCTTCAGAATTCCGAAGCGTGTGATAATATTCAGCCCGATAAACTTCGTAATAGTCTGCTTTGTGATGTTTGAGGCTGCTTCGGCCTCGATCCATTTGCTGAAATAGTCTATGCTAACTATTAGCTATGTTTTATAGTATGGATCATCTAGGAAGGGACCCAAGGTATCCATCCCCCATTGAGCAAATGGATGCAGATTCAAGATCGGCTGAAGATCTCGGGCTGGCTTATGGATGAATAGTGCAAATTTTTGGCATTTATCGCATTTTCTAACTAGCTCCTTGGCATCCGAGATCATGGTGGGATAGTAATACCCTACCCTTAATGCTTTATGGGATAAGCTCCTTCCCCTAGTGTGGTTCCCACAATTGTCGAAGTGAATCTCCCGAAGGATGTAGTTAGCATATGTTGGTCCCACGCACTTCAGCAGTGGGGCTGAGAAGGATTTTTCATAAGCTCCCATATGAAGAGGATAAACCTTGAGCTAGTTTGCTTCATCTTAGAGGCCAAATTCCTTTCTTTGGGAATTTCTGCCCGAAGTTTGTAAGCTAGGATGG
This sequence comes from Chenopodium quinoa, assembly GCF_001683475.1. Taxonomy (NCBI): domain Eukaryota; kingdom Viridiplantae; phylum Streptophyta; class Magnoliopsida; order Caryophyllales; family Amaranthaceae; genus Chenopodium; species Chenopodium quinoa. The sequence goes on from NW_018743937.1 coordinate 575,912, forward strand.
GGTCCATCCAGCTCGGCTCATGGTCAACGCAGCACACTACAGGTGCTTCGTCGAAACTTCTTTCTCGATGCACCTCCACATATACAGATCATTTTAGCTCAATTAGAGTTAAACTTCCGAGTTTGGAGAGTGCGTCGGCTGGTGCGTTCTGACCTCTTGGGATAATCTCGACTTTAAAAGTTCTCAGCTTCGCAATAATGGTTTTGATCTTTGTGAGGTAAGCTGTCATCAAGGGCTCTTTGGCCTCATATTCGTCTCAGATCTGATATGCGACGAGTTGAGAGTCTGTTTTGAGACAGACATGTTCGGCTTCTAAAGAGATGCACAATTCTAGGACAGCAATTGCTACCTCATACTCGACTTCGTTGTTTGAAGCTTTAAAAGAAAATTTTAGTGCATTTTCGAAGGATTTGCCTTCGAGAGAGGTTATCACTACCCTTACTCCCAAACCATTTACGATGGAGGATCCATACGTTAAAACGGTCCAGATTTTCTTTTTTTTTGTCTAGCGTCTCCTGGTACGAGTATTCGACCAGGAAGTCCGCTAGAGCTTGAGCCTTGATGGCTGCTCTCGACTGGTAACTGATGCTGAACTATGTGAGCTCGAAGAGCCTACCAGATTTTTCAACTTTGCCGGGAACTTTTTTACCAGCGGCTGATCAGTTAAGACCAATATTTGATGGCAATCAAAGTAGGGCCTCAGCTTCCGAGCGGCTACCACTACTTCATAAGCAACCTTTTCGAGTAGGGGGTAGCGAGTCCCGACGTCCGTCAAAGTGTGGCTAATGAAGTAGATCGGTTGTTGGATTTTTTCTTCCTCCCTCACAAGTACTGCACTTATAGTGGCTGGACTGACTGCCACGAATAAGTACAGAGTTTCTCATTCGGCTGCTTAAAGGCTTCTTTTTGCTCATCTTTCCACATGAGCTCTTTTGTTTTTGGGAGTTTTAGGGCTTTGAAGAAGGGCAACCCTTTGTCCGAAGTTCTTGAGATGAACCTCTAGAAGGTGGCCATTCTTCTGATGAGCCGCTGAACATCCCTCTTTGTTTTCGGCTTGGGAAGATCGAGCACTGCTTGCACCTTTGCGGGATTGGCATCAATCTCTCTATTGTTGACCATGAAGCCAAGGAATTTCCCTAACTTTACGCCAAAGACACACATCTTCGGATTCAGCTTCATTTGGTGCTTTCTCAAGGTGGCAAAGGTTTTTGCCAGCTGGTCCGCGACATGGTCTTTATCTTCCTTGCTTTTGACGATAGAATCGTCAATATAGAATTCCATGTTACAGCCTTTCTGATCAGCGAAAACCTGATCCACCAGCCTTTGAAATGTTGTCCCCGCATTTTTTAATCCGAAGGGCATCATTTTGTAATTGTACACATCGGCATTCGTAAAGAATACCGTTTTTTCTCGGTTATCGGGGTGCATGAAGACCTGATGATACCCCAAGAATGCTTCCATGAAACTAAGCAGGGCATGCCCACTTGTCGAGTCGACTAGCTGATCGATCCTCGAAAAGTGGTAGAATTCCTTCATACAAGCCCTATTTAGGTCCGTGAAGTCAATGCACATTCTCCAGGTGCCTTTAGCCTTCTAAACCATCACCACATTGGCCAGCCATTCTGGATATTAGTAGGGTTCAATGAAGCCTGCATCCAGCAATTTTTTGACCTCGGCAACGATGTCTCGGTTCTTATTTGTGGAATAATTTTGCTTCTTTTGCGTAACAGGCCAACACGTGGGGTCGACGTTAAGCTTATGGGAGATGAGGTTCGGGTCAATCCCGGTGTTGTCTGCTACCGAGAAAGCAAACACATCTCTGTTGTCCCGAAGGAGTTAGATGAGCTCAATACGGACGTTCGAATCAAGATCCAGTCTAATGGTGACACATTTTTCAGGGTCTCCTTCAACCAACTCTATTGTTTCAGTCTGCTGATCCAGCTCCATTGCTTTGGGGTCGGATTCTTTGCAATTGGGTCTGCTATCTATGTCAGCAGGCGTCCTAGAATTTTTCTAAGTCTGACCTTCTAAGTCTTTTTGCTCAGATGATTGGCCAGATTTTTCTTTCCCCGAAGATTTGTCTTTTGAAGGGGTGCCTTGGGCTGAAGCACTTAGGCCTTTCGGCTTCTTTGTGCTTCGCTCCATTTTTTTATTTTTCCTCCTCATCCTCGTCGTCCTTAGAGCGACTTGTGGGTGGCTTGAGGTAGTTGCATCGGATAGCTTCCTTTTGGCTGCCTTGAATTCTCTCGGGGTAGCCGGCATCTGAAACGTAGATCATCGGCTGATGATGATACGTGGAGACTACCCCTTGGATTTTGTGAATCATAGGTCTCCCCATGATCACGTTGTACACCGATGGAACATCCATGACTAAAAATTCGACCATAACGTTCCTGGCTGCTTCATCACTACCGATGGTGACAGAAAGGGTGATCTCCCCACTTGGATTGAATCCTGATACCGGGTAGGGTATCAGAATGAGATGTTTGGTCTTCAGCTTCAGTTGGATATAGGCCGAAAGAATGTTCGCGCCGTTGCCACCGTCGACGAGGGTTCGCCATACGTTGTGGTTAGCTACGGTCGTGATTATAACCAGTGGATCCTCGTGGGGGAATGTCACCACCCGAGAGTCTTCGACAGTGAACGTCATGTTCGGCACTAGAGACTCGGGTGGTCGGATATCAGCGTTGTTCACCTGATGGGTGAGCGCCCTCAAGTGATGTTTTCACTCTTTCTGAGAGTTGATCCCCCAAAAATGGCAAGGATTGTCGGATAAGTTTCCTTGTCCGACGCTTTGTTTTTTTTCGGGGAAAGTCGATTTTTTGTCGAGGGTCTTTCTCGTTCTTTTCAGCTTTTGTCTCCTTGCGGCGATCCATGATGTAGGGAATATTTCCAAAATTATCCCAAACTTGAACCCCACTGTGATCATACACTTAAGCATGGTGGCGTCCAAAGGGAAGGAAGATAGAGCAAAAGAGTCGCCAACAAGTTTTAGGAACTTATAAACCGTTCACAGGGTGAAGGTTACACCCCTTAACGATCCATGAGATCGTTAACTCCAATAGGTCTGTAACCAAGACTGGAAGTTCGGGGATGAAGGTACAAATCCAATCTAAAACAGATTGAACATGCCCTAATAATAGGCCTCTACTTTATTCTTCTCGTATTCATGTGCGCTTTCTGACTAACATGCAGTCAATAGGATTACCCTAAACCTGTTTATCTATGTTGGTTGAATATTAATGCACAAATAAATCTATTATTGGCGATCACTTGAATTATAATCAAATTAACCTAACAAGATTATTAATTATCTTATAAAGCGTGATTACAAGTACAAATTCCCTTTCAACATACATAAAAGGTGTGATCAAGCAATAACAATAAATATAATATAAACATCGTAAATAATCATAATAATGACAATCATGACAATAATTATAACATTTATAAAAAATAACAATCATAATTAAAATAATAATGACAATCATGTTAAAAATAAAACATAATAATAATAGCAAGATCCTAGGCATGATACTAACAAAATTAATAACAAACCCTAGCATGTCACTAAACATTAAAAATAAAAGCTTAGCCCTAATATGAATATTACAAAAGACAATAAAAGGCATCACAAAAATCACAATTGTCATATTTGATATTATAAACTTTTCCCTATACATGATACTAGAAATCATTGTTTTCATTCAAAACATCAAGCATCCTAACATGATACTAGGAATCATAACAACCTAGACATGATTTCTATATCATAATATCAATAAATCAATTGAAGCACTTACTTGGATGCCTCTTACCTCTTTCTAATAACAAAATACACGCGTTAGTAACTTTAAGGAAAATAATAAAATTAAACAATTAAATTAAATAATTGAAATAGAGATTTAGGACCAAACCCTCAGAAATTAAAACCTTTCATGTCTAGGGCGAAGGAAACTTCGAATTATGCTAGGTCTGTTTAGATCTTGTGAATGCGGAATTTTGCATGAGAAAAACTAGTTTAGAAAAAGAGAGAGAGAATATCAAGAATTTCTTGATGAGAATTCATGATTGTTGATGATGATTGAAAAAAGAATTTATGGAGGCTATTTATAGAGAAAATTAGCCGGATATGATAAAAAACGAATCAGAGTTTCGAAAAGAATAAAACACGACTACAGCGCGAAACACGCGATTGTCGCCAGACGCTGCACTCTGTCGCCAGGCGACAGAGCTGTCGTATGGCGTTGCCAATCAATTTTCCACTCGTTTTCTTATTTTGATAAAATTTAAGCGTACGAGAGGGTAAAACTGTAATTTCCTTAAAAAACACTTCTTTTATTCTTATTAAAACTCTTAAAAGTCAAATAAATCAATCCTAATTGCATTAGGAATGATAAATCATAATAGGCCCTCATCTAGATCATTGGGCCGCATATAAAGATCAAACCGGGCCCAGTTTAGTATTTTGGCCATAACTTTCTCATTATTCATTGGAATTGGGCTTATAATATATCGTTGGAAAGCTCTTTTTGAACCCGACCCAACTACACTATTATTGGATCCTTTCCATGGACAAAACCAAACTGGATTGGCTGTTTTCTTAAAATAGGTTTTCAAAAACAGAGAGAAGGAAAAGAATTAAAACTAACCGCAACACTAGACTTTCCACACTTTCACTTCATTCGATTATGATTCGACATGAAAGGTACTCATCAGTGGGTTTGGTTTTGGGGAGACACAAATGGGTGTCTACAGAAGCCCCCACTTTGACTGAGTTTGGAGAAACGTAAGTTTCGAAAACAAAAGTCAAAGTAGCGATAGGGACGGAGAATGATTCAGAACGTTCTGCGATCCTAAATCATTATTATAACGCCAATACCTGCAAACTAGCATTAGTTAAAATAGATAAGAGAGTTAAGAAACGCGTATCTTGCACTGTCGAGCACACGTCTCTGGAGGTAGCCGATTTGTGTTGCATTTGCTATTGTTGATAACCCTCCACAAGCTAGGGAATACCGTCGATCAATGCCGCTACATCTCGAGCCTTTTCCTTGAATCATAGTGAAAACCTTCCCAATCATAGCAAAAGTCGTCGAAGACCGCCTCATCATGAACCGCTCTTCTCAAATCTTGGTGACAACCTCCACAATCTTAGCAAATGTCGTCGAAGACCGCCCATCTCGTGCTATCTTCTCAAATATTGGTGACAACCTCCACAATCTTAGCGAATATTGTCGAAGACCGCCCATCTCGTGCTATCTTCTCAAATCTTGGTGACAACCTTCACAATCTTAGCGAATGTTGTTGAAGACCGCCCATCTCGTGCTATCTTCTCAAATCTTCGGTGACAACCTCCACAATCTCAGCGAATGTTGTCGAAGACCGCCCATCTTGTGCTATCTTCTCAAATCGAAGACCAACGTTTGTCGATCTTTAAAGCTCGCTTGAACTTTGCTTTAGCCGGTACGTCGGCGCTTCTACTGCTTGTAAACAAGTATGTCGGTGCTTTGAATTGTGAACCTGTATATCAGTGCTCTCGAACCAGTTTGTCGGTGCCTTTATGTTGTGAACCATTATGTCGGAGCTTTTGCAGTGAAGCCAATGCTTAGGAGCTTTAAGCTAAGTGAGACGATCTTTCGTTAGGTCGATCATTTAATGTGATTGTAATCAAACCGACTACTAAATCATGTCAAATTGCTTATAGGGGCTAACTAGCGTACCAAGGAACCCAAAATTACTGTAAGAGGTCGAAATAACCGCTCTGAGTGACTTAGAGCTGTGTCGCTACTGCAACGCCTCTGGCGTCGCGATTTTCTCTGTCGCCAGGCGACAGATTTTGGCGCCAGACGACAGCCTTGTCATCTGGCGCTGGAGTCGGGTCTTCCCTATTTTGATCCTGTTGTTGCTGTTGCTCAGTTTCGCTCTGAACTTTGAACTTGGTCGTTTCCTTTCAACTAAATCCGCTCAAATCTTTTGTAAATTAAAGCTCTTCATCTTTAATTTACTAATCTATGTAATTTTTCTCAAATTCTTCTCATCTTGGAGGAATCTCTTGTGTCATATTCGCGGTTTTTTTTTTGAAAAAATCCGAGAATGTTCTTGCTTGCTGGGATGTACCTGCATTTATATCTTTGTTTTTAGGACTTTGATAATCTCTTTAATTATCTTAGGGTTGACCTAAGGTTTAGTGTTTCTTGACTCATTGACTTGTCGTGACTCAAGGTATAAACTTGACTCACTGTGATTGACTGAATCGAGGTTGACTCGACTCAAAGTGCTTGACACATGTGTTAGACTCAAATTAAGGTGATATGACACAACATAACTCAACGTGTACATGACTCATGTGTGCATCGTAATGTGATCGTGCGACTCAAAAATGCAAAAAAGCAAAAATGTCATTTTTGTGGAGGGTGCCGACTTTCTCCCAAAAAAGAAAGACGCGAAAAAGAATCGAAGTGAAGTTTTTGAAGGTGCATGTTGAATGAGCTTAGTCAAATGTTGTTTGATACTATCTCTCAAGGTGCAAGGATTAATTCATCCTAGGCTATCTCAATTGTTGACTCAATGAAGAAAGTATTTGGGTAACTTAGGCACGGAGGCTAAGCACTTCATACTTTGTAATGCAATGATGAGTGATTTTGATATGACAAAGATGCTTCAACGTTGTGTTAAGATTTCATGACAAAGGGTTCCTAAGGGAAGGAATATTTGGTCATGTATCTGTGCAGTGTGTGATGGTGACACTAAACTTAGGCCGCAAGAGTTAAGTGTGTGACAAAATATTATTGAAAAGAGTCAGATGGTGGTGAATCTTAGGTTAGGTAGGCTAATGATGTAAGGATCAAGCCCCCAAATCTAGCTTTAAATGAATAGGGATAACCACGGGGATCCCTTGATATGATCTGGTGTGAGTGTGTGAATGTGAATATGAATGCATTTTTATTACGGCCGCACCTCGATGTGAGGTTGCCTACGTATCCGTTAGGAATCAGGCCGAACGTAGCTCTAGCCGAACCTCGCACAAGTGTGTGTATACCTCAAAAAGGTCTTTTTAAGGGTTGTAACGTGGTTAGCCTAAAGGTTGAAGAAGAAAGGGATAAAGGCTCAAGACCCTAGATAAGCCCCCAAGGTGTGCAATCTTGCTTTTGAATCTTTGTATTCTTGATTTTTCTCACTTTTGCACTCTTTCTTTCTTTTTTTTGGCTCTCTTTTTTTGCTTTTGCATTTATTTTATTTTTATAAGTGTGGGAAATCCCGATCATGCGGTATATCACTCACTTGTCATTCATATTTCTCAGCCACGGTACCGAGCACTCGATAAGAGACGCAATCTGAGACGTGTTCATATCAAAGACATGTTCATGTCAAAGACATTGGAACACTTGCCCTTTTTTACACTTTTATTTATTTTTATTTTTCTATTTTGATCTTTCGAATCACTCAAGTTTTTATGAAATTGAAAATTGCATAAGTTGCACACCATCCCATCCCAAGATTAGGTAGATATGGGTTGAAAAATGAAAGGTCTATCGTTAGACGAGGATCAAAGTGGTTCATAAAAAAAAGGATTGCATATTTGAAGGGTGAAAGGTGATATGATATGGCTATAAAGGGTGCCTCAAATCATTGGTACACCTTATGCTTAGTTCGACATTTTTTTTAATGCAATGTAATGAAATGATCATATGCAAAGAAATAAATGATCATTTTATTAAAAGGGAAAAGGAAAGAATCTACAAAATTAATCTAAGGGAAAAGGAAGGTGCCTATGCTAGACTTATTGGGGAAAGGGTAAATAAAAGAAATAGAAAAGAGGAGGTCACGAAATCATATCGTTGAAGCTCGCCTCTATCTTGTGTTGTTTTCTTTATCATCACTCGCTCTTCTTGCTAGCTAGAGGCATGGGAAGCTTGTTTTTATCAATCAAATGTTGGATAGACTCCTTTAGCGTCCAACAACTCTCAGTAGTATGACCCCTACCTTGATGATATTTGCAATGTGCATCTGGATTCCAACTAGGCAATCTCTTTTCAGGTGCGGGATCTTGAATAGGTCCAATGGGAGTAATGAGTCGCTTGGCATGGAGTCGATCGAAGGCAATATCGTAGCTCATCCCAATGGGGGTGAAGTCTTTCCTTAGTTGCTTCTTAGATCCTTGGTTATCCATGGCTAAAACTTCACTGAGATCATAGGTACTAACATTGTTGCTAGAGTGGGCATTTTCGGAAGAAGAAGGATTGTCGTTCTTCTTTCCTTTCCAGCCACTATGGTTACTATTGTTAGTAGCTTTTTGCTTTGCGAGGTCATCTACGATCTCAATATCGATGTCATAAACGGCCTTGAAAGTATTTAAATTATGTTGGTACTTTAAATGCTTCGAATACTTCTCTCGGAGATTCTTGATAAACATCCACACAGATTCTTTTTCGGTAGGCACCTCAATCATCTTAACAGAAGTTTCCCTCCACTTATTAAAGAAAGAAGTAAAGCCTTCATTCTCTTTTTGTCTTAGCATCTCAAGTTGTCTATAATCAATTTCGACTTGAATATTACACTTATATCTATCAATGAAAGCGTTTACTATCGATTCCCAGGTGGAGGTTTTCTCTTTTTCAAGGGAGAAGAACCATTGTTGGCAAACGGTTTCAAGATATAAGGAAAACAAGGAATGAAAGACTTTCCTATTAATCCCCTTAATGTTCAATATAGTTTCAAAGGCTCTTATGTAAAGATAAGGATTATCTGTTGCCTTAAATTTAGGGATGTCAAAGGCATTGAACTTTTACGGAAGAAGTTCCTTGTCAACCGAGACCCCTTGCGAGCTAATGCCCTAGAATTTATAGTCATAAGATATCTTACTCAAGCTTTCTTGCATAAGATCCATTTGTTGTTGCTTCACAGGGTCTTTGATTTGGAGGGTTAAAGCCTTCAACACCTCAGCCAGGTCAGCCATTTGCTTCTTAAGCTCCTTGACTTCTTCTTGACTTGCCATCATCTTCTTAGCTTTTCTCTTTTGACGAATCGGTTTATCAAAAAGTTGAACTTGAATAAAGGTGTTGTCCTTGATTAATCGCCCTTCTCTCCTTGATCAAGTACTATGAAAAGGGAAATTAGGAAGATTCATTGTTAATTATTTGACTCCAACTCTATTCAACATGCGTGGATGGAAGAAGGTAGGAAGAATGAATGTTGTGATATGGAGAAAGCATGTAGAGAATGGAAAGATGACGTAGATGGAGAGATCAAAAAAATTAGGAATAGAATGTACCCCCAACTCAAATGACGGAAAAAACCGACTCATGCATGAACCTAAGACATGGTCATGGTGCCATATACTCAAAGTGTGTGCTAACACTAGTGACGTGTTAAGACTCTTGTGTAAGACCATGTGACTAGACTATGCGACTGGACTCAATTAAGGACCTAACAAGGGTACTGTTATTAACAAAATAATCGAATTGATTAGCAAACTGTTTAATTAGACTCATAGTGATGACTCGAGCAAAATACCGAACTATCGCCAAAGCAACATGACTGTCGCCGCACTATGCAGTGCAACGCCAGACAACAAAGCTGTCGCCAGGCGTTGCACAACAAAGTGTGGCGCTGCAGTCCAAATCTTGGCGCCATCGCTAGAGCGTTAATCTGGGACGGCTTTCGGTATTATTACTCTACATGACATGCCTATAGTCGTACTAAGTCAATTTCGATTAAATTATTAGACTTTAATTACTCAAATTAATTAATTAATTAATTAAGCAAAGTCCTTTTAGTCATTAATCATTTTATTTAGACTTAAACACAAGTAAAACAAACGGTTAGGAAAAACACATCGAGTATGCACAACAAATAATGCACAATTAGGCAAGTAGGCACAATATGATGCAATGAGTTTGCAACCTAACCATAGCTCTAGTCTCTAAATTTCGGGTTATGGGTTAGTCAAAGAGGGTCCATGGTTAATTGTCCGGATGCACCGCGCGGAAGCCTTACCTTTTAAAGGATTGGCGCGAGTGGATGGGACACCGCGAGTTAAAAACTCGCTTCCATGGTTTGGTGAATTCAACATTCTCGAATGTACCCTTTGTTGCACAGAGCGTTCAATCAGGTAGATGGAGCATGAATTCCAGAGGATTATGTCCATATTTAGAACACATATGGGTTTCAGAAAAGTGAGAAAACTAAATCAGGAAGTAGGATCGAGCAAACAGTGCTAAAAACCAGTCAAAATTAGAATGCATATTTCTTGCTTGGTATTGGAAGAACTTGGCGTCAGCGAATAGAGGCTATCGCCGCGATTGGCTTTGTCGCCTGACATGTAGGAACTCGCAGTGTCACTAACAATAGCAAGATCCTAGGCATGATACTAACAAGATTAATAACAAACCCTAGCATGTCACTAAACATTAAAAATCAAAGCTTAGACCTAACATGAATATTAGGAAAGACGATAAAAGGCATCACAAAAATCACAATTGTCATATTTGATATTATAACCTTTTCCTTAAACATGATACTAAAAATCATTGTTGTCATTCAAAACATCAAGCATCCTAACATGATACTAGGAATCATAACAACCTAGACATGATTTCTATATCATAATATCAATAAATCAATTGAAGCACTTACTTGGATGCCTCGTACCTCTTTCTAATAACAAAATACACGCGTTAGTAACTTTAAGGAAAATAATAAAATTAAACAATTAAATTAAATAATTGAAATAGATATTTGGGACCAAACCCTCAGAAATTAAAACCTTTCAAGTCTAGGGAGAAAGCAACTTCAAATTATGCTAGGTGTGTTTAGATCTTGTGAATGCGGAATTTTGTATGAGAAAAGCTAGTTTAGAAAAAGAGAGAGAGAATATCAAGAATTTCTTGATGAGAATTCGTGATTGTTGATGATGATTGAAAACAAAATTTTGGGAGGTTATTTATAGAGAAAATTAGCCGGATATGATAAAAAAAGAATCAGAGTTTCAAAAAGAATAATACACGATTGTAGCGCCAAACACGCGCCTGTCGCTAGACGACAGAACTGTCGCCAGACGCGGCACTTTGTCGCCAGGCGACAGAGCTGTCGTATGGCGTTGCCAATCAATTTTCCACTCGTTTTCTTATTTTGATAAAATTTAAGCGTACGAGAGGGTAAAACTGTAATTTCCTTAAAAAACACTTCTTTTATTCTTATTAAAACTCTTAAAAGTCAACTAAAGTCAATTTATCAATGCTAATTAAATTAGGAATGAAAAGAAACTTCTAGAAAATTATAGAAGACTATAATCAATCCTAATTGCATTAGGAATGATAAATCATAATAGGCCCTCCTCTAGATCATTGGGCCGCATATAAAGATCAAACCGGGCCCAGTTTAGTATTTTGGCCATAACTTTCTCATTATTCATTGGAATTGGGCTTATAATATATCGTTGGAAAGCTCTTTTTGAACCCGACCCAACTACACTATTATTGGATCCTTTCCATGGACAAAACCAAACTGGATTGGCTGTTTTCTTAAAATAGGTTTTCAAAAACAGAGAGAAGGAAAATAATTAAAACTAACCTCAACACTAGACTTTCCACACTTTCACTTCATTCGATTATGATTCGACCTGAAAGGTACTCATCACTGGGTTTGGTTTTGGGGAGACACAAATGGGTGTCTGCACATGAAGTATTTTTTCAAGTAACCTTTTCGGATCATATCCTCGATCTGATCCCTCAGCCGTAGACAGTCCTTGTTGTAGTGTCCCGGGGAATCATGGAACTCACACCATCGATTCTTGTACTTTTACTGATACCACTACGGGAGTGGTCTCGGCTTTTTGTATTTTTGCTCGTCCTTCGTCACGTTGTAGATTTTTGCGCAAGGAAGGGCGAGAGGAGTATAGGTTTCGTATCTGCTCGTGTGCGGGGCATATTTTTCCTTTTTCGACTCAGCGGCCAAACATGATTCTGGGCTTTCGCCTTTCCTTTTTTCTGGCCTTGGCCATCAGAATATTGTTGTTTTTGTTTCTTAGCCCTTATTTGGGATGGGTTTTTGCTTTGTTTCATTCCTCGGCTCGGATGAACTTATCCGAGGTGTCCAATGCTTCCTCCAAAGTCTGCGGGGGATGCATGACCATGAAGTCAAGGAACTTGCCAGCTTGTAGCCCGTGTTGCAAAGTAAAGACGGATAACCCTTGGTCCAAGCTTGTGATGCCGGACGACTCGTTGCTAAAGCGAGCCAGGTAGTTTCAGATACTTTCGTTCTCCCCTTGATGCAAGCCCATGAGCTTTGCAGTTGTTTTCTCTCGGCGGTTTTCCGTAGAAAACTTGCTCTTGAACTTGTTGGAGAGGTCACTCCAGTCGATTATCGAGCCTTCCTTGACCCCTTTTGGTGATCCACGCTTGCACGACACCTTTAAGAGTTGTTGGGAAATATTTGCACCAGGTAGCTTCGGACCTAAGGTTAAGATACATATGCCCCTTGTAAAAGGCAATGTGGTCCTTCGGATCCGAAGTACCGTCATATGTAATATGTGCCGGGATTTTCACCGTCGGCACATGCTCCTCAAAAATCCATTTCTAGAAGGGTGAGATGGTAGGGACCATTACGACCTTTCCCTTGTTCCTAACCGTTGGGACCGCGCTCCGCCCTCTCAGAGAGGTAGAAGTGGTTTTCGTCCTCGGCTAGGAAGACTCGAGATGAGGCTCAGTATGGCCAAGGTAGGAGAGGCGGCTGTGCACGCTCAACTCCTTGGATCCGAGGCGTTTAAGGACGCTCTGGCGAGAAGACTCTGGCCGAGCTGAGGCAGAGCTGCTGCTTTTGTTGCTATGATAGTTTTGAGTGTTGGATTCCCTGAAGAAATGCGAGTTCCCTTTTCTTTCTTGCTCGGTTCTCCAAGTATCCTCTTCCCATTTGTCTCCCAGCTCTTTAAAGGAAGGAGGCTTTCCCCCCTCCCCTCGATCGGTTCTCCTTCAAAACTGCCTCGACTGCGGAGGTGAACGATTGTAAGGAGGGTGTTCCTATCATAGGGGTTCTTTCTCCTTAGATTCCCATGTCCCTTTAAAAGCCTAGGACTTTACACTTGTTAGGGTGTACTAGGATTTGATTTCCTGACTGTTTGGGAGACCTTGAATTAGAAATGATACTCTCATCACGCTTTTTTATAAGAAACAAGTAGGAGTTGCCAATGAGTTTTAAGAAAACTCATAAACCTCGTTCATGCCTTTCTCCCAAGTAGAGTTCAAGGGATAATTAGCACGAATCGTAAGTTCACCCATGCCCAAATTGGTCTACGTGTACCAGAAATGAGTTCAGGAGCGAGGGTACTAAAATAACGTTCCTTTTAGGGAGGAATCACTATTCTAGCCCTAGTTAGGGCCTCTTGTAGCTCTTCCTTTTTCACAATTTCATCACAATTCAATACGTGCAACGTGGTTCTTAAAAACTAAGGGTTCGTTTGGCATCACTGTGGTTTTCTGTTTTTTGGTTTTTTGTTTTTCAAAATCTTATGATATATATCCTATAATGAATATAAAATTAGTCAAACTTATTAAGATAATGATATTTTTGAAAACTGACAACAAAAAAGTGGAAACACCTTTTTCTTGTTTCCTGTTTTTGGTTTTTTGTTTTAAAAAAACTGAAAACTAAAAACAAAAAACGATGCCAAATAATCTCTAAGTTAGTTGATTTTATTTACAAGCGTCAATCATGTAGGAATTACATTTCTAAAGTCGTTATTCTTATTTAATCAATATTTGTGAAAAGAACAAAATAAACAATATTCGCCTTGTCTTAAGTGATAAAACAACAATTAATTATCAAATTCTAGTCTTGATTAATGAAAGAATACTATGTGAATTAATTAATTAGAAGTTTGTTTAAAGTGATCAAACAACACTATTTATTCAATTAAAGTTATTTAAACAATAAAAGAAAAGTGAATTATCTAAGTGCTCAGGAAAGTAACCAATCTTCTTTTATGTTAAATCTCCGTTTAATGCGTCTATGGAATTTCTTTCTTTTTGTTACCTCCAAGGAATTCAATGGATTCAATTAGGGTTGGAAAATATTTGGGAAGAGAGAAGAAAAGTAGTATGATAGTAAGAGAACTAGAGAGATTAGGGTTTTGAGAATGCTAGGGTTTTAATTCTGATTTTTTCGGTCCTCTTTTAGGTTGAACAAAGATCCTATTTATAGGCGTAGGGATCTAGGTTTAGGGTTTTAGAGCCTTTCCATCAGGTGGCGCGCGCAACACTCTAAGTCACGTTGGTTGCGCTGGGTGCGGTTTGCCTTATACGAAAACGCGTTTTTAAAACTTCCATAAACTTTTGATTACAAAGTCAAATTAAGGCGTGTGAGATATCATTAGAAATTTCTGAATGTATACTTTCCAATGCCATTGAAATTAAGTTAAAATATTATATGGATCAATAGATATGGCCGTTGGAGTGCAAGGGTGTCATTTTAAGGTCCGGTTTAGTGTTTTGATCATAACGTCTTCGTTTTAGCTCGGAATTTGGCTTATAATATACCGTTGGAACAGCTCTTTAAAAGATCTATCCATCTGTATAGGCCATTTATGGAAATATTATGGTTGTTTTATCTATTTGGCTTGGTTTTAAACAATGTAAAATCCATTGGATCGAATCATTGCACTTGCCGCCTTTGGGTCCGTTATTAATCAAGTTTAAACATGTATGAGCACGTTTTAGGACTAATTACTAATCGCACAAGGCTCTAAGATAACTTGGTCTCAAATATGAGTTTTAACTTACTTCATAATGCATTTCGTAGTCCATAAACAATTCAACTTTGATCTAGCATGAAGAACGGGTTTTTGTAACATCATCGCACTTCCTTTCGAGACAAGATGCCAAAAGTAGGTGTCTACAATGATCGCGGGCTGGTGTCATGGGATTGGCTTGGGCTTTATTGAAAACCATTAGGGTCGCTACAGACCGTGCCACCTTTTCTGTTGAGGGCCCCGTTTGAGGGGTCCTCGGCTGAGAGTGAGAGTGAATGCTTTGAGGGTGGCTCTTTGCATCCGACCTGCTCTGGTGATGAGACTCGTTTGCTTCCGGGAATGACAAGATGAAGACGAAGATGGAGATGGAGATTTCTCCGAGGGTACCCTCTCCGAGCTGACTCTAACAGAGGGCGGTCTTCTTGGGAGGGGGGCGAAGGGGATGGCGTGGAAAATGGACACTTCCCCACTCCTGCTTGGATTGGGTTCCTCCTCGAGGGGGAAGAACCGAATTTGTTGGCATTTTTACCGTTCTTGCGATTCTTTATGGTGGGCTAAAGATTTGACTCGGACCAAGTGATGGCTGGACCGAGGATTTCCTGCACAGCAAACACACGTAAAATGGCCTCGGGGGTTGTGCCAAGGAAGACCCCTCCAATGCCGAAGTTAGTACGGTGGTTTAGAGAGAGAGAGATATGCAAGAGTATCAATTGCTTGAGGATTTATGTGAATGAATGTAGAGAGAGAATATTGAATGTATTTATACCTTGACATTGAGGAGAAAATGGCCTTTAAGCCAAATGGGCCTTGAGCCATTGACTGGACCATTAACTTGACATGAGTTGGCATGGATAGAAGGTTGAACCTTGACCTTGGGCTTGAAACTGAATCATTCATGGACTTGGCCCAATTGGAATAAATTGGACCCAAACACTAACTAATTGAGTAATTTGACAAAATCAGCCTGACTTGGAAGACGAAAGAAGGATCTCAATAACAACATTACTATTTTATGCTAAACAGGGTAACCCTAAATTCCTACTCTCTTGCCAACAAACTTTATTATATTAAGTCTACTATTGTCTTACTTTAACAAAATTAATTATGGGGTGTATTACACTTGTTATTCGATTGATAACTTATATGTTTAAAAAAGTTTGAATATTATGTTTTAGTAGGGAAATTAAATATGCTATTAAATTTATTACGGCTAACTTATCCTATTTGAATATGTATACTTTTGATGAATGAAATCAGTTTGATTAGACGATCGTACTTTCATTATCAATTTCCATTGCATTTTTTGATTAGATGATCACAGTATGTTTATTTTGAATTAAATATCTGATAATGTTAATTATAGATTCATATCCACTTTTTTTTTCTATCACCACTATTGTTGAATAGGACGATTTAGAACCTTACCAACCTTTTTTTTTATTTTAAAGAAATTTCAGGTTTTACCAAAATTTCGCATTACCGAATAGTGATTGTTAATTCAATTTTGTTGTGAATTTCACCATATATTAACTTGTGCGTGTAATTTGTCAAGTGTTGATTAATTATGTTTAATTATATGTATACTTTAGTTGGATGGTATGTGTATGTGTGTGTGTATATGTATGTATGTATGTATGTATGTATGTATGTATGTATGTATGTATGTATAGCATATGGAGTATAAATAATAATACAGTACATTGATATAAAGAATTGGAGCAAATTAAGTAAATTTGATGGTGGAGGGGTAGATTTGCAAATTTATACTTCAATCATGCTTGATTTAATTTAGTTTTTGTTGATGTCTAGTTGTTATTATACATAAACTACAACTTCATTTATTATAATAACCTGCTGACATGAAACATACTGCTAATATTTGACTACTACAGATTAGTAATTTTGTTTGGTATGAGTGTTCATGTATATATTCTTAATAATCTTTACAGTAATAGAATGTTATGTTACCTTCCTTTAAGTACTTTTTCTTTTAATTCTTAATATTTTGTTTTATGTAATAAGTTATGTCCAATCATACAAAGGTAGAATTATTTATTAGTCTTGATATCATCAGGAAATATTATTTGTCTTAGATATTGTGTGTTGAAATATACTTAGATGTATCAGTGCTTGGAAATAATACTACCAAAGAAAATATTTTATGTGTAGTATGATAAAGCAGTCGATAGTATGACCATATGTTTAAGGGAATTAAAGTTTGGGGCCTAATCTATTCGAAGAATGATATACATGTAATTCTTTGAAGCTTATAAAGTTACTTATACATTTATGATTGTGACTATTTGTATATACATTATGTCATTTTTATTGGCCACATGAATGCTTGTTCGACCTCAATTCATGCTAGCTAGCATTTGTTTAAGGATGAATTTGACAACAATTATTTATTGTGTTAATTAGATGTGAAATGAGTTCATTGATGAATTATAATGATGATGTCTATTATATGATACTAATGATTTTTTTATGAAATGTTAAGACAAGTAGTGTATTACTAATACACTTATTGCATACTCGTTTCCATACATTAACTGTAATTTCTAGATATTGTTCATGTACATAGTCATTATAATTGACTTTAAAATGATCATATGATTTGTATAAGATTTGATTAAATTCAATTACTGTACTGATAAACCTAGTTGAAGTTTGATTATAGGAATGAAAGTAAAACTTAATGTGCGGATCTGAAGTTCCTTAAATTTATAAAGAGTACTCTCACACATGGGTAAAGTTCCTTGAACTTATAATGGGCCCAAACCCTTAAGATTAATACAAAGAAATGTCCATGATCTACAAAGGTAAAGCATGTTTCTTACCACTACATACTATAAACACAATGTCATGAAAAATAATACAAAATTTTAGAAAAGTTGATATAATAATGTCTTTTAATTTGGTGGTTACTATAGATTCTACACTTTGGGTGAGTATTAATGATTCATAGATTACTAGATTCTTATTCCCAAAAATGATTGAGAAATAATTGTATGATTGGGAAAACTCTTGGCGCATAGGCCCTATGTATTAGCCATGCAAATAGGATGGCGTTTTGTAAATAATGGGAATATGAGGGTAGAAAATATGATGGAAAAAAGTATCACTATATGCATAATAGTAACAAAAAGTAGTATTCAAATAACTTATACTTTAATGGTACATTATACATGTATAATAGTACACAAAAATGTATCACTGTATCATTTTGAGAGTGAAAATGTACCACTGAACCCCATATTGCCCTCCTATGTGCAAATCATATACATAATCCTTATGCGCCTAGATGCACCCGTATGATTGAGATGATACATGCATGTTTCCGTGATGAATATAATTCATACAAAAGTTATACAATCTGCAAATTAAACATGATTGCACAATATGTATTTGAGCAAGAGATGGATGACATTGTGGGAAACTTACTTGTAAAAATATATATATTTATTATGCCCATAATTATAAGAATTATATAATTAGGCAAGAATTATGAATAAGAGTTTATAAAAATAATTTTGTTATGCTTGATACATGCATTGCTAAAAGAAATTATACCTTCAAAGGTAGAAGAGATTTAAAGGTTTTTGGATTCATTTCATGCCCCATATGCAAGGATTAGGGGGAGATTGTATTTATTCCTTTATATAATCCTTGCACATGAATGATAAAATATATTGATGGTCAGTTTGATACATATATACATTAACTTAATATCAACGATTTATTAGAAGTGGTCACATGTTAAATAAATATTTTGAAATTATACCAACCTGATAAATAAATGTAATTGATCATATACTAATTGTACATGCTTCAATTAAAATTGACGTTCCAGAAGGACAGCATCAATTACCGATGAACTTGTATCACGCATGAAGCGTGATAGACCAATAGGTTCTAAATATAATTAAATATCCTTGAAAAGGAAAGGAACCACTGTTGACAATGACAAATTTGAGGAAGTGATAAATCCCACGTTACATTCATTGAAGGAATAACTTTTAGTAAAATTCTTATATTCCATGATTATATAAAAGACTCCAGAAGAGTATGAAATTTCCAACAAGATTAACATGTATCAAGATTATAGTTAAAACTCCAGCAGAGTATGAGTAATTATAAGATAAAATATTAGTTGAATGTCTTACCAATTGTATAATTAAAGAAACACATGTTGGTGTTCTAATATCACATCATATTCATGGCCATGCATAAAAAAGCTTTAATAAAGTGATCACTGGTGTTGGTAAACTGACCAGAGTTCAAATTTAGAAAATTGATTGGATGTGATAGTTAAATTAGGCCATCCAGGTTTAATATCACCTGTCATGAAAACTTGAACTTTAATTTCACTTGATATGAAAGAAATAGTATGCTAGTGCTCTCTCATGTTATATATATAAAATGAATTGAATGGCAATACATAACACTGAGATTGAGCTATATTAAGATTGTGATTTAATTAATAGTTTGTTTTAAGGAAATTTCAAGAGATCATATGCTAGTTTTGAACAATTTTGCATGTGAACAAATAATAATAAATGGCCAGAAGCTCACTAAAAAAAACTTGTGTGTGTAGAGATTTTGAGTAACTAACTAGATGCTAAAGTATTTGGAGAACTAAGAAGATTGCCATTTAGTGGCTTTACAATTTAAATACAAGTGGTTAATCTCTTGATTGGGGCTATTTTATGTCAGCACATAAGAAATAAATATAATAATGAAAAACATACAACTGCACAACACATGTCTCCCCAATGAAATTTACTTCAGAAGAGAACATATCAAGGAAAATGTAATAATAAATACACATGAAATGTAAAGTTAATGAAAAAATGATGCTTCATTGAAATAGTTCTCTAGAAGTGATAAATTTTGTTTGATACAAATCTTCTGCGAGATAAATTTTTACTGCGATCCTACCAATGAAATGAATTTTAATGCAAATTTATATACTAAGTTGGTATAGAATTAGAAGCCCCTATAAATGAGATATTTTACCAAATTAAGGGGAGAAGAATCAGCAAAAATTGGAAAAATATTATAAATAAATAAATAAATTTGATGATCCCTATGATGGTAGTTTGAAAAGCTATATGCCATATTTTGTCTATATATCTTCAAGATATGTTGCACATTTATGATTTGATTTGTATTTAGTTATGACTCATGTTGCACAACGTTGAAGACACACCTTGGTCATATTATGTGTATACATTGAGATAAAATCTTGTCAATTACACTTGAATTACTGCACCTGAAGTGTAGGTTGTATGATCGGTTCCAATATAAAGATATGAATTATGGAAAGGTAGTGCAGTTAACACTTTTAATAGTGTGATAATATATAAATACCATAATGTATGAAATACTCAAAAAGTGGTATAGATATCTAAATTATTAAAATAGATAACCTATGATGCAAGAAAAGTTATGATGGCACTGTAGACACCTAAAAATGTCTCCTCAAAACCAAACCTGATGATGAACAACCTTTCACCGCCATTATTAGTCGGGTTGAGTATTTAATCTTGTATTGCTTAAATCCATATTTTCATTTCATAAAACAACCCAATTCCTAGCCCATTTCCCCAAACCTTCACTTATTTTCCTCTTTTCATGCTTTTAAACCCAAAATAATTTATTTGTTGTCCTTTAAAATCGTTCATTTCGTGTCCTTTTTATAAAAACATTTATTCCAGTTTATTTTTTTCCATAATCAGGGTCCAATGATTGAGTAGTTGGATGGGGCTTGAAAAGAGCTTTCCAACGATATTTTATAAGCCCAAATCCGAGTTATAACGAATAAGTTATGACTAAAATACTAAACTGAGTCCAAATCGAACCTAAGCCCACCTTACCTACAACCCAATGATCATGTGGAGGGTCCAAAGGATTTAATCCCATTTTTAAACAAATTAGGATTAATTAGAAGCTTGGATAAGTTTCTAAAATATCTTAATTATTCCTTTTGAAAAGATAAGATTAAAGAGTTTGAAATTAATAAAACTTTTCTTTTAGAAAGTCCTAATTCTATCCGAATTGAAAGACGTTCAAAGATAGACAGATATTATTTTCGTGCCTCATATTTTTTTTATCAAAATCTTAGATGGTGGGATAGCCCTTGAAATTATCTTTCCAATGATATATTATAATATCAATTATGAGCTATAACGGAAAAGATATGAATGAAATATCAAACTCTATCCAAAACTGATACCATCCCACTATTTCGTGCATATATTTTATACTACAAATTATTTTAATCTGATTCTAATTGGGTCAAAAAGTAGAATTCAATATATTTCCAACTATATATTATTTATCTTATTCCGATTTCTGGATCAAAAGATATGATAAAAACAAAAACCGCAAAAACTGCAGTCTATCGCAAGAGTATTATTCCGATTCGAATTCTTATCTTTTTTTTTTATTCTTCGACCCTCTTTTTTCCTTATAAATAGAGGTCATATCTCCCATTTTTCAATCATCAACAAGCTTGATCATCAAATAATTCTAAACACTAGCCTTCCCATTCTTTCACCATTCTTCCCTTAAGCACTCCAAGGAGTTCATACAATACCCAGAGTTCTATACTTAAATCAAGGCGTGAAAGGTATAATTAACTGAGGGTTTGGACCAAATCAAATCTACATTTATTTAATTTAATTTTCATTTGAGTTATATTTTTTATTGAAGTTACCAACAATTTATTCATGATGTAGTAATTTAAAGGAACGGGCGGAATGTGAGTAATTACTTAATTTAATTACTCTTATTTTATTTTAATATTGCTAGTATCATGATTAGGTTATGTTATATTTGATTTGACTAACGCTATTATCGTTGAATTGCTTCCAATATTATTTTTGATCACCATATTGCATGTTTAAAGGGAATATGTAATTGAAAATCACGCCTAATAAGATAATTTGGACAACCGATTTAGGTTCCTTTTTAATCTTGTTGTTAATTCAAGTGATCACATTATTTTAGAATTATGTGTTGCATTAATATTAAACCAATTTAGCATAATAATAGTTTGGAGAAACTTGAATATTTTGTTTGCATGCCTTTGAGATCGTAGGAATCACTTTTCACTATAAGAATCGAGTAGAGGCCAATACGGGCGAATGTAACTCCATTACTCACTTCGTACCATCATCCCTGATCCTCCTTTCGTGGTTTCAAACCATATGGAGTTAGTAATCTCATGGATTATGAATGGGGTGTAACCTTCACGGGTCAATCGTTATTGCCTATCGTTGTCTTTTAATCGTGGTTGCCTTTTATGATCCGTGAACAGTTTACAAGTTCCTTAAAAACTTGTTGGCGGCTCCCTACTTTCCTTGTCCCTAATCGTATTATGTAAATTCTCACTTCCTATGAGTGCCAAGCATATTCACAACATACTTTAACGTAGGCGCACTTCGAACAATGCCTACAGGTACCGATGAGAAATATATTTAGATATTATTGTCAAAATAGCACCCAAATAAAAAATATATCTTGGGAAATTAAATGATATACCGGTGTATGATGGAACCGATAAATAATAGGAAAAATACACTTTAATAATCTCAACTTTGGCTCATTTACTTAGAATTATCCCAATTTTTGATTATTATGCAACAATCCCAACTTTTAACTCTGTTTTCTTCCAACAATCCCAAACCGGTCAACAAAAGTCAACAACCTATTATTGCAGGTTACTTGACACATGTCGACATATGAGTGGTTTAAAATATTTTTATTTAAAAAAAACAAAAAAAAAATTAAACTCATCCATAACAGCCACCCCATTACCCAACCTTAGCCTCTCCGACCACCACTCCTCCTCCTATCCCACCACTGAAACCACCCTTTTTCCACAAAAATTTAACCAAAATATCGCCCTTCCCCAGCCCCGCCCTTGAAATCACCACAAAGTCGAAGCCCGGCCCCACCCTAAACCCACTCGAATTCACCCTAAAATCGAAACCCACGTCACCCTAATCTAATCAAAAACCACTCCAAAATCAAACATCGCATCGTTGTGGAAGGATATCATCGATTATCGTTTTCCGGCTTTCTCTTCATCTAAGATTTGAGTGTTTTTGACAAATTTCCTGAGTGTTGTAGCGGATATAATAAGACGGTTAGGGTTGCAACGGGTCGGGGTTAGGGTTTAGGGAGGGGAGGGTTGTAGCGGAGGTCGGCCGATGGCGGAGGGGTTCGCCGGGGGTGGTTGGTTCAAGGCGGCGGCTCAATCCTTGGCTGGGAAGGAGGGAGGGTCACCGTTCACGGTGGGGCTGGTAAAAGGGATTCAGGGAGGGGGCTTGTTGATGTTTTTTTAGTTTATTTTTATTTTTATGTTTTTGATTTTCATTTTTAGACCACTTAATGCTTGAAATGTGGCATATCAAAAAATTAAAAAAAGAAATAACCTTTTCAGCAGGTTGCTGGTTTTTTGGATTAAAGAAAAAAAAAACACAAGTAAAAGTTGAGATTGTTGCATAATAATCAAAAGTTGGGATTATTCAAAGTAAATGAGCCAAAGTTGGGATTATTAAAGTGTATTTTCCTAAATAATATGCATATGTAGATGGAATGGACTTTTGAATAAGGGATCAAAATATGTGTCCATTTTGATGTCGACATGAAACTAAGATAATAAATCAAAAGTTTATCATAGACTAGCAGTCAAATTAGAAAATGGAATTCTGAAATCTACACTGTACAGTGTTTTCATTTTTTAGAGTCTTGTATTTATGTGCATGTTTGAGTTTTAGATTTATGAATTACTCATTGTATGTATATGATTTAATTTGATGCATTACTCATCACATATATACTTTGTTTAATGTTCTATCATGAATTCTACATCTCATATTGCAAGCTTTAGTTCTAACAACAATTGTGTTACGGAGTATATATGAATGTTTGTGGTATGAGGAGTTTATAATTATGATGAAGGCTAACAAGAAGAAATTTATACTCTGATGGGATTATAACTGTGATGAAAGTTTAAATGATTTCGATCTAATAATATGTTATTTATGAATCATGCATGAAAAGTCCCCAAAGAAAATTCATACAACATATTCAAATATCTAGCCCTTCAAATTCTATATTCTGAAAAAATGACAATTTTGATATTGTTATCAAACTCATAGAGAGTATTGGTGACTAAGTTATTGACATTTCAACCTGAAGTTTAACCAAGTGAAAGTTAATCAATTTTTGTATTAATTAGAATTTTCTCGTATAAAATACAAAATGTCTAAAGAAGAATAGTAACGAGATATATTACAATAAGAATAATCTTCTTATGGTCCAGAAGAACCATGAGTAAAGTATATAATAATTAATTAATTACTTATGTTATATTATTACTAATTCATATAATCTTAGATAATGATATCAAGATATCACAAGTTGCCATAAATTATCATCAATATTTGATTATCAATAGCTACTTTTACTACTTTCAAAGTAGGCATAATTTTGATGGTAAGACAACTTGAAACAAAATTGTCATATAAGATAGTGGTAAACGCAAAATAAGTATTGTTTTCTCAAGTATGCATGGATAAATGAAGATTCCTTAAAGTGAAGATTTGAAGATTCAAGTTTGATCAGGGAGGATCAACTATCAAGAAATATTATTCAGCTACAAGTGTGAAGTTACTATCCTAAGACAACATTAGATTCGTTACACTGGAAGATCTCAAGTTATGCATTCATCAAGAGGAGAAAATACGCGTTGCACTCTTTTTCCCTTAACTATGGTTTTTTCCCACATTAGGTTTTCCTGGTAAGGTTTAAAACGAGGTAGCATGTCGAGGCGTATTACCACTACTAGAAAACAGGCAAATAACGACGGAAAAAATCCATCGAAAAACCCGTTTCCGACGGAAATTCCGTCGGAACTGGATGTCGCAAAACCTTTTGTAGGAAAAGGGGTTTTTCCGATGGAATTTCTTTCGGAAACACTATTTCGAAGGAATTCAGTCCGTATGAAGTGATTTTCAGGCGTGATCAAGTCCGTCACAAATTTCCGACGGACTGTATTCCGCCAATATTTTGAGACGGAAATTCCGTCGAAAAGTTCTTTAAAAAAACAAAAAAAAAGCCTCCCACCACCCCACCCAACCAGACCCCACTTTACACGGACCCCAGCCACTAACACACACTAACCCCTATCCCACCTTCAAACACCACCACCGACACCACCATACTCACACAAGCCCCTTCCCACCTTCAAATACCACCACCGACACCACCACACCAAAAGTGAACCCCCAAAACACAAAACTTAGCTAAAAGAAAAATCGAAAATTAACCCCAATAATCGAAAATCAACCCAAAAATACGATAAATACCACACAAATAAATCAAAACCACTAGATCTACATATTTAACAAGAATTTCATAAAGAAAATTTTAAAAACAAAAATAAAACAACAAAATAAAGGAAATATATAATTATACAATTATCTAATAAATTTATAAATTAACATTACAATTACATAAAATTAACTAGATCTACAATTTAACCTAAATTAAAACTAGACCTACAACAATTATGCGTTTTACAATTCTTGCGACGGTGGATGTGCAATTGATGTTGTTGGCGTTGCTGGTGTTGTTGTGGTCGTCGTTGTTGTTGCACGGTAGTTGTGGTGTTGTTGTTGGTGGTGGTGGTGATGGCAGTGATGTTGGTTGTTGGCGGTGATGGCAGTGATGTTGTTGTCGGTGGTGATAGAAGAAAGAGGGGATGAAAATGAAGAGTAGAGAAGAAAGAGAAGAAGATCGATAAGAGAGAAAAGGAGGAGAAAAAGGGGCGAACGGAGGAGAGAGAAAGAAAAAAAAGGAAAGAAGGAGGAGGGATGAGGAGGACAAGGAGGAGAGAGAAAGAGAGGAAAGAGAAGGGAGGGATAAAAGAAAAGGGGCGGATAGAACGGGGATTAGGGTAAGGAAGTAAATAAATATTTTTTTAGAAGTTACATGTTCCGACAGATTTTTTCGTCAAAAATTTGCGACAGAAGAAATGACCTTCTTCGACAGAATATTCCGTCCGAACGTCCAATTATTCCGACGGATTTCTTTTCTGTAACACCCCTAAATTACTCTCTAATATTAACAATTATAATCCAACTTTAGGGAGTAACTTGGGAGTATTACCGCCACGTGATTACGTAAGGCTTAACAGAGTTTTGCAACAGAAAATAGTACTTATATTTTATTAATAATAATAATAGTTTTGAAACACTTCTTGAGCAACTAAAACACTGATACTATGTTGACTAAATTAAACTAGGTGATCACCGCCCATCGTTCCCAAATCCGCATATAATCCACGTTGTCTGGTCATCATCACCTATCTACTCATCATTAATGATAAGTAGGGCAAAGGCAGAACAAAACAAATACGTATTAGCAAAAATGCTAAGTACATACAAATGCTAGACATGTAAAATCAATTTAATTAATTAAACATGCTTTCGAAGAGATTTGACTTTAATAAATCATAATTTATCTAAACCATTCATGAATAGTAATTCATATATTAAAACTTGTCAAAATAACCAATTTCCGAAATAACCAACTTTCCAAAGATAATTCCAAATAGGATGGATCAATCCATATTTCCGTAAATCATTTCCCATCTAAGTGTGCACATCCCCCAAGGTAGTAACTCCTTTACATAATGCTATCAAGGGGAAAGACTAGGTTATACGAAGTCCATGGTCTTCAACTTACTCCGCATAGTGGGAGTTAAGATTCCAAAGATCCAAGGAATAAATCCTGTTAAATAAAATTTCCAATATCCCATATTCGGGATAATTTAAACAATTAAACTTCCTTTTTAAACATCATGAATATCAGTACGAGTTTATAATCAACCATATGAAATATTTGAACATTTGAGATCAAACATTTAAAACATGTTTCGCCGAAATATATTTCGCAATCATTTAAACATGGTTCGAAATCACTTAACATGTAAATCACGTTACATATAAAATTCACTTTATAAAAGATCTAACCACGTGTACGTGCCTTGATCTTTGCACACAAGTACGGGACTCCTATTTACGAACTCCAAATTCTTCCTACAACAAACCAATAATCCTAATCAAATACTTTTCAGCCCATAAACACAACGACTTAGACTGCCGACTTTAACTAGTTGTGCATGAACAATTGATTATTTTAACCCTTTTTATAAATTTAACGTTTGCTTTTATAAACTAATCTTTAATAATCCATTAAACATACTTATAAGAATAATAGTTGTGTTAATAACAATAAAAACGGTTTTTTCACCAAATGCCCTTGAACTTTTCAAAAATACACCAAATACCCTCAAGTTTTTCAAAATTCACCAAATACCACTGACGTTTGTTAATATTCACACCGTGACCTCAAAATAACCTTGACGTTAAAGTTCCGTTAGCAATAAAATGTAATTCACCAAATGCCCTACTTTTGTTAAATAATTACACAAAATACCCTTATTTTTAGAAATACAATGTCTAGTTTAAAATTTAAGGAAAATAGTCGTTAGTTTCGATTCTCACCCCTTTTATTTTTGCATAAATACTCGATACATAGCATCCCTCTTATTTGCTTAAAAACAAATTTTTAACACCATGATTTATCAATCTAAATCATCCTCCTCAATATATGAGTACTTTTGTGTAAGAGGGTATTTGGTGATTTTTTTAAAAAGTTCAAGGGCATTTGGTGAAAAAACCGCAATAGCAACAACAACAGCAACAACAACAGCAACAACAACAACAACAACAACAACAACAACAGCAACAACAACAGCAACAACAACAGCAGCAGCAGCAGCAGCAGCAACAGCAACAGCAACAGCAACAACAACAACAACAATAATAATAATGGCGAAAGGTGGTAGTAGTAGGGCGTAGGTGTAGGAGTATCACTAATAGTAGTGTAGTAAGTAAGTAAGAATAATAGCAACATCAACAGCAACGACTACAATAATAATAATGATAATAATGATAATAATAATAATATTAATTGTTTGGGTCCAATTTAGTCCAATTGGGCCTGGTCACTGAATGATCCAATTAAAAGCCCAAGGTTAAGGTTCAACTCTCCAAATATGCTAAAGTCAAAAATCAACATCCTCAAAGCCATGTCAAGGTCAGTCAACGGCCCAATCAGCTTGGCCCAGCCCAACTGACTTCCGGGCCCAATCCGCCTCCTTCATTAGCCAAGGTATAAAAGCCAACAATTTGGTCAATTCTTGGTAAGACAATAAAGCCTCAAGCAACTAAACTCTTGCACAGCTTTCTCTCTCTAATATACTGACTTAAGCATCGGAGGGGCCTTCCTCGGCGTCCCCCCCGAGGCTAGTTTACGTGTATTTGTTGTGCAGGAAACCCTCGGCTCCTGCGTCGTTCGGACCGAGACCAAGTTCCCTCAAGATAAAAGGATCTTCCGAGATTCGATTGTTTTCATCCGAAACAATTTGGCGCCGTCTGTGGGGAACGCTACTAAATTTCGCGTCAGTCATCAAACACTCCGGCAGTCGCCATGACTAAGAGTGGAAAGAGTTCCAAGAAGGCTAAGAAGGGAGGAGGCCGGATTACGGTGAGGGAACGCCAGCCGGTTTATCCCTCCCCGGAGCAAGCCTCTTCCGAATCGGAGGCCCCCATTTCTCCGGAAAGGGAAGCCTCAAGAGGTCCTAGCCTCCAGGAGGAGAACACCTCGCACCACACTCGGCAGCCGGGGCCATCCCCGAGACCGAGTGGCTCAGGTGCGAGGAACTCCCCGCCGCGCCATAGCGTGCAATCCAGGTCACATCCGCGGGAGACTCCTCCCTCCGGACCCTCCACCGAGGAAGTGGCCAGAGCAGTGGCCATCTGCATGGAGTTCCTTAAAGCTCAAGGGGCTCCAATCCAGATGCCTGATGATCACCAGCCGAGAAACCTGAAAAGGAGGATCGGTCAGGATGATGGTGGACAAGTTCCACCACATAGACAGCTCGGTCAGAGGTGGCGAGGGGACACCCGAAACTCCAGTAAGGAGAGGAGGAGGAACCCTCAACCCTCTGACCACTCTGAAGCTCAGAATTCCATGGGGCCCTCCAAGGACCCGGAATTCGCCCGCCAAAGCGTTCACGAACGCTTGGGTTCGAGGGAGGTGAGTGTGCATAGCCGCCTCACCTTCCCAGAGGATACCGGACCCCACCCAACCTTGTCTCAGCCGGGGACGAAAACCACTTCCACCTCTGAGAGAGGAGGGAGCGAGGTCCCTGAGGCCGGGTACAAGGGGAAGGCGGTCATGGTTCCATCGAACTCGCCCTTCCAGAAGTGGATTCTGGAAGAGCATGTGCCAACGGTCAAAATCCCGGCACATATTACTTACGATGGTACCTCAGATCCTAAGGATCACATTGCCTCTTACGAGGGGCACATGTATCTGAACCCGAGGTCTGAGGCTACCTGGTGTAAATACTTTCCTACGACCCTCAAAGGTGTTGCCCAATCCTGGATCACCAAAGGGCTCAAGGAAGGCTCCATAACCGGTTGGAACGACCTCTCCAACAAGTTCAAGAGCAAATTCTCTACGGCCAACCGCCGAGAGAAGACCACTGCAGAGCTAATGAGTCTGCAGCAGGCGGAGGACGAGAGCCTCCGCGACTATCTGACTCGCTTCAGCAACGAGTCATCCGGAATCACAAGCCTGGATCAAGGCCTGGCCGTGTTCGCGCTACGGAACGGCCTCCAAGCTGGAAAGTTCCTGGACTTCATGGTCATGCATCCCCCGCAGACCCTGGAGGAAGCCTTGGAAGCATCGGATAGGTTCATCCGAGCCGAGGAGTGGAACAGATCCAGGTCTCAGTCTCGTCCGAGAATTGAGAAGCCGAAAGGGCAGCAGCCCGAAGTCTCGGCGCAGAGGAAAGGGAAGGCTAAGGCCTCAGAACCGTCCTCTGCTGCCGAGCCGAAGAAGGAAAGACACTTTCCCTACACGGGAAGGTACGATTCATACACTCCACTCTCCCTTCCCCGTGCTAAGATTTTCAGCACGACGAAGGACGAGGGGAGATTCAAAAAACCTCGTCCATTGCCTCCCTGGCATCAGACGAGGGGAAAGGACCAGTGGTGCGAGTTCCATGACTCACCCGGACATCGCACCGAGGACTGCGTCCAGCTGAAGGACCAGATTGAGGATCTGGTCCGCAAGGGGTACCTGAGCCAATACCTCGCGGACAGGCGCGAGGAGAAAAAAGCTGAAAAAGATTCTCGGCAGGACCTCAACTTCGCTCGGAAGAAGGATAAGGGACCTCAGGGCAAGGAGTCCCTCGACATCCTAGTTATTTCCGGGGGAATCTCGCGAGGCACAGCCAAACGCCAACTGAGGGGTCTAACCCATCAGATTCATCAGGCTGAGCTTCGGCAGTCCCAGTCACCGGCGCCGAACATCCTGTTCACAGCCGAAGACTGTGAGGGGGTGGTATACCCCCACGATGACCCACTAGTAATCATTCTGGGCATCGCCAACCGCAACGTCTGGCGGACCCTCGTCGACGGCGGTAGCGGGGCGAACATCCTCTTCCGAGGAGCGTTCGACCAGCTGAGGATGGGAGCCGAGCACCTGACCCCCGCACCCTACCCGGTGTCTGGATTCAACGGCTCTTCCTCGTATCTTGACGGGAAGATTACACTTCCTGTCACCATCGGCGAAGGCCGAGCAGCTAGGAATATCATGGCCGAATTTTTGGTCGTAGATGCTCCATCTGCATACAACGTGATCATGGGGAGACCCCTCATTCACGGCATTCAAGGAGTCGTCTCCACGTATCATCAAATCATGATATACGTTTCAGACGAGGGACGCTCCGAGAAAATAAAGGGCAGTCAAAAAGAAGCCCGCCGATGCAATCACCTCAAGCCATCCACGTCTCGCCGAGGCGACCGTGGCGATGGGGAGGAAAAGCACCGGGACCGAAACGCCAAAAAGCCGAGAGGCTCAGACGTTTCGGCTAATGAAGCCCCAGACAACGAGAAATCTGATGGGGGCCAAAAGGCTGACTCCGCCTCAGAGCCGAACGACTCTGATGGCCAGCCGCGGTCAGGAAAGTCTGCTAATATTGATAGCAGGCCGGAATTCGAGGAATCCAACTCTAAGAGCATGGAGACGGATGACCTGACCGAGTCAATAGAACTGACCGTAGGAGATCCG
This sequence comes from Chenopodium quinoa, assembly GCF_001683475.1. NCBI lineage: Eukaryota > Viridiplantae > Streptophyta > Magnoliopsida > Caryophyllales > Amaranthaceae > Chenopodium > Chenopodium quinoa. Next base: position 606,882 of record NW_018743937.1, read on the forward strand.
AACAGATGTGTTAGCATCGGGTCGTCACTGGAGCCAAACACCCGTGCGGCACTCGTCCAACTCCTACGGGCCAGTGGAGACGTGTTCGCCTTCTCAGCCGCAGAAATGCCCGGGATTGATCCGGACTTCGTCTCCCATAGGCTTAATGTCGACCCCTCCAGTCGACCCATTAAGCAGAAAAAGCGGAACTACTCCGCCGAAAAGAACCAGAACATCGCAGCTGAGGTCGATAAGCTCCTAGATGCTGGGTTCATTGAACCCTGTCAGTATCCGGAGTGGCTGGCCAATGTTGTAATGGTTCAGAAGGCAAATGGTAACTGGAGGATGTGCGTTGACTTCACGGACCTGAATAGGGCATGTCCCAAGGACTCCTATCCGCTGCCGAGGATCGACCAACTGGTCGACTCGACAAGCGGGCATGCTCTGCTCAGTTTCATGGACGCATTCTCGGGATACCATCAGATCTTCATGCACCCCGAGGACCGAGCTAAAACAGCGTTCATAACAAGTTCCGGGTTGTACAATTACAGAATGATGCCCTTCGGATTGAAAAATGCGGGGGCAACATATCAGAGGTTGGTTGATCAGGTTTTCGCCGAGCAAAAAGGCCGAAACATGGAGGTTTATGTTGACGACTCAATCGTCAAAAGCATAAAAGAAAAAGATCATGTCACGGACCTAGCCGAAACCTTCGCCACCCTCAGAAAATACAAAATGAAGCTGAATCCGAAGAAATGTGTCTTCGGCGTGAAGTCAGGCAAGTTCCTCGGCTTCATGGTCAGCAAGAGGGGGATTGATGCAAACCCCGCCAAAGTACAAGCTGCTTTAGACCTCCCCGAGCCGAAGACAAAAAGGGATATTCAGCGTCTAGCCGGGAGAATGGCTGCCTTGTCCAGGTTCATCTCACGAGCCTCAGACAAAGGGCTCCCTTTCTTCAAGGCGCTGAAGCTCCAAAATTCAAAAGGCATTGAATGGGGAGACGAACAAAAGTCAGCCTTTCAGCAGCTCCGTGAACACCTGGCTCAACTCCCAACACTGGCAAGGCCAGTCGTAGGAGACATCCTATACTTATACGTGGCGGTCAGTCCAGCCACGGTAAGCGCGGTGCTGCTAAGGGAAGAAGAAAAAGTTCAACAGCCGATCTATTTCGTCAGCCACACCCTGACGGATGCCGAGACGCGCTACCCATTGTTAGAAAAAGTGGCTTATGCAGTGGTGGTGGCTGCTCGGAAGTTGCGACCCTATTTTGATTCTCATCAAATAGCGGTTCTAACTGATCAGCCGTTAGAGAAAGTCCTCGGCAAGGTTGAAAAATCCGGTAGACTAGCAAAGTGGGCTTTCGAGCTCACCGAGTTCAGTATCGGTTATCAGCCGAGAACAGCCATCAAGGCGCAAGCCTTGGCAGACTTCTTGGCCGAGTGCTCCTATCAGGAGACTCTGGATGCAAGGAGGAAAATCTGGACCGTCTTCACGGATGGGTCCTCCACCGTGAACGGTTCGGGGGCAGGGGTCGTCATTACCTCTCCCGAAGGCAAAACCTTCGAGTATGCACTAAAATTTTCATTCAAAGCCTCTAACAACGAGGCCGAATATGAAGCAGCCATTGCTGGCTTAGACCTGTGCATATCGTTGGAAGCCGAGCATGTCTACCTCAAGACAGATTCTCAGCTGGTCGCCAATCAGATCCGGGGGGAGTATGAGGCTAAAGAGCCTTCAATGGCAGCTTACCTCACAAGGATCAAATCGACAATTGCGAAGCTGAGATCTTTCGAAGTAGAGCTGATCCCAAGGGGTCAAAATGCTCAAGCGGACGCACTCTCCAAACTTGCAAGCTCAACTCTGACTGAGTTAAGCCGTTCTGTCTATGTGGAGGTGCGCCGAGAAAAGAGTGTAGCCGAAGCAATATCAATCTGCTGCGCTGCACTCGAGCCGAGCTGGATGGATGACATCCTGGCTTATAAACTCAGGGACGAGCTCCCCGAGGATAGGAATTCGGCCTCCAAGATAAAGCGGATCAGTTCACGATTCCTCGTCTTCGGCGGCCAACTCCTCAGAAAATCCTTCTCCGCTCCATTATTGAAATGCGTGGGTCCAACGGATGCCGACTATATTCTCCGAGAGATTCACCTCGGCATCTGCGGAAACCACATAGGAGGGAGAACCTTAGCCCACAAAGCTCTCAGGGCAGGGTATTTTTGGCCTACAATGATCTCGGATGCAAAGAACATGGTCAGAAAATGCGAGAAATGCCAAAAATTTGCACCGGTAATCCATCGGCCATGCCTAGATCTCCAGCCAATTCTTAATCCTCTTCCATTTGCACAATGGGGGTTGGATATTCTGGGACCCTTTCCCGAGGCCCCATACAAAAGAAAGTGGCTGATAGTCGGAATCGACTATTTCAGCAAATGGATTGAAGCGGAAGCTGCTTCAAGCATATCTGAGCAAACTGTCAGACAGTTCATCTGGCAGAACATAATAACTCGGTTCGGCATCCCAAAAGTTTTTGTGTTCGACCACGGCAGACAGTTTGACAACCTGCCCTTGCGCCGATACACTGACCAATTCGGGATAAAATTGGCTTACTCCGCGGTTTGCCACCCTCAGAGTAATGGCCAAGCCGAAGCCGCAAATAAACAGATCCTTAACGCTCTCAGAAAAAGAGTAGAGGATCAAAAGTCCAAGTGGGTAGAGGAACTTCCGGGAACCCTCTGGTCACTCCGGACAACCGAGAAGGAGGCAACGGGGCATTCACCTTTTCAGCTGGTGTATGGATCCGAAGCAGTGCTTCCAGTGGAAGTGGGCTCAGAAAGCCTACGAGTGAATCTCTTCTCAGCCGAGGAAAATGAGCAGCTCATGAAAGAGTCCCTCGACTTCCTTGACGAGATTAGAGATCTAGCCCGAGAAAGGATGGCTGCACACAAGCTCAGAATGAGCAAGTCCTACAACCGAAGAGTCTATCAACGACCTCTCAGAGTTGGGGATTTAGTTTTGAGGAATGCTGCAGCTGTTCAAAAAAGTCGCATTCATGGCAAACTCTCAGCATCTTGGGAGGGACCTTATGAAATTTATCAAGAGCTTCAGCCCGGTACCTTCAGACTCAAACAAATGGATGGCACCGAGCTGAAAAACCATTGGAATGCCGATGTGCTCAAAAAATACTATGTGTAAATCCTTCGGATAGTACAATCTATGTAAGTACACTGATTTTGTTTATAAAAAGGCCATCGAGCCAGTATTCATTCAGATTGCGTGTATTCTTTAAGTCTTTATGCTTTCTACGGTTTTTCAAAAATTCAAGGTTTCATTCGGCGCTGTCCGGGGTATTGCATAATGATGCCTTGTACCTCGGCAAGCCGTAAAACCTGCCAAAAAAGGATACAAGCCCGAAGTATTGCATAGTGATGCCTTGTACTTCGGAGAAGCTGTTCCTTTGGGCAAAAAGGCCATAGACTTATCCGAAACATAGCCTAAAAAATAGGAACTGGTAAAGCCCCGAAGTATTGCATAGTGATGCCTTGTACTTCGGATGAATCAGTTCCGGGTGGTAGTTGCAACTCTGAAGTATTGCATGATGATGCCTCGTACTTCAGATAAACTGCTGCCCCGGCATGGTGTTTCGGATAGTTGTTCCCTTGGATGAATTGAAGAAAGTGTCACAAGAGTACCATCTCTAGAGTGAAAACTCTCAGGTGGGAAATCAGTACTTTAAAAACAGATGTAGAAAATAAAGCAAAGTGTTCAAAGATCCTCGGCTTAGTCGAGAAAAATTATCAGCCATTCCAGAATTCAGAAGACCTCATCTTCAGATTTCTGGGGGGGCAGAGGGAAATAGAGAAATGGCACAACTGATCTAATACCCTTCAGCTCAGCCGAAGTTTGATACTTATGTCAGTTTTTTCACAAGTTGAAAACATCCGAGTACAAACGGCAAAAAGAAGTCTCAGCAGAAATGATTCTCGCTAGCCGAAGTTCTGCACTTAGCAAATATTTGAAAGATCATTCAAAGAAAGCAGTAAAGTGCGAAGACTGGTAAAGCGAAGAAAAAAAATATACACAAGAAAGCTGAGAAAGTGAACTTCTTTGAAATAAAAATGTTGAATTACAAAAATAGTCGGCAGCCGCCCACAAGCGGAAAGTAACAGCTGCCGAAATACGTACAGGCAAAATAAAAATATAATAAGCTGTTGTACGATAAGGCAAGCTGAAGCAAAAAAAAACAAAAGGCAAAAATTCAGAAAGCGGCAAGTCTAAAGTTGAGCGCATGATGAACCGCAAGATTCTGAAGACGACTGCCCGAGTTCCTATGCTTCAGCCTGAGGATCAGACTGATCAGCTTCATTGGGCCCAATGGTGGTCTCAGCTCCAGCAGCAGAAGAAGCAGGCTTTGCACTCTGCCGAGCCTCCCTTTCCCTCTGCTCAGCCTCCAACTCCAACCTCTCTGGCAATGTCCGCCGTGAAACCCTCAGCACTGGGCATCACGGCGTCTCCATCCTTGTCCTCGGCGCACTCTCTCGAGCTTCTTCCAGAACCTCTCCCTTAGGTTTGGGAGTTCTCTGATCCACCTCCATCTCGGGGGGTGGCGGAGAGGCCCTTGGGGGTGATTGAGGCGGATTGGGCCTAATGGTTCAGAGGCGGTGGCCGGGGAACCCTCGGCGATCCATTGCCTTCCTCAGGTTCCCTTATTGCGACGCCGATGGTCATCGGCCTCTGCTGAAAGTCATGAGGGCCGATGATGGCCATCCTTCGGCGCCTTTTCAGAAGGGGCTGCTCGTCCATATCTGAGTCTGAAGACTCTTGTATTTGATCTTCGGGACGAACAGGAGCTTTGCCTTCTCTGTGTCTGTTACTCTCTTCAGACTGTAACAGACAGGGGGGAAGAAGAGTGTGAGTAAAAAAAAAAAAAAAAGAAGAAAGACAAAGTTAAGTCTAAAGGCTCACCGAGGTCTTCAGCAAAGCCTCGTCTTCTTCAGCTGCCCTAGCCGCAGCTTCTTCAGCAACTCTGGAGGACCCTTCTCCACCTTCACAAGCTTCAATAACCCGTGCAACCTCTTCGGCTGTACGGGCAGCTTCAGCTTCTTCTTCCAGCAGCTGAAACAAGGGATCTCTCTTCTTCCACCAAGGCTTCTGCCTCTGATACAGAGCAACAGCCTCAATTTGGAAGTGGGAAGAGTCTAGGTGAACCTCTCGGCGCCTTGGTTCAGTGATAGGGGGAGCCCGATCAGTTACGACTCGTTCTCGGTTGACGCCAAGGCGAGCGTAATCAATGCCGATGTTGGTCTCGTCCCGTTCTGAAAAAGAAAAGGGGAGAAGTCAATTCAGTTAGTTCGGCACATCACAAGAAAGCAAAATGAAAGAAGAAAAGAGATAGTTAAAAGGCCTCGGCCCCAGCCGAAGAAGATTACCATCCCTAAACTTTCGGCTGAGGCCGACAGCTGCCAGCATATTCTCTTGGAAAACATAGTGCGTATCGGGGAGCCAAGTCTCCGGGATATGCTGCATTCGGCCGCTGCCTCCCCGGTTCGGCAGCTTGCCGAAGATGTTCTGCTGATTAAGGTTCGGGTCTGGCCCGCTATCTTCGGGAGGACCTAAACTTCCCATATCAGGATCCGGCTCGGCAAGATACCGGGGAGCGCTGAAAACGTAAGGGTGGCTCGGCTCCGTGGGTGCCCTAACCCAAATCCATTGACCTCTCCAGTCCTTGTCTGAAGAGTCATTTGGCCACATGGTCAAATATTGGGGCCGGGACTCAATCCGATACCACCCAGAACCATGGCTTCCGTGCCCACTCTGAATATTTGGCACTAGCCGATGGAGCTTTCTGAAGCAGTGCAGGTTCGGCACGTATCTGAAGAACTTGCAGACCCATAAGTACGTCATTACCCTTCGGATGCTGGTGGGGGTCAGCTGGCACAGGGAAATGTTGTAATGGATCAGCAAGTCTCGGACGAAAACGTCCAAAGGGAACCTCAGCCCATACTGAAGCTGTCTCGTGTACACCCCCACATACCCCGGGGGTGGACGATGGATTCTATCGGATGCTGAGGGCATTCGGCACCAATATCCATCAGCTTCAAAAATGCCGTAGTGCAACTCAATTTGCTCGGCAAATCGATATTGATCGGCGTTCTCTACCCACCATGAGTAGGGGCGGTTCTTTATCATGGCCGAAGCGACTTCGGCATTCTCCCACTCTGAAAACCCAGGGAGGATATCCCAAAGGACAGCGGGAATTTCATCGTCCCGTCCAGAAGCACTCGGCTCATCCGTTCTCTGAGGAGGAGCCGAAGAAATGGGAGTCGCCCTAACCCCTTCAGCAGGGTCAGACTCTGTCCTTCGTCCATTCCAGGTCCCAATCCTGTCCCTGGGATCGGGGATTAGCCTTGCTCTTCTTGGAGCACGGGCTCCACCTCTAACTCCCCTCACCATTGACGAATTTCGAAGGAAAAAGTCGAAAAAGGGGAAAGAGTGCAAAGTCGAAGAAAGATGAAATAAAATCAAAGGAATTTACCTTGATCTGAAGCAAAAGCCGCCGATTTACGAATTGGTAGTGACAAGTCTCAGCTTCTAAGCTTAATGCTCGGGGAATTTGCGAAGTTTTGATGCGGGCTCTTGAGCGTTCTTGAGAATTCTGGGTTTGTGTTGATGAATGAGTGGGGAGAGAAGACGCGCCTCTATTTATATCTCCAGAAATGGGAATTCAAGGAGTCTGCGTTTCAATTTCTCTCAAGCACCCCACTAAGTAACCGTTAAACACACGACCTTGCAGTTAAATCGCCCACTACCCGTCCAACTTCCGCAATTATCCACATTAACTGTTGTTATCTCATTAATCATGGGTTAATTACGGTTTAAATTCACATTTTTGGATTAACAAATCATTCACTTCCCTCCTTTTCTGATTAAATCAAACCCGACCCGTCATCCTTCCAAATCGGGTCTGGGGGGCAAGTTGTTTGGGTCCAATTTAGTCCAATTGGGCCTGGTCACTGAATGATCCAATTAAAAGCCCAAGGTTAAGGTTCAACTCTCCAAATATGCTAAAGTCAAAAATCAACATCCTCAAAGCCATGTCAAGGTCAGTCAACGGCCCAATCAGCTTGGCCCAGCCCAACTGACTTCCGGGCCCAATCCGCCTCCTTCATTAGCCAAGGTATAAAAGCCAACAATTTGGTCAATTCTTGGTAAGACAATAAAGCCTCAAGCAACTAAACTCTTGCACAGCTTTCTCTCTCTAATATACTGACTTAAGCATCGGAGGGGCCTTCCTCGGCGTCCCCCCCGAGGCTAGTTTACGTGTATTTGTTGTGCAGGAAACCCTCGGCTCCTGCGTCGTTCGGACCGAGACCAAGTTCCCTCAAGATAAAAGGATCTTCCGAGATTCGATTGTTTTCATCCGAAACATTAATAATAATAATAGTAATAATAATAATAAGGTAGGAAGAAGAAGTAGAAGCAGTACGTAGTAGTACTATCACACTATCACTAGTATATGGTAGTAGTAGTAGTTAAAAATTAAAGGAAATATATGTATAGTGTTTGGGACTTACGGTCAACAACAACAAGGAAGGAGGGCTGCTTTTGGTGGTTGGTGGCTGATGGCAGGCCCGGCTAAGGACCTGTGCAAACAGGCCCTTAGCACAGGGTCCCCAAATTCGGAGGGCCCAAAGTTTTGGAGTCCAAGCTTTAAGTTTAAAAAAAAAAAAAAAAAAAAAAAAAAAAAAAAAAAGAAAAAGTCAACAATACTCTTCACGTGAATACAGCCAGCTGTTCCTCACTTCCTCCATTTACTCCCCACTTGTCTAGATTCTTCATCTCCTTCCTTGGTAATTAGCTCCATCAAAATAGCCCCAACTTCCCAAAATTTCTGAAATTTTCTTTAATTTCCTTTCTTTGATTCTTTGAATCCTTCCTATTTTGTCATTTAATTTTATTGTTTTACCCTCAAAATTTTAATTTTCCAAATTTGACATTTTGGTTTCAAAAAAATTACAACGGGTATGAAGAATTTTTCCTCAAATCTCGAATTGCTTTCAATGGAGATATTAATTTCGTGTATTCCACAATTAAACCCCTTAATTTTCGTTTATCAAACGGTAAAATTTTTTACCCCTTATAAATTCCATTTCAATCTTCAATCTTTTTCAATTACTTGTGTTCTTCGTACTCAAATTACATTTAACAAATAAAAAAACAATTAAGAAATTGGTTAACAAGAAGATCAGAGATTCAGAGCCAAGGAGTGTTCGTTGCGGCAAGAAGATTCGTAAGTTTACAAGAAGATTGGTTAACAAGAACACTCCCTGGTTGTGGCAAATCGTGATTTTGGCTTCGTTTTAATATGTTGTTATACAATAATTTCGTTTTAAAAAAAATTTAGGGCCCAATTTCTAAGTTTAGAACAGGGCCCCCAAAATGATTAAGACGGCCCTGGCTGACGGCAGCAGGTGGCGACAATGGTGGCAGTGTCGTGGTGGTTGGGCAGTGGTAAGAAGGAGCTCCGACCAACTCACAATCAAAAGGAAAATGAAAGAAGGAAGGGGATGAAGAGGAAAGAAGGAGGAGATAGTTTGGAGGAATAAGATGGAGTATAATATCTTGATATTATTCCATTCATACTCTTAAATGTAGGAGGCAAGTGGATGGTTAATCCCCCCCCCCCTTTGCCGACATTTTTTTTTTTTTTTTTTTTTTTTTGTAGTATATACTAATTTTATGAAGTAGGAAGATTGAAGTATAGGTTTTGTGTATTACTAGTGTACTACAAGTATGTACTTGGGCTTAAGGAATGAATTTGTAGTTTGACTCGAAAATAAGGTTTCTTGACTCAGTAACCAATTAAAATCCGATTTTCGGGTAAGACAAATTTTAACTTGACTCGTATAATTAAAACCTTTATAATTCATAAAAATAAAATCATCGTCGTAAAATCATATAAATAATTTTGTATAATAATAAAATATTTCGGAAAAATCCATAGTTAATAATACGGAAATTTCACCATATACCACTGAGTTTAAGCTTAATTCACCGTATACCACCAAAAACTTTCTAATACACCAAATACCACTCAATTATTGTACATTAACATAAAATGCCTTTTTGGCTAACTGTCGTTAGTGAGTCGTTTGGGGTAATTTATCATTTCACCATGTACCATTTTATGTAAAAGTTTTTTCACCATATACCATGTTTTAAAAGTTATTTCACCATTTACCCATTTTTTGGAAACGGTAATATTTTCAAAAAAACTAGCCGTTGAACACTAATAACGACTAGTTTGTTTATTATATAAATGGAGTGTTTGAGGGATTCACGTAGTACTTCACACTTCCAAAATCATTTCTAAATGATGTCCACACACTCGAGATCATCATCTTCCTCTTTCGATTTTTCGTATGTAAAAGTGCTCTTTTACCAAAATATAGCTAAGAATTCTAATGCATATTACTTTTAGCAATGATACTTTGTTTACAATAATCATTTTAACGCTACAAATACAATAACAAAAAACATAAGTACTCCTATTTTAATTGTTATGTCTACTATCTTTTGTTGTCTTACTACTCTTCTCTTGAGGTTCTTCAATTCTTGCTTCAACAAGCTCTCACCTCCATACAATTACGTGTCTATCCCTCCCCTGTTTTGATTATCGTAATCTGATACGACATTTTTCTCCACGTAACCCTTGCACCATCTGAATGTCTCTCATACATCACACTTATAGTACAACCGTTGTATTTGTGTGTATATTTTTTTGTGCTTCAATGTGGGATTACAATAAATATTTATAGCTAATTTTATCGTAAAACAAGTAGAATTCTAGGTTAAAACAAACTAGCCCTCGTGTAAGAGTTCTAGTGCAAGTAAAATTCCCAAACTACCTTGGATTTCAAGCTATTCCAAGCTATCTTCATCCGCGTAATATTTTCGACCAATCTCCCCAAATCTTCCCTATATTAGATAAGATTTCATAAACTAATTTTGGATAGTTTTCCTACATGTTTTTCCTAGATTTACACACACCTAAATCAAATAACTAACTAACAAAATATCTTTAACTAAAATAACTTTAAAGAATCCTAATGCTTAAACCAAGAAAAACCCTTTCAAGTGAAAGGTAAACACCTAGAAGCAAAATCTACAAAAGCAATTTAAAGAATCATTAAGAATCTTAAAGAACCCTCAAGAATCTTCCAAGATTCTTCAAGAAGAGATAAAAAAACATTCAAGCGTGTTCAAGAACACCAAGAAAATCCACCATGCAAACCGTGAATCTATCTTGATGTCCAAGGTAGTGTGAGTTGCTAGCCATGGATGCATCAATGTTATGCTTGTTAATCAAATCTTCAAAGTCATCATCATTGATACTCGTATCAATAATCCATAACATAAAAAGTTTTGCAAGGAGATTGCCAACAAAAACAGACTGTTCATCCAGCTCCTCCTTGTTTTCCATTTCAGCAGCAGCAGCAGTAGTAAGATCTATACATAAGATAAGCACTGTCAGAGGAACTAATTGATGTAAAAATTTAAAGTGAAAATTTACGTTAATCATAAATAAAGAGCAATCTACATTCAAATCTTTTTCTAGCAGTTAGAAACCCCCAAAATGTGTATGATAGCATAATAAACAAGAAAATGAAACTTTTTATTAGATAAAGAGGAGAAGATAAGTTAGTTAATGTAAATGGCGTGTATGATGGTATAATAAATGTGGATGAATATAATTATTAAAACAAATGAGTTAACTCATATATAATTATTAAATTATCAAATTATGTGAAAATACATGCATTTTATATAGACATAGTTAACTCATATAATTATATATATTGATAATGTTTTTAAAATTACCTTTATATATATATATATATATATATATATAAACATACTTCGAGAAATTATAATATTATAAATGAGGAATTAGAAATTATATTTGATAAATATATTCGTTTATACTAGTATATAAATTATCATGAGTAATTTATAACCTTATAATGGTAGCATATCACATATACAAAGTACAGTAATATATTCGTAATATTGATGCATTCTCGAAATTACCTGTTTTTGTTTTGGTTGATTCCAACCCATAGAGCTTTAGAATCTACCGTACACTCAAGTACAGTAGTTTCTCACTAACTCATGTAATTTATCACTTGACTATACGCAACATACAATTGAGCAATATCATTATACAATAACCCTAAGAATTGTATCCTACGTATAGTCGATTAATAACTCAGATAAGCTAGTGAGAAACTACCGTACTTGAGTGTGCGGTAGATTTTAAAACTCCATGGGTTGAAATCAAACAGAGCAAAACAGGTAATTTTGAGAATGCATCAATATTATGAATATAATACCGTAATTTGTGTATGTAATATGTTACTTTATAATGTTATAAATTACTCATGATAATTTATATATATATACTAGTATAATGAATATATTTATCTAATCTAATTTTTTATTCCTCATTTATAATATTATAATTTCTCAAAGTTAAAAACATCATCAATATATATAATTATATAAATTAACTATGTCTATATAAAATGCATGCATTTTCACGTAATTTGTTAATTTAAATATTAACTTATTTGTTTTAATAATTATATTCATGCCTTATATAAAATTAGAAATAAATATCGTATTAATCATATAATTATATAAAAAAAAAATCTATGCACTTTCGTAACAATATAATTTAATAGAAAACAAAAGTACAATTATTTTCCTTAATAATATATCTTCGTATCATTATCATGATGACATAATGAATCTTAATATTTCTTTTCATGTAATTGACACTATTATTGTTGAAAGGGGTGTGGTTACTATGAAAAAACGTCATGAATAATCTTCTTTTACCAACGATTTAGATGAACATTTTCATATAATTTGTAAGGGTGAGGTTTAATTAGAGGATATCAAGTACTGACTTATAGTTTTTACAAACCACTGATAGTCTGAAAGCGTTTAATTATTGTCATTCCTTCCCACTTTTATTTTAGTTTAAAATAGAGATTAAAGTTATCTTTCGTTGTGGTTTTCAAATTGGATATAAGAAGCAAATTATTGCGGTGGTACAAACTGAGCCTGTGAGGGGATTAGAGGTAAAGGAGACTTAATTTACTATTCGAGTATTTCGTTTCGGTAACATGGTATGAGATTCATTTCTACAATACCAGCATAAGTTACATCTTACATTAAGTTCTTTTACTAGAGACTTCTTGTAGGATAATTTTCATTGGCTTTCTCGTGATTCTAGTAGAAATTATATTCTAATTCTTTACTTGAAAAGTTGATTGTAATACCCTGTATTTTCATACGTATTTTCTAATTAGTTAATTAGGAATTATTTTATAAAAGGGTATTTTAGTAAATTTATTATTTGGAGCCAAAATAATTTTTGAATTTTAGCGCCAAAAGTATTTTGAAAATTAATCATTATTTTGGATAAGATTTATTATCCATTTTAAAAACCGGATTATTTATATATTTCGGATATTTTAACTAAAGCAAAATAATATTTTATTAATTATTTTAGATGACCGAAATTCCCAATATTTTTCTAGGGATTTCGGATTTCCATGTATGGAAAATATTTTTTTTCTTGGTTATTTCTTGGTGAATAATTGGTATTTATTTTATATTATTTATACAATTATTTTATTCCTTAAAACCGAGCAAAAATCTTCCTAAATAATCCTAGAAAAATCCAAAAATATGAGCTATGGGAAGCTCAAGATTTTCGGCCCTCTCTAATTATTTCGGGGGAATTTATTTTGGTAAAATTGTATTTTTAATTATCTCCCAAAAACTCTTATTTCCCTTAGTTCTATTTCTCCATCTTTTTAATATTTGATCATCATATTTTCTTGCCTTTTATTATTCTTAATTATTCCCAAGTAATTCCAACTTCCATATTATTTTTCATGATAAACATATTTTCCATATTTAATTATACACAATCACCTTAATATCAAAACCTTCCTTAATTCTTTTATTTACTTTTTCAAGTAATCTCTTAAACCCTACTTACCATAATTCTTCCTACATTTTCCTACCATAATTCATGCTTACACTAGCCTATAAATACCCATTCAATTCATGAGCAAACCCTCACTCTAATTCTCACAATTCTCTCTTATTTCTCTCTCTCTCTCTCGAATTCTTATTTCATTTTCCTTTCTCCCCCTTGCGCACCACCACCTCTCCGGCCATCACTGCAGCTGCCCTCCACCTCCGGCACCACCTACTGCCGCCGGCAGCCCTTGCCTCCACCTCTTCTCTTCTCCTTCTCCTTCTCCTTGGTTTCTTACTTTTCTTCTTCTTTTTTCTTATTCAATTAATTATAATTATGGGGGGTTTATAAAAATTATTATGAGTTGTTTTAATAATATTAAATCATATTTTTAATAATATTTATGATACATTAATTTAAAAGGTTCATGTACATATGGTTGGGAGGTTTTTTAATTTAATTATTTTGATTATTTGTTAACCTTAAATTGATTAAGGTTATATTTTATTTGTAGGGTGTGTTCGATCAAGATTCTTGAGGTTCTTTTTGTGTGTTTTTGCTAAGCAAGGATCAAGGTACGTTAGGTGGCTAGATACCTTGAAAGTGATTGGTTTGGATAAGCATGTTTGAATGATTTTATGATGATTGAATTAAATTGAATTGAATAATGATTAATGAAATTAAAGTATGTTTAAATAATTGGTTTTAATAATTAAATTTGAGTATTGATTTTATATCATGTTTTGAATAATTAAAATTATTATTCATGTTTGAAAAGCTTTGATTTTGAAAGCATGTGGAGTTTAATAAAAAGGAGTTTGAATTATTATTAAAAGTTGGAATTATTGGGTTTAAAGTGGATTTATTGGATTATTATTATTAAAGCTTTATAAGCATGTTAGTAATCCCACTATACGAAATTGGTTTATTTGATAATACTTTGGACTTTGTATGACCGAGTCTTTCCTCAAGAATAGCCTTGTAACATAAGGAGACTAGCTTAGGGGGTGTGCACACTTGGGTGGGGAATTGGTTTTAAAAGAATTAGACTTTATTAAAAAATTTTGTTATTGAATTGACTATTGTTATTGGTTATTGAATTGGTTTTGGAATTTTGAGTTGGAATTATTGGTTTAATTATTGGAAATAATGGAATTGATTTCAAAAGCATGTTTGCTAATAAATTGAGTTTAATTATCTTGCACTTATTGTACTTAGCATATTTTTCTAATCTGTATTTCTTATTTTGTTTTGGTTCGCCCTGATTACCTTAATGGTAAGCAGTGTTGACTAATTTCAGGTGGAGTCAATAATTGAGCATATGGATCGGAGTCTCGGAAATGGTTTCACCTAGATTAGGAAATGTTGGTCTTGTGTTTTATTTTTGAGTACTCATGACAATGGTTACTATTTTTATTTTATTATTAATAAAAGAAGAGTATTGAAGTTTTCCACTACAAAGTATTGGTTTTGTTTAGTAAGTTTGAGTAGCCTTGCGTAATCACGTAGCGGTAATACGCCTAAGCCTATTTCTACAATATAATTATATGTAATATACTAGTATTTCCGTAGAGGAAGATTTGGGGGTGTTACATTGATGGTGGAATTTGTGGTGAGATTACAATTCCAAGTTCAATCACCCGAATTGGACAACTAGGTAGCTTAGGTGGAGAGTCATCTCTCACTAAGTATACTCATGCTACGACCGGCAAGGATTTTCCTATGTCATTCTATTAATCATATTAGTATAAAAAAAACCTATGTAATTTCGTAACAATTTAATATAAAACAAAAGTAAAGTTATATTCCTTAATGAAATTAAATACACAAAAATTTAAACAATTCTCAATTGATGTTGGTGATTATTCAGGCTATTCAAAATGTGATCACCAACCCTTGCAGGGAGAGGTGGTTGGTTGTTAAGTGGGAATATTACCATGTGAAAAAACATATGAGATTGATGAACAAATTTCAGGTTCTTGATGGTTCCAATTGTCTTATTTGTAATATTTAATTCTCCATATGGTAGCATGATTTCTACATAGTTCGCACATTCGTGTGTTAGTTTGAGTTGGATTATGGATGTGTTATATGTGTTTGAGGAACTTAGCAACTGAAGAATGGACTGTGACCCACCTTCGAAAGGTTCATGCTGATTATCGTAGGAAGGGTATTTTGCCTTGCAGTTATCTTAAATATTTGCTCAACAGATGATAATGGTGATGCACTGATGCTGCCTAGAGTGGAGTGGTGATCGATACTGGTACCTTATTCTAGTTCAAGCCATAATTTCCATATTTTACACTCATGCTATTGTTGTGGAGGCTTTATCAACTTTGGAAAATATTTGGCTAGATTTTCTAATAATTTTCTTGTTGTTGTGTCTGCTATGATGAATTTTATCCCTTCTAATAGTTTAGGAAGCTACTCTATTGCCATCTTGATTTATTTGTAAAAAAAAAAATCACTTTGTCAATACTTGCTTAATATTTTTTTTAAAACTCTTTAAAGTTAAAAAGTTTGAGTAGCACTAACCATTTTGGTTTTCCAGCAACAAATCAAGCAATTCTGGCCAACTTTTAGTTTTTTCTCCAAAACTTATTATAAAGATTTAAACCAAATATGCAATGAACCAACCCGAAGTTTTGGGTATCCGATTAGATTTTCAGATTTTGAGTATTTCGAATCGGATATCCGAATTTTTTTTTTATTTTTGAATCGAATTCGGATCAAAAATTTTCCAAAAATTTATACTACCCAATCCAAAATCCGGTGATTTAATCCGGACACCCAATTATACGAACTAAAATTCCGAATATGCAAAAAAATTTGATATATATATATATATTTATATTGAAAAAATCTTTGTATGGTAGATGTTGGTTTGAGAATTTGTCCATCGCTTTGAAGAAATATGGCTTTAAACAGTCACATTTTGATCATTCTTTGTTTACTCTGTTGAAAGGTGGATTGCAGTTGAGTGTGTTGGTTTACGTGGGTGATATGATCATTGCAAGGAACAATACTTTTGCGTTGGAAGTTTTGAAATCATAGTTGAGTGAATGTTTTAAAATGAATGATTTAGGAGCTCTGAAATATTTTTTGGGGCTAGAAGTGGGACGTAGCAAGCATGGTTTTTCTTTCTATCAACGTACGTATGCCATTGATATTATTGCTGAAACAGGGTTGTTAGGAGCCAAACTTGCAGATTTTCCAATGGAGCAAAATCATATATTAGCTTTGGCGGAAGGGAAAGATTTTTCTGACGGTGAAAAATATCAATGCTTGATTGGTAGATTGATATATTTAGCATACTTTGTGCATATTTTGTCACAATTTATGCAGTCACCGAAAGAGGAACATTGGAAGGCGACGTTAAGAGTAGTTAAATATTTGAAGAAATGTCCGGGCCAAAGGCATTCTTTTGAGATAAGATAGTGAATTGTAACTTGAAGGTTGGTATGATCGGATTGGGCGAGTTATCCTTTGACTCGTATATCGTTAACAAGTTGGTTTGTGTTGCATGGATTGTCTCATATATTCTGGAAAATCAAGAAGCAACACACAACTTCTCGTAGTTCCACTGAAGCAAAGTACGGGTCGATGGTAGCTTTGACATGTGAGTTAAAATGGTTTAAGCAAATGCTTGGTGATTTTGGTGTGTGACACAAACAAGGTATGCATATGTTTTGTGATAGTCAATCGGCTTTGCATATAGTTAGCAATTCGGTGTTTCGCGAGAGGACAAAACATATTGAAGCTGATTTTCATTTCATTCGAGATGCAATTAAAGAAGGTGTAATATATAATTCAGCCATCATATGTTTTGACGAAGGTACAATTAGCGGACATCTTTACAAAAGCCTTAGAAAAGGCGCAATTTGAATTTTTTCTAGACAAGATGGGCATTCGGAATCTTCATGCTCCATATTGAGGGGCTATTAAGATAATATTTTGGGCATATTTAGCAATACCTTTAGATATTATATTTATGTTAATAGTTTATCTTATTCCTAAATCCTAATATTAAGGTTATGGAATATCTTATATATATATATATATATATATATATATATATATATATATATATATATATATATATATATATATATATATACGGGAGGGTTCCGCTAAAAACAGGGCTTATGGTGAAAACTAAAAACAGCAAATCTCAGCCATTGATTATTAATGATATAATCTAACGGTTGAAATACAAGGTACACAAAATCTTAGCAAATCTCAGCAAATCCTCTGTTAATTTTGCTGAAAAACGCAAAATCTCAGCAAATCTCAGCAAATCCTCTTTTCATCTCATTATCAAATCGTCAATTCCTCAATTCGTCAAATTTTAGGGCTACTTTGATTATTTACTCCCAAAATTGAGGGCTCGTGATTCTTCAATAATTTGGGGCTTCCTCAATAATCTTAGTAAGTGTTCTTCATTCTTTAATTTCTGTTTTTAGCTGAATTTCTAGTTGATTGCGGCTTACAATACCGATATAACTGTGATTATTTCCTTGTATATAAGCTGAATTTCTTGAATTTCTATTTGATTGCTCTGTTTTTTAGTTTCAATCTCATCAACTTGTAGTTTCAATCCTCATCAACAATATGCTCTTTTTTCGTTTTTGTATAAATATTTGCAATATATATATATTTTTTTTATATTAAAGTTTTTTTTTCCTGGATATATGATATTAAACACTAGGAGAAATTGTTGCACATAAGGTGTTTGTGTATTTGCTTAAATGACTAACACCTTGCTTAATACCATATAGTAACTCTTTTTTATGATACCATAACCATATATTTTAGACTGTTTTTGTTGGTGTCCAGTTAGTTGCACCATGGAATGGATTATTTTATTATAGTACCCATTTTAAACCATATATTTGATATTATATGCAGACAATGCAAGAGGAGTCAGAAGAAGGTAGTTGCTCAAATACATCTACAACTACCAATGTTGCTGAAAACTTACCGTCACTAAAGGGCCCAAGTGTGTGTTACACTCCCAGAGGAACAAAAGAGTTTATACCGTGTTGTCCCCCTGAACTAAAGCCTACACTTGGTATGCTTTTTGATTCCTTACTTAAAGGTGTTGATTTTTATAAGCAATATGCTAGATTTGGTGGGTTTGTGGTAAGACTAGGTACTGAAAAGAGAATTAAAGATAGTGATAAAGTCTACTTGAAATATTTACATTGTAATAAACAAGGGTTTACGAAGGATGGTGAAACTAAAGCAAAAGTTTCTAACAAAGATAAAAATCCTAAAGCTAGAAAAAGAACCATAAATCGTGTTGGATGTAATGCAATGATTGGGTTTAGAGAACGTTCAGATGGAAAATGGATGGTTTATGTCTTTCATGAATCTCATAGCCACAATCTTGCTTCTCCCAACACAATGAATTTTTTGGCAAATGTTGGAAACCTTAAACTTGGCCAGAAAAAATTCATTTTTGACAACTCTAGATTGAACATTGGTCCAAACAAGTCTTATAAGTTGATGAAAGAACATCTTGGTAGCTATGATAATATAGGTGCAACATTGAATGATTTCAAGAACTTTAATCGAGACTTGAAAGCTTACATACAAGAGAAAGATGCTTCGATGTTTATAAACAATTTGAAAGAAAAAGCTGAAAACAGTGAAGGTGCCTTTTTCTTTGAGCATTGTATGGATGAACATCAACGCTTGACAAGAGTATTTTGGGCAGATGCAATTAGTAGAAAAAATTATTCGTTGTTCTGTGATATGATTACATTTGATACAACATTTGACACCAACAAATACTCTATGGTTTTTGCCCCATTTACGGGTGTTGATCACCATGGTAAGTGTGTGACTTTTGGGATAGGCTTACTTGCAAAGGAGGATATTGAATCCTTTGAATGGTTATTTGAAACTTTCTTAAAGGCAATGAATAACTGTCAGCCTACCTGTATCATGACAGATCAAGACCCTGCGATGAAAGTTGCAATTGAAAAAGTTCTTGATAAGGCAAAACATAGGTTTTGTATGTGGCACATTATGAAAAAAGTGCCACAAAAGGTAGGGCCCAAATTATGCTTAGAAACTGATTTTCTTCATAAACTAAACTCTGTTGTGTGGAATAGAGACCTTGAACCAGAAGAATTTGAAATTGGTTGGCAGTCTGTGATGTCTGAATTTGATTTAGTGAATGAAGATTGGTTCAAAAATATGTATAATATAAGGAATATGTGGATTCCTTCCTACTTTCGTGACCTTTTTATGGGTGGGATTTTAAGGTCAACTCAAAGATCAGAGAGTGAAAATAGCTTTTTCACTAATTTCACCAATCAGCATTTGTTATTGGTTGAGTTGTGGTTTCGCTATGAATCTGCAATCGATGCTCAAAGGCACACACAAGACAAGTTGAATGCTACTTCAAAAACTACACATCCCCAACTTGTCACCCCCCTGTACTTGGAAAAGCATGCTGCATTTGCTTACACTCATAATGTATTTTACATATTCCAAAAGGAATTCAAGCATGCTTTGTACAATTGTGGTATAAGTAATGTTACCATCAAAGAAGAAGAAGGGATTGAGCAATATAGAATTGTTGACAACACAAGGAAAAAAAGCTATCATGTCACATATGTTTTGTGTTCTAATGATGCTTCATGCTCTTGTAAAATGTTTGAATCTGTTGGAATATTATGTCGTCACATTCTCTTTGTCATGAAAGGAAAGTTCTTATTTGAGATTCCAAGGCAATATGTTTTACATCGTTGGACTAAAGAAGCTATGAAGAAACCAATTTTTGGCTTAAACAACTTGTTTGATGGGGCAGAGAAGGATAAGAAGCAAAAGCTAGTTGGTGATTTATGGTGCAGGTTTTTTTCATGTGTAAGTCTTTGTGAGGAGAAAGTTGAATGCCTAGAGTCATTGTTGTCTAAGCTAATATCTTTTGAAAATGAGATGAAAGACTTGGATTCTATAAGTCCAGTTGATAAACGTGAGGCAAAAAATAAACACATCGAATTATTTGTTGGATCTAATGACATAGTTGTTGATATTCTTCCTCCAAACAAGTCTTCCAACAAAGGTAGTGGTAGTGGAAAAAGGAAAAAATCTGACAAAGAGATAGCTATTGAGGAAAGCCAAAGGAAAGATAGACTTTGTAGAACTTGTGGTCAGAGAACAAACCATGATAGTCGGAATTGTCCGCAAAAAAAATCCAACTTGAATGAGGTATTTTTGTAGAAAAAAATAAATAAATTTTGTACTATGTTTACTTCCCACTAGATTTTCACTTTATATATGTTCGTGTACATGATTTCAGGATTTCAAAGAAGAGTAGAAAGGCTGCAAAACCACTTCATATTTACAAGAAGCAACATCGGCTACTGACAGCCTAGTGCTGAAATAGAGGAGATGAGAGGAAAGAAAGAACATAGTGCTATAGTGCCCTTTTTATTGATATAGTGATTGTTATTGTTTCACATATATTAAACAGGGACCTTTTATTGTTCAAATTTTATTGATAGGGTGACCTTTTATTGTTAAACTTTTTATTGACCTTTATATTGTTATTTTGATGTAGTGACATATTGGCATATGATAACTTCAATTTATATTATAGTATGTGTTTTTAACGTCATAGTGACTTTTTTTCATCGTATTGACACCTTATTCCGTGATAACCTTTTTAGTGATATAATGACCTTTATTATGATATAACAACCGTATAAAAAATACTCACATTTTAACAATTCTTCTAATCCACATCGATTAAGCCAATACAAAGTTAGGGAAGGAGGGGCTCCTTCTTTTAATTGATATACTAAATGAATAGCTTAAGAATAGATTAATATAAATACGACACTTTTACCTTACATAGTGACCTTTTATTTAAATAGAGACAGATTATTATAGAAATCTTTTTTATCACATAGTAACGCTCTTGCATCTCATAGTGATCCTTTTGCATCGCATAGTAATTGGAAATTTTTACCTCATATAATGCCATTTTACTTACATAATGACTATAAAAAGTAATATAATATCCTTTTTCAAGTTTTTTTTTCTTTTTTAAGAGATAAAAAAAAGTTAGACATTTTTAGGTACATATTTATCATAGGTCCTTTGAAAACTTGTCACATATGTATACAAAATATAATAATGAATATGGTGATAATTTTGCATTATAACTTAATTATATATAACACATTGAACTAATAACATTTTAAATACATAGTGACCTTATAATATAGAAACCTTTTAAATAACATAGATACCTTTTTAAATACATAGTGACCTTATCATATAGAAACCTTTTTAAATAACATAGGTACCATTTTTTTATAACATAGGCGCCAAATTTATAACTAATATATATTTCACTAAACTTCTTGAATGTCAATTAAAGATTACATATCAAAAGAACTACCAATACCACCAATTCAAAAGCTTTGTATGAACTGGAATCATATCATATTGTTCTATATTAACACTTATACAATTTTGTCAGATTATCCATTTGTTGATGCAAACTACATCATTACATTAGATTTCCTACTTCTGTGCAAAATACAAATACTTTCGAGCAAAAAACTTCATCCACATATTCGTTAGTCTGCCTATACTTTCTTTTCCTTTTTACCTTGCTTTGTTTTCTTCTTAATCCCATCAAAAACATCTTTTGCAACTTGACTCCTTATTAATCTGAATTCAGATAGCTTTTCAAGAACTTCATCTCTGACAATGTTCATATCAGATAATACCAGAGTAGCAGCAATCTGAGCTCTCAATGTCCGTCTAGTTGAAACCTAAATTTAAGCAAAAATTAGAATAAAAAAGCTAGTTAAATTCCATGGAGGAAATAGTTAATATAATAAAAATTGAAAGCCAAATAAAAAAAATGAGACGAGATAACCGTTTTCAAAACATTGCAGTCGAACACATCAGCTCCATCAAAGTAAAGCATGCTGACCATAGTATAAATGCCACTATCATTATTCTTCTGTTTTCCAGACTTCCAATTTACAGAAGGTGACTCCAAAGTATACTCAATCATGTTCTTCACTGAGTCATTACTTTGAGGAAGGCGTTGATCAAGAAAAGTACTCAGCATATCACTCTAGGCAAAATAAATTAATACTTTAGGTTCCATGAAGCATATCCTAACTAGAAAAATACAAATAAAATCCAAAATATCATATTTTTACCAGAACATCAGAGAACTTCTCAACCTCACTCATGTACTTTGTATCATAACTCATATTATCTATGAACTGAAGCTTTTCTTCCTTCAAATTCACAACAATTAGGAAAAAGTGCTCATTCAAGAGTATAGGAACAAATATCTGCAATAAATAAATAAACAACTATTAAGCTTGAAAAACTTAATATAAAAGTACTTAGTTGAAAAATGATTGTCAACATTTGCAATGTATTACCAACTCAACATTTGCAATATCAAAATCATTGCAAGGAATGAACAACCATCTTGACCAAATGTCAAATAGCTTGTCAATGTCTTGTGTGTTACTATCTGTGTTTGCAACTTTCAGTAAAAAAGCCTAAAAAAGAACAAACATTAATAAATATTAAAAAAATTAGAAGGTAGAGTTATTTTTCTTAAATGTAATTACTTGCATTACATAGTGACTGTTTTCATTGCATAGTGAAATTAATTTATGAATCATAGTGACTGTTTTCAATACATAGTGAAATTAATTTATGAATTTTTTATAATGAACAACTACCATTATAATGATGTAGTAACTAAATAGCCGAAAGATACTTACACTTTGAGAAACACCAAAATATAGTTTTTGAGGTCCATGTGCACTACTCTTCTGGTTTTCATTAAGCAACATAGCCCAACAATCAATAATAACAGAAGATATAGCAATAGCCGGTGCACCTAATGAAAGGAATTCATTCCTTGTAATCTCAAATGGTTTGCCAAAAGATACCAACACCTCACTGTACAAGGAAATAAAAAGACACATGTATATTAACATAGTCACTTATTATTAAAATTTGAAAATAAATAACAAAAAGAACAATGACATGACTTACTTGAGATCGAAACCATGATAATCACTAATGCAGTAGTCAACAAGTTCCTGGACAACTGCATCCAAAACCTTCATATCCTTATTACTTGACTTCATATATTCAGTTACATATGTAACTTTATCACCAAAGAGACTAACATCCATAGCAAGGGAGCATTTAGATTTTCCATTACTCAAAACATGCTCAAAACCTATCCTTGGAACCTCACCAACTACAACATTAATCTCTTTTGCAGGTGCACCATTATCATCAATATCATCATCATCCAAACCATTAGGCACTTTGCTTACCCAATTTACAAGAGACACAATCTCATCAACAATTTCATGAACACGAGGATTCATAAAGAATAAATCAGTTTGGGACATTGGAGGTGTTGAAGTTGAAGCATCATTAGATTTACGAGTCTGAAATAACACTTTCAACTCATTCATGTAGAAGTTAGATACCACTTCTAAATCTCTTTTCATGAGCAAAAACTTCTCATAAACTTCCTGTGAAAAAAAAATGTAGCACTTAGATTTAATAAAATAATTTGTGACAAAAAAAAAAAAAAAAAAAAAAAAAAAAGAAAAAACCAAACAGACAGACAGAATTAAAGGGTAAAATACTTACATCAATAGCAATTGAACGGATTTCCTCATTAGACATTGAACTGGCAGGTAGCTCAAACTGAATAACACCCTTAACATTGCTACGGACACCTTCATAAACAACAGATTCTTTTCCAGAAGTTTGATTCACAGGAGCTTCCTTGAATTGATTACAAACAACTTGTCCATCCTCAAATTGCAACTTCTCACTCACTGGATATGTATCAAACTCAAGAATTCCACACCCAAAACCCTTGGACAACTTTTCATTTCTAATTCTATCTCTTATATCCACATCAGTCCAATGTTGAATTAAAGGTATTGTAGAATTTAACACAACATTCCTAAACCTCAATCGATGAAAATAGATAATCTCTAACATCAAAACACAACCACAAAACCATTCTATATTTCCTTCTTTGTAGCTCTTCACAGCTTCACAAAGTCTATCTAAGACATATTTTGACCAATTATAAATTCTTATTTGATTAACATCAACCAAACATTTTACAATTCTCAAATCCACAGTTCTGTTGGACGTAGGTGCTAAAAAACTTGAAAAAGCATGCATGATAAAAAGCTGTCTGAATTCTTCCCCACCATCTACTAGTAAAGGGATCTTAGATTCCAAAAAACCCAAAGGAATCTGATCATTCTCACCCATAAGACCAAAATGAGACCTCCATTTAACCTTTAAATCATAATCAGGGTTGATGACATTAGCACAACGAGAAATTTCTTCAACTTTCTTAGATGTTTTGCAAGGAAGGCAAAAAAACATCATACACATCAAATTCAGTCACAACAAAATCTTTTTTACCATCAATAGTAAACATGCAGCTACCATGATCAAAACAATCTACCAACCATGATAGCATATCAGTTGCAGTTCGTTTCACCTTCAAAGATAACAAACCTCCAAAGCCAATTTCTTTAACAACCTTGATTTGATCATCTGAAAAAGTTTTAATCATCTCTACTAAATGAAATGGCCTGCAACGTGTTTTAAATCCTCGTTGCACCCTGTAACAAGACATACGAAAAGATAAACAAAAGAAACCAAAATAGTAGCCTCTTTTTATAGCATAGTGACCTTTTTTTTAAACAAAACTTCAAAAAAAAGAAACAAATATTCACTTACATATGTACATCACTATCTATGATTGCAGATTCTTGCCTATGAATCACAATGTTCTTATCCTTATTTGCCTTCACTTTCTTCACTTTAAGACCTTCATTTTCATCCAACTTTCTCTTCTTAGCTGGCAAAACAATAGCATGTGAAGAAGAAGACTTATTCCCCTTCTTTCCTTCCATCACAGTTGACAAAGGTATAGCATTCTCAATGTTAGAAGGTTTCTTTTTCTTAGTGATAGCTTTCTTTTTCAATCCTTTTTCAATACAAGCATCTTTATCTCTGTTAGTATCATCATCGATCATTTTGCTTCCACCATCAATATGCTCTTCATCTTCATGATCGAGATTGATACATGCTAAAAACACGCAAGCATATAGTTATATATACAATTATCTTCATTTTAATCTAGCAAACAATTATAATATAGCAAACTAATAACTTAAAAATAATAATCATTGTCATTGATATAGTGACCTTTTTCAGTTACATAGGGAACTAATAATATAGTAACTTTTATATTAATATAGGGACCTACATTCTATAGTATTAGGAGACTATCATAATAGAGCAACTAGTATATTAAGGTTAATAATCCAAAAATCAAACATTCATCATACCTCCTGTATCTTTCAATTTAACTCCTCCTGTTGAGCTACGAAGGCCTCTCCTTTTTTTAAAAGTACCACCACCTCTAGTTCTCACCATAGTTATAAAATCTAATCCAAATCGAATGAAAATCCTTGTTGCACCCTGTAACAAGACATACAAAAAGATAAACAAAAGAAACCAAAGTAGTTGCCTCTTTTTATGGCATAGTGACCTTTTTTTAAAACAAAACTTCAAAAATAACATAGTCCAACACCCCTCCAAAAAGATTCAGTTTATTTTGGTTTGGTTTAGAACAAGTTCAGGTCATATTCATATTTATGTCTTTTGACAACCAATTTGTTTACGAATAAAAAAATCAATTCAGGTCAGGTCAGGGCAGTGAAAATCAGATCAAACTAAGGTATCCAAATCCTCGAATTCTGGCTACCTTGATTCAAGTTCAAAACAGGCCTAATTCAGAAATTTTGAAGCAAAATCCAGTACAGAGTCAAATTAACCATGCACATATGTCAGACTAGAAGTACACTTTTCAACAGTCAAGAAAGTCATGTAGATGTCGATTTAGCATGATCAGAAGCAATCTATCACATATCCACCCCAGATGTTTGTTCCTGGGTTAGTCGCTTAAGCAATCTGCTCAACACCAAAAATCGGACATATAGAATCAAAGTCAGTATCTTAAACCAGGAAGCATTCTTCATACTTTATGTTCTTTCTTTCTTTCTTTCTTTCTACGGTTGATGTGGAAAGAGTCTTTGCATCAATATCACAAACACCAGAAAATTTATCTAAGTGCAAAAGGCAAATAATTCATGTAGGAACCTAATGACATTTGATGCAGATGAAACCACTTCAAATCACAAATAAGAAAAGACAGGTTGTAAGAGAGAAACACAACAGCATCAAGGAACACCAATGCAACCAAGGCAGTTAGTCCATCTCCAAACATGTCACCATGTTGGTCAGGTCTCAATTCCAGATCATCATTAGCAAGAGATTGATGACCATTCCTGTTGCCTACACCAAACGGAACACGGGAAAATACAAATCGAGTTGGACACCAAGTGGAAGCAGGAACCAGTGTAGCTAATTTATGTCTCCAAACTCTCACTAATTCACTCACAAATCCACTAAAAACACTTCAAATTACTCAAAATTCGAATTAACTACTCCAAACTCTCACTAATTCACTCACAAATCCACTAAAAACATTTCAAATTACTCAAAATTCGAATTAACTACTCCAAACTCTCCCGAATTCACTCACAAATCCACTAAAAAACACTTCAAATTACTCAAAATTCGAATTAACTACTCCAAACTCTCCCGAATTCACTCACAAATCCACTAAAAACACTTCAAATTACTCAAAATTCAAATTAACTACTCCAAACACAAACACACACACACAATTCGCATTTTAGCTATTCGCATTCCTAACAGGCATTAATTCGAAATCAAAATCCACAAAAATCAGCTAAACTCGAAATCAACAAAAACAAAATTATGCTCAACAAAAATCGTGTTACTAAGAAGATGAAGAAGAACAACAAAAGCAGAATTTCGAGCAAAAATACACATAAAAACCTAGTTTACTTAAATTAAGAAAAATTAAACAAAATACATTTAAAAAATACTTCTACTAAAACGAAACTTAAGTTGAAATTCAAAAAATAAAATCAAATCGAAAAAATAAAATAAAAAAACTTGCAAAATTACAAAATTAAACAAAAATCATACACGAAAAACATAATAGACATTAAATTTTCGGTTGAATCTACAAAAAAGTACTCATGAAATTCCAGCAAACAAAATTTCAGAAACCTAATAACCTCAAATCGTGCAAAAATAGCGAAATTACCACAAAGAACTCACCTGATAATAGATCGTAGAGCTGAGAAATTGCTAAAAATCAAAGTAATTGAAGCGGTGTTGCTGAAGGAGTTCGCTGATGGTAATTGAAGCGGTGTTGCTGAAGGAGTTCGCTGATGGTAATTGAAGCGGTGTTGCTGAAGGAGTTCGCTAATGTCGAGAAATTAGGAGAGAGAAAGTGAAGAGAGAAGGAAGAGGAGGAAGAAAATAACAGAGGAAAGAGAAAGTGTTTTCGCGGGAGGAGAGAGAAAATTAGGATATATATACATTAAATATCATCCGTTAGATTATAATCTACGGCTGGGATTAATTGTTTTCATGTTTTCACCCTAAGACTTGTTTTTACATGATCCTAATCCTATATATATATATATATATATATATATATATATATATATATATATATATATATATATATATATATATATATATATATATATATATATATATATATATATATATATATATATATATATATATATATATATATATATATATATATATATATATATATATATACATACACATATTGTAAAGATGTGAATGAGAAGCTTAAGCCGTTATATTCAATTTGACATATCTGAAGAATTACTTTCTACTTATAATAATCATGGTATAGTTGTCTATCCCGATAAGTATGGAGTTTGTGTTTTTCCTCGTAACTTTACATTGCTACCACGTCTATATAAACAATGATAGTTACTGATGAAGAAAACACACATGTACAAATAAAGTTAAATTTTAGGATAATGATATATATATGTAGCCCTAAGGCTTAAGGATTATAAGCATTAATTTGCTATCTTAAAATGCTATTCCATACTAAATTTAAAAATTTACTAGGTTAGATCCCGTGCCATGCACGGTGATATATAGTTATAATTGTATATAGTCATAGATTTTTTTATTGATAAGTAATATAATCATAAATTAGTCGAGAAATCATAAAAGTAGTATGTTGATTTAGTATTTGATTTTTTTAATTGTACCTTCTAATACATAATTAAAAAAAGTAGGCAAAAAAACGTGAGTAATTTTTTATTTAAAGTGGGTCACAAATTATTTAAAAAAAATTCCATATAATTTTTGGATTATAGTTGCTTAAATTTAGTTTAAAAAGTTTTGTGAAATCTTTTTATTTAAATAGGAAATTTTAGAAAATAACACCAAAAAGAAAACACAAATTTTGATTATAATACCACAAAACTAAAAACTTTTATTACAACACCACAAAAAACCCATAAACTTGGATTTCACCACTAGTTACTAAAACCATCCAAAAAACCGTTAGTGGGCCCCACATAGTTTATGTGTCAGCTATATATTGGATAAAAAAATTGAAAACCCTAAAATCTTAACCTAGACACCGCACTCACCACCGGCGCCGGTTCCACCTGCCCCCATCGTTGTTGCTGGTTCCCCAAGCTGACCACCCTCAATCAACCACTTGAACGACGCACCACCCTAACCTTTAAACGTCGTACCTAGCTCACCCCAGCCCCGATTGACAGGATAAAGTCGTATCATCTAGTAAAAAATAATTCCTAAGTTCCTCTAACTATGCTGATAGGGAAGAAGGGTCGATCCATAGGGAAACAAGTCTTCCTATTCCTAATTAATTAATATAATCTAAATTATAGAGTAACTAAATTATATATATAAATAAATTAAACTAAGGGAGAATAAAGCAGTGAGAAAACAAGTAATAAAATCCTAGGGTATAGGTTCACCAATAAATAATATCCCAGGGTAAAACATAATAATCAATCATCAATGAATCAATTAATCAGATCATAAAGGGCTTTCGCTACATATTACAATCACAGAGTTAATTTACCAGTATTAAATCTCATCTTTCGAATCTCGACTTAACCATTTATAAATTAGTCCTCCTATTAAAACTAAGCCTAAACATCAATTCTCATCTCTCGAATCTCAAATCAATATTACATAACTCATACAATTAAACAAGGCCTAATCTAATTGCATAATATTAAATCAATCAATAGGAAATTAATCAAGCATCGACAATCAACAATAATAAATAACCCCTTCATATTATTTATGGATCCCCACAAACCCTAGAAAGAAAACTACTCACACATAATTAAATCTAAACTAATCAAAGCAAATAAATAAGACATGATATAATTAAAGAAATTAAATTACTGAAATTAATAAGGAAGAAATAGTTACCAAAGTTAGCGGGAATAATGAGTTGAATTAAAGAACAAAGTTGTAGAGGGAGAAAACAGGAGATAAGTTTAAGCTTAAGAGAATATCAAACTAATTGAAGAGAGATAATTGTATCTAAAGCAATTAATACGTATTTATACAAAGCCTCTAAAAATCCTAATTAGAAACTAAGTAAAATCGTCGAAAAAGACCCTCCAAAACACGAGCCCGGTCGGGTGAGGCACTGCACGGTAAGGCTCGCCTTTTTTCTCCAAGCCTTCTCTCGCGTCCGGTAGGGTGCGAGCTCGGGCAAAGCAATGCCCTGACTCTTCTTCCGCCCCGCCTGGCCGGGCGCGCCTTCATGCGAGGCAATGCCCAGGTGGGCGAAGCTCTTAGACTTCTCGTTTGGGCTATTATTTCAGCCCAAACTAAATTTCCTCCTTGGGGCTTTAATACTGAGTCCAAATGCCTCGATATCTCATATGTCGAGCCCTTAATAACCAGTTTGATGACTCTAATTGGCCTTGGGCTACGAAAGGTGGTCGTGCTCCTCCAATGCTCGTAGTCGCTCTAATAATCCCAGGAAATTGCTCCAAATGTGCAATCCCCTAAAAAAATCAACCAAAACTACGAAAACACTAGAAAACACAAATTAGTAATTGTATGGAATATTTCAAGCATTACCCCAAACTTGAACCCCACTGTGGTCATACACTTAAGCATGGTGGCGTCCAAAGGGAAAGAATCTAGAGCTAAAGAGCCGCCAACAAGTTTTAGGAACTTGTAAACCGTTCACAGGGTGAAGGTTACACCCCTTAACGATCCATGAGATCGTTAACTCCAATAGGTCCAGAACCATGACTGGAAGTTTGGGGAAGAAGGTACAAATCCAACCTAAAAGAGATTGAACCTGCCCTAATAATAGACCTCTACTTTATTCTTCTCGTATTCATGTGCGCTTTCTGACTAACATGCAATCAATAGGTTTACCCTAAACCTGTTCATCTATATTGGTTGAATATTAATGCATAAATAAAACTATTATTGGCGATCACTTGAATTATAATCATATTAACCCTAAACAAGATTATTAAATATCTTATTAAGCGTGATTACAAGTACAAATTCCCTTAAACATGCATAAAAGATGTGATCAAGCAATAATAATAAAATCAAGCAACATAATAATCATAATAATTATAACAATTATGAAAATAATAATCATGTTAAAACATAATAATTATAGCAAGATCATAGGCATGATACTAACAAGATTAATAACAAACCCTAGCATGTCACTAAACAATAAAAATCAAAGCTTTAGCCCTAACATGATACTAACATGAATATTAGAAAAGAAAATAGGAAGCATTCTTTTAATCATACTTGATATTAGGAACTTTTAGTTGTTACCCTAAACATGACACTAGGAAGCAATAAAACATCCTAACATGATACAAGGAATCAAATAACAATCTAAACATGATTTCTATATCATAATATCAATAAAAGCATTTAAAATACTTACTTGGATGCCTCGTACCTCTTTCTAATAACAAAATACACACGTTAGTGACATCAAGGAAAATAATAAATCAAACAATTAAATTAAATAATTGAAAGAAAGAATTAAGAAAGTTTAGACTAAATTTGGGACCAAACCCTCAGAAATATCAAACCTTTCACGTCTAGGGCGAAGGCAACTTTGAATTGGGCTAGGTGTGTCTAGATCTTGTGAATGCAGAATTTTGTTTGTGAAAAGTTGGTTTAGAATAAGGGAGAGAGAGTATCAAGAATTTCTTGATGAGAGTTGGTGAGAATTAGATGGAGAATAGATGATTAAAATCGGAGGTCTAAGGACGTTATTTATAATGAAAACAGTCCGGATTTGATAAAAAAGATTCAGAGTTCAAAGAGGAATAAAATACAACGCTGTCACCACACACGCCTCTGTCACCAAACGACAGACGTGTCGCCACGACGCCAGGCCTGTAGCCAGGCGACAGCTTGTAGTGCGGCGCTACAGTCAGTTTTTCCACGCGTTTTCATATTGTTATAAAATTTAAGCGTACGAAGGGTAAAACTGTAATTTTCTTAAAAACACTTCTTTTATTCTAAATAAAACTCTTAAAACTCAATTATCAATGCTAATCACATTAGGATTCAAAAGAACCTTCTAGAAGATTCTAGAAGACTATAATCAATCCTAATTTCATTAAGAACAATAAATCATTATAGGCCCTGCTCTAGATCATTGGGCCGCATATAAAAATCAAACTGGGTCCAGTTTATTAATTCGACCATAACTTCCTCATTATTCATCGGAATTGGGCTTATAATGTATCGTTGGAAAGCTCTTTTCGAACCCAATCCAACTACACCATTATTGGACCCTTGACATGGACCAAACTAAACAGGATCAGCTATTTTCATAAAATAGGTTTTCAAAAACAGAGAGAAAGAAGAGAAATAAAAACTAACCGCAACACTAGACTTTTCACACTTTCACTTCATTCGATTATGATTCTTCATGAAAGGTACTCATCACTGGGTTTGGTTTTGGGGAGACACAAATGGGTATCTACGGATAAAAGTGGCTCTAAAGAGCCAAGAGCTCTACTAATTATGATCAAGGGACGGGGGTAAATCACTATATAAAATAGATATATCAAACTCCCCCAAGACCCTCTGAAATTATCAACCATTGCTTGTCCCTAAGCAAAGAGCTCATCAATGAATAAATAAAAGGAAAAATGAAAACTAAAAATCCAACCTTTGCGCGGTCTTCCCATAAAACTCCAACGTTCCATTAATCTCATAAAAATCCAACCTTTATACCCCACCTTCTCCAACAGATTCGTTACATGTTGACGACCGATTTAGTAAGTTATATGCCACGTGTCCACTGTTAATAGGTTAATTATTTTTTTAATTATTACAAAAACAAAAATAATTAAAACAAAAAATAAATAAAAAAAACCCACCCCCAACCTTCTTCCCTGACCAGACCACCCCATCCCCATCCCCACCGCCCTCGAGCCACCTGCATCCACATCACTTGAATCAACACCTTATCCTCCACCCCCACACAACTAAACTTCACGGTCCTGACAAGCCGAAGTTATGTCGGTAGCAGCAAACTCCTCATCCGACCCATTCTCCAGACCCGCTACCTCCCTCGCCCTTCCTCCATCCATTAATCACAACCCATGAAACCCCCATCCACGAAACACGACCACCCAACCCATGAAACCTAACTAGCACAAAAATACCCGCCCATAGTCAACCTTTGAGGGCTTTGAAACCGACCACCCAAGAATCAAAACCGTCCCCAAAAAACGTCGGAATATCACGAATTTGATGCGGTAGTACATAGAGGAGAGGGAAAATCAATAGAGGTGTATTTTGGGATCGGGGTTGGGTATCGGAGCAGCACAGCAGGAGGGTGGCGCCGCGGGTTTTGGGGCGGCAGGTGGTGGGTTGTTTCCATTTTGTGGGGGGTTGTTGGGGTTGTTTCCGGTTTTGTGGTTGGTTGTTGTGGTGGCGGAATCGGTGGGTTGTTTTTTTTTTTATTAGGAGAGAGAATAGAGAAGGGAAATTAAGAGAATTATATAAAAAAAAAACAAAATTTTTTTTAAACTTGTTTAATAGGTTAAAGGTCAAACGGATTTGTTAAAGAAGGTGGGGTATAAAGGTTGGATTTTTATGAGATTAATGGAAGGTTGGATTTTTATGGGAAAACCGCGCAAAGGTTGGATTTTTAGTTTCCATTTTTCCTAAGTAAAACATGCCTTACTCCAAATAATCAAAATCAAGAACAGCCAATTCAAGGCAAATCTAACAAACATGCATCAACATCAACCAATCTCATCCATCCAATCACTCATCCTCCCTAACAATTGTCAAATAGAGCAAACCACAAGAGCATATAGAATTCAAGACTACTTCTCTCACACTCAACTCTCATTTATGTGGTGAGTAAAAGATGTACTCGATCGCTCTCCATCCCAACCCATTTATATGTGAACAATTCCCTCCCAACTCACACTCTCGTGTGTTTAAGAAAACATGCATTCAACCTAATAGTCGACTCAGAATATTTCAAGTCATTCTTTGCATTGATAAACAACTAATTTTACATTCACATAACTCTATGCATAAAGGTTGGAAGGTCTTTAAAGCTTGTAATGTAAGTGTAGACACCCATTTGTGTCTCCCTAAAACCAAACCCAGTGATGAGTATCTTTCACTTCGAATCATAATCGAATGAAGTGAAAGTGTGGAAAGTCTAGTGTTGCGGCTAGTTTTTATTTCTTTTCTTTCTATATGTTTTTGAAAACCTATTTAAAGAAAACAGCCAATCAAGTTTGATTTGATTCATGGAAAGGGTCCAATAATGGTGTAATTGGGTCGGGTTCGAAATGAGCTTTCCAACGACATATTATAAGCCAAATCCGATGAATAATGAGGAAGTTATGGCCAAATTACTAAACTGGGCCCGGTTTGATCTTTATATGCGGCCCAATGTTCTAGAGGAGGGCCTATATTGATTTATCATTCCTAATGCAATTAGGATTGATTATAGTCTTCTAAATTCTTCTAGAAGGTTCTTTTCATTCCTAATTTAATTAGTATTGATAAATTGACTTTAGTTGACTTTTAAGAGTTTTAATCAGAATAAAAGAAGTGTTTTTAAGGAAAATACGATTTTTCCCTCTTGTACGGCTAAATTTTATCAAATTAAGAAAATGTGTGGAAATTTATTTCCAGCATCTGACGACAGGACCAGCGCCTGGCGCCATACCTGGCGTCTAGCGACAGCTCCAGCGTCTGGCGACAGGCGCGTTGTCGGCGACAGGCGCATTGTCGGCGACAGCGTCGTGATTTTCTTTATAAATAGCCTCCTAAAACCTCCGTTTTCAATCATCAATTATTATCAATTCTCCATCTAATTCTCATCAACTCTTATCAAGAAATTCTTGATATTTTCTCTCTCTTTCTTAACCAACTTTTTACAAACAAAATTCCGCATACACAAGATCTAGACACACCTAGCCAAGTTCGAAGTTACCTTCTCCCTAGACGTTAAAGGTTTGATTTCTGAAGGTTTGGTCCCAAATCTAGTCTAAAGTTTCTTAATCTCTATTTCAATTATTTAATTTAATTGTTTGATTTTATTATTTTCCTTGAAGTTACTAACGTGTGTATTTTGGTTATTAGAAAGAGGTACGAGGCATCCAAGTAAGTGCTTTAATTGCTTTATTGATATTATGATATAGAAATCATGCTTAGATTGTTATTTTGATTCCTAGTATCATGTTAGGATGTTTTATTGCTTCCTAGTATCATGTTTAGGGTAACAACTAAAAATTCCTAATATCAAGTATGATTAAAAGAATGCTTCCTATTTTCTTTCCTAATATCATGTTAGTATCATGTTAGGGTTAAAGCTTTGATCTTTATTGTTTAGTGACATGCTAGGGTTTGGTATTAATCTTGTCAGTATCATGCCTAGGATCTTACTATCATTATGCTTTAACATGATTATGCTTATGATTGTTATTATGATTTATTATTATTGTTATTATTATTATGTTGCTTGATATTTATATTTATTGTTATTGCTTGATTACACCATTTATGCATGTTTAAAGGGAATTGGTACTTGTAATCACGTTTAATAAGATAATTTATAATCTTGTTTAGGGTTAATTTGATTATAATTCAAGTGATCGCCAATAATAGATTTATTTGTGCATTAATATTCAACCAACATAGATTAAACAGGTTTAGGGTTAATCTAATGATTGCATGTTAGTCAGAAAGCGCACATGAATACGAGAAGAATAAAGTAGAGGCCTATTATTAGGGCAGGTTCAATCTCTTTTATGTTGGATTTGTACCTTTATCCCCGAACTTCCAGTCTTTGTTCCAGACCTATTGGAGTTAACGTTCTCCTGGATCGTTAAGGGTTGTAACCTTCACCTCGTGAAAGGTTTACAAGTTCCTAAAACTTGTTGGCGACTCTTTTGCTCTATCTTCTTTCCCTTAAGACGCCACCGTACTTAAGTGTATGATCACAATGGGGTTCAAGTTTGGGTAATGCTTGAAATATTCCCTACAGTAAGGTTAGGGTAAAAGGTAGGATAAATTTGGGAAAATGTGAGGGTAAAGTCATGCTTAAGGTAACCAAATCCTAATAAAACCCAAGGTCAAAAGTAAGTAATGACCAAACAACTCCAACATACTCAACTCCACCAAAAATTCACCAAATATAACTCCAATCATAACAATAATTCCCAACACTTACAATTTCACTCATAAAAATATAGCAATGTAAAACTTGAGTGAATAAACAAACTTTAACTTTCTAACTCGAACTTTTCATTGAAACTCATCATATTTTTTTTTTCTTTTGATCAACCTTCTCTTAGAACATTTGAACGTTCAACACTTTTTTTCCTTTTTGCTTTTTTTTTTTTCTTTTTTTTTTCTCTTTTGAAATTCACTTATTTTTCAATTTTTTTTCTTTGAACTTTTTTTTTTCACTATCATGCTTTATTTTTCTTTCCTCAAGAATTTCAACTTTCAAAACCATAAAAACAAAACACAATCAAGAATAAAACAACTTCTCATTACCACCCAAATTGTGCAAAACAATAAGCACACCACAAAACTCCCTCATCTCAATCACTAATAGCTCCCTCAATCCAAGCTTGGGACTAATAACCAATGGGGCAAAATCGGCTTGTAATGTGGCTAATAAACAACAAATAGTCAAAGCAACAACATGGGTAGCAAGAAGGGAACAAATGTATCTAATTTCATCTGAAGGCTACCTAAAGAACAAATGCCTTCGTCCTCCTCAATGTGCATAATATTGACCCATATAAACATTACTCAAATTTTCAAACCAATACTCAAATTCATTAACATACCAGGAACTAACACACAATTCCTAACCAAATCAACTAGTCAAGCACTATATTCACAAGTAGTTGGACAAAATTGACGCATGTTAAGGCATCCAAGCAAATCAAATATCAAATCATGGCTAACCTATCCACAATGCTCATCATCATATACCAAGAATCAAAACAATTTTCAAGTATGGGGCACAGGGAAGCATGATTTACAATTCATTTGAACGTATTTTTGTATTTTTTTTTATTTTTCAAAGCAATAAAACTACACTAGAAAGCAATAAATCTATATTAAAATACACAAAAAATAATAGAAAGAGAAGAAGAAAGATACCATCATCTAAAAATCTCCCCCAAGCCAAGATCAGACAATATCCTCATTGGCTCGGGAACTAGCCTAGCATGGCTAATCTTCACGATCCTTATCCATGGAGCCAAATCCTCCACCGCTACCACCTACACCACCAGAAGAACTACCACCAAAATAATTAGGGTTATAAGTCCCCCACGAGCCCCCCCCCCCAAAAAAAGGAATGTCCTGACCATATCTATGAAAGGCCGAGTAGTCTATGTAAATAGGAA
The DNA here is from genome assembly GCF_001683475.1 of Chenopodium quinoa. Lineage (NCBI taxonomy): Eukaryota > Viridiplantae > Streptophyta > Magnoliopsida > Caryophyllales > Amaranthaceae > Chenopodium > Chenopodium quinoa. Next base: position 643,863 of record NW_018743937.1, read on the forward strand.
GATGGGTCGATCCACAGGGAAACAAGTCTTCCTATTCCTAATTAATTAATATAATATAAATTATAGAGTAACTAAATTATAGATATGATTAAATCAAACTAAGGGAGAATAAAGTAGGGAGAAATTAATTAATAAAAGCCTAGGGTATAGGTTCACCAATAAATAATATCCCAGGATAAAACATAATAATCAATCATCAATGCACCAATTAATCAGATCATAAAGGGATTTCTCTACGTATTACAATCATAGAGTTAATTTACCTGCATTAAATCTCATCTCTCGAATCTCGACTTAACCATTTATAAATTAGTCTACCTATTGAAACTAAGCCTAAACATCAATTCTCGCTCATCTCTCGAATCTCAAATCAATATTGCATAACTCATACAATTAAACTAGGCCTAATCTAATTGTATAACATTAAATCAATCAATAGGAAATTAATCAAGCACTGATTATCAACAATAATAAATTACCCCTTCATATTATTTATGGATCCCCACAAACCCTAGAAAGAAAACTACTCACACATAATTAAATCTAAACTAATCAAAGAAAATAAACAAGACATGATAAATTAAAGAAATTAAATTACTAAAATTAATAAGGAAGAAATCGTTACCAAAGTTAACGGAAATAATGAGTTAAATTAAAGAAAAAATTTGTAGAGAGAGAAAATAGGAGAGAAGTTTAAGTTTAAGAGAAGATTAAACTAATGAAAGAGAGATAATTGTATCTAAAGCTATTAAAACGTACTTATACAAAGCCTCTAAAAATCCTAATTAGAAACTAAGTAAAATCGTCAAAAGCGACCCTCAAAAACACGTGCCTGGTCGAGCGAGGCACCGCCCGGTCTAGCTCGCCTTTTTGTCTCCAAGCTTTCTCTCGCGCCCGGCCGGGCGCAAGCTCGAGCGAAGCAATGCTCTAATTCTTCTTCCGCCCCGCCCGGCGGGGCGTGCCTTCGTGCAAGGTAATGTCCGGGTGGGCAAAGCTCTTGGACGTCTTAGACTTCTCGTTTGGGCTATTAACTTCGGCCCAAACTAAATTTCCTCCTTGGGGCTTTAATACTCGGTCCAAATTCCTCGGTATCTCATATGTCGAGCCCTTAATCACCGATTTGATGACTTTAACTGGCCTTGGGCAACGAAAGGTGGTCTTGCTCCTCCAATGCTCGTAGTTGCTCTAAATAATCCCTGAAAAATGCTCCAAATGTGCAATTCCTTACAAAACTCAACCAAAACTACGAAAACACTAGAAAACACAAATTAGTAATAAAAGTGGCTCTAAAGAGCCAAAAACACTACTAATTATGACCAAGGGACGAGGGTAAATCACTATATAAAACAGACATATCACTGATTCAATTCGATTTCTAGAAACAGGTCAGGGTTTAGGTGAGGGCAGCTTTTGGGTTGGTGTGGGTTGGGCCATTGGGGTTTCGACGAAAACTCTGGGTAGGGGAGATGATTTCAGCGACAATGGTGGTGATGTAGCTGAGGTAGATGGTGGTGGCATGGTTTAAGAGTTTGGCGGTTTTTAGGTATTCGGGGAAGGCAAAATTCATGATTTAGGTAGCTGGTGGTGGCGTGAATGGTTTTTAGGGAAGGGGAAGGCAAAATTCTTCGGCGTTGTGGGGTGGTTTTGCTGGTTTTGGTGGGGGAGATGGGTGCCGACATCCTGGGTTATGGTGTCGGCGGCTGAGGCAAGATAGCGCTAGTGGTGGGGCTAGCTGGGTTAAGGGATTTTCTTTATATATATATATATATATATATTTTCTTTTTATTAATTTTATTTTTTTTACTATTTAAAAAAATTAATTTTTTTTAACCTATAAGCTATTGACACGTGTCAAATTATGTGTCCCACTAACGAATTCCATCCAATAATCCGTTAAGTGGTGGTGAAATCAAATTTGTGATTTTTTTTTTTTGTGGTGTTATTTTCTAAAATTTCCATTTAAATATAATAATTACTATATGGAATATGTATATAAAAATATTATTTTTGTAAATGATGTGCTTCTTTAATTAATAGATATTTGTAATATAAAAAATAAATAAATAAAAAACTAAGGACACACTTGTTATTACCGGTGTACATTTTAGTATATATTATAGATCGATTATTGATGATTATTGATTGTTGATGACCAAAAAGCAGGTTGAATTGGTGTGAATATTGTTATTTCATTCTTAATATGTCATTTTTTTTTTATTTTGGCTTACATGTAGCTCGCAGTGCTATATACATGTATATTGTTCCTAATCATTTATTGTGGACACTGCATACATGAACATTTTGTTAAGATTTGTGTACTCTACATGGGTGATATACAATGGCTCAACCTATTGGCTCAATCTGGTCCGGCTTGAAATACGTGTAGGTTTAGGCATCACTAAAACACACTTTTAGTTCAAAATCAATCTAGCTCAACAAAACCTAACACATGTTTTACAAGTCGGACGCAAAATTTTATTCATTATATCGTATAATTCATAACATATTACGTAGTATTTCTTATCGTAGAATCTGGAGTATTTCGATATTAAGCGATGACATTGCATTAAACTTGTTTGATGTAGGGATCTTAGAGTGTCATGCCATGTTGCTGGGTTAGTGTGGCCCAAGTTCCATAAGTCCAACTAATTACATCTCAAGATTTCTACAAAATTCTACCATGTTAAGAAATTGGCAGAAGATTTTAGATTTATGTGGAAATTTAAAGAACAATTATGTAGAAGTTTCTACACACTTCTTCCACCTTAACACGTCATTTATAAATATTAACATCATTTGGGAGCATGTAATAATCCACCTACATCATCTTCTTTTAAGGTTTCAACCTCTCATACACTATTTGAGTATGCAATGTGTTCCTCCTACATGTACACAGTTTGAACAACGAATTTATGAGCAAGGGATTCAATTTATTAGCATTTGAAATTACACTATCCATGGAGTTACCTGCCTGTAGGGGTTCAATTACCTAGCTCCGTCCGAAGATTTACCTCTTCTACTCGTTAATATGTCCAAGAATATCACAAGTCACAACCTATATATTTATGAGGAAATCATTACCTACCTAGCTTGGTCAAGGTGGGACCTTTTTGTACATTTTTCAAACTTTGACTTTCACCATAATTTAAATGTAATTGTGGAGCTCTTATAAAAGTTGTTGATTAATTAAGGGTCTGTACTGGTACGATTATTTTCAGTACAGTTTAGCTCTAATACTACCTCCGGTCCAAATTACTCGTAACTTTGGAATATTTTATATCTCACAAATAATACCCCAAAGTTACGAGTAATTTGGACCGGAGGTAGTAAGTTCAGTTCAGTTCAGTTCAGCTCCTAATTTCCTTCTTTTATAAAATTAAATATTCAGTTCAATTCATTTCAGTTCAGCTGAGTTCAGTCAATAAGAACAGGCCCTAAGTTAAGTTTGTACGACTATTGGATCAAGTTTTTACTAATTTAATCGGCTGGTGAACCTCTATTAAGAGCAAGTTTAGCCCCAAGTCTTAAGACTTGGGTGTGACATTATTTTCGAGGGTCCCTATTAAAATGCTATCATTAAATTCTTATTAAGACTCACTAAGACTTGTCCAAATTTATCACTTTAGCCTATGACTCAAATATATGACATGTTTTTTTTATCTACTCTTTATATTTTCTATATAATAACAACTAACATTAATGAACAAAGCCAAATAGAATTGAGGTGGGTCCCAATCTCAAGTTTTAAGTTGAGTTTTAGAATTTCATGATTCAACTTGAGACTTGCTTGAGATATAAGAAGAAAAATGAGGGAAGTTTTAAACATAAGGGTAAGTTTATCCCCAGACTCACACTCACACTCAGCCACATCAGCTTTTCACTAACTTTAATTACTTTTTTTTATTATTCAGACTTACACAAGACTCTCCCCATTTTCACAAATTATCCCAAGACTCACTCTAGACTCACTTACCCTTCTAAATACTAACATTAATTTATTTATAAACTTATTTCTTTTATAAATTATTTTTAATACTAATGATGGGTTGGCAATATATTATTGCGCCACGCAAAATTTGTCAGCTTATTGTCCCCACATGCATAGTCTTGAGATGAGTTTTTATTTGCCAAACCGCTTGCAAGACTTATGATAGTCTTGTATGACATTACTGCCAAGGTCTTGCATGAGACTCTACTTTAGACTCGCGATAAAGACACCCTAAGTCTTAAGATTCAAGATGATGATGTCACCCCAATTAAGACTTGGGGCTAAACTTGCTCTAAGAAAATTAAAAGAGGTAAACTAGCAAGGTTAAGGTTATCACACTACACCAAAAACTAGATTAGAGATCGCAAAATATAGAACGGTTATTAAAGGTAGGGGTTCTCCAGAAGAATATAGATCGTTTTAATATAAGAGGCGTTCTGTATGTTAATACATAGAGAACAGTTAGCATAGTTAACCGTTCAATATTTCAATTTACTCAAATAATTAAAAATAATAAATATTTATTATAGATGATATAGAATGGTCATCTTGACAACCGTTTTGTATTATATTAATTAATTTTTATTTTTAATTAGGAGGAAATTATATACTTACAGACACAGTAATAATTTACCCATGTTTACAAAAAAAAAAAAATACCGAAATTTCCGTCAAATTTTTTTTTTACCCAAAATACTAAAAGGGAAAATTGAAGCGCTCATCACTTTCACTTTCATCAAAAAGTGAAACCTCTTTCTCATTCATCAGTAAAAAAAAAAGTGAAACCTTCATCAAACCTCCATAGCAAATCCTTCATCAGCCGCTTATTGCACTGCCGCTCCACGTCTGCAGTACCGCACCAGTTTGCTAAGCCACCAATAAATTGAGGTAGTATCGATTTTTTTTTTTTTTTTTTTTTTTTTGGTTCGAATATTTCTTGTGGTAGAGTAATTGGATTCTGATAATTGTCAATCTAATTGCATGAATCATTCGAGTTATGGAGGAAACAGAAGTAAAATCGTAGAATTGGAATTTTAGGTGATTGAAAAAACCTTCAAAGTTATTTTTTTCGGGATAAATTCATCGATTGTTTGTATGTAAATATTTAAGCTGAATTATTGCAGTAAGTTCAATCAAATTACCCTTAATTTTGTCAAATTTACTCAACGAATTCCCGGGGTTTTGATTCGATTTTTTTGCTCGAAATTGCTCGAAATAATGCTCAAATTTGCTCAATTTTTTGCTCGAATTTGCTCGAATTTTCCCATAATCGAATTTTTTCTAATTAATGCTCGAATTCCTGGGGTTTCTTAGGGTATTTTTGTTGTTTTGCTCGAAATTGGGGGTTTGTCAACCTGAATTTTTCCGATTATGGGTTTTGTCAACATTGCTGTTTGGTTGTTCAATATGTGGGGGGTTTTTTTGGTCGAATTTCTAGGGGTTTTTGGGTCGAATTTCTGGGGTTTTTGGGTCAAAATTCTGGGGTTTTTGGGTCGAATTTCCTTGAATTTCTGGGTGATTTTTGCTCGAATTTCTTGGGGTGTTTGCAAGTAATCCACAATAGAAGGCATACTGTTGAACAGATTAATGACTTGCATTTTGCATAGGTGGTTAATTCATTATTTTTAAAACAACTGTCTAAGGCATGTGTACATAACAGAAGGAAGCACTAATGTTGAAATGTGTGATCTTTTATAGTAGTTTAAGGGGTCTAATGTTGAAAAGAGTAAAATATAGATGATTCGTATGCAGCTAGGTTGGAGATTAGACAATTGCAAGCAATAGAAAAAATTTGCAACTTTCAAACATAATGTCTTCAAAAGGTTCTTGAGGTGATGTAGGTTAAGGCAGTCATCTGTGTTGTTTTCCTTTTTTTTTTCTTTTCTTCTTTTTTTTTTTTTCTAAAGCTTGGTGTGTTATGAAGCAGGATAGCAATTATCAATTATCATTGCTGTGAAGTCAACTGATAAACAGTCAACAACCGTGGTTCTTTCCTTGACTATGTCTGGTGTGTAAAATAGTTAGCATGAATCTAATGTTTGTACTGTTTTAATTTATTTATGGCACATGAGGATTGAGATTCAAGTTTTTTTGTAAGCTTATTCCTTGTCTCAATGATGTTCTCATAGTTATTTAATTGACTGATATATATCGGTTCATATTTATTTTTACAGTAGACAAATCTCAGACAATTAAACAAAAGAACAATATAAATGGAGGAAGGGGTGATAGAAGAAGTTCTAAAGTTCCACTGAGGGCAAAATTTGATCCATTTTCGTTGAAAGTTGGCTTGACAAACTTCAGTCTCACAAGTGGAGGAAGCAATGTTTTTGATATGAAACCGGTATCTCTATTGTGAGATTGCTAAAAAAATTTCTGAGGCATGCACTGACAGAAACTATTATGCACATGGCTGTTATGTGTATTATGAACAGCCTTTTTGGATAGTATCTGTTCTTATAACTTAGATTAAAAAAAGGATATGCTTATTTATATTTAATTAGATGAATTTATTGTACATTATTAACTAATATGTATGTATTTTACATTGTTTTGTAGTATTTTAAGCAATTTCCTCCTACATATTCTCAACAAATGATCGATGAGCTTAGGGAAAGGTGGATTTTATAGTTACCGGATACCATCAACCAAATGACGACAACCACGACGATTTATGTGAATTGTAGATCAATATGGTATTGGTATATCTAAGCATAATTTATTTTTTTCAATCAACATTAACTAGAAAGGTGTTTTGATATTTAACTCACGTATTTGTTTGTATAGTACAAATTTTGTATGAATGATTCAATTTAATTATGGTTCGATGTTTTAAATTATATATATGAAGTATATTTTGATGGCTTTCGTCATATCTGGAAATATTTTTGTTGATTTTATTATATAGAACTTTAGATTGCACGTATACAGGATCATGGATTTATTTTACATAGGAAATGTGGAATTTTTCTTACAGGATAAATGTACAAGATACAAAAATAGAAATACAACAATTACAAGTCTAAATGAAATACAAAAATAATACAGATTATTAAAATACAGGAATAATACAATATAAAATACATACAAGGGTAATTCGAATAATTATGGCTGGATTTAAAAAAAAAAAACCATTAAAGAACTGTTATCTAACTTAACCGTTCTTTATTGTAATGCAATATAGAACGGTTAAGTGGCCTAAACCGTTCTTTATTCCTTCCAATGTACGAATTTAAGAAGGGAAAAGAGAACAGTTGTGACTAACAACCGTTCTCTATTTGTTCTTATATAAAACGCCTAAACGACCCGTTCGATCTCTATACTTTATACATTGCTTAGCAGAAGATCGCCCCTATAAAGCCTATTCTAACAGTTCTCTAAAGCCTTTTTTTGTAGTAGTGTCGTTTCATACTTTCATGCTAATACAAAATAAATCATACCTCCTATAGTCCTATACCATTGATAAGATGAAAGAAGGCGGCTATTTCCTTACCTTTAAAATTTTTGAGATAACTCTTATAAATAATGTTTGGACACTTATACCCATACCTTTTAAATTATTTATTTACTCTCATTAATGTTTGTTGACTTTTATTTTTATTGTAATCTTAATAATAGTGTGCGGATATTTATTACCCTAAAAAATTTTGCTTACATATTTTTCCACGTTTGCCTTAATGTTACCAACTAATTAAATAAGGGTAATGCTATATGTAGCCCTAAGGGCTATATATAAGCATTAAATACATTCTTGGAAATTGTATAAAATTAGGAATTCATGACAAAACACGGGTAAATCAGTGTAAATAGTGTTTATATTTTGATGATTTTTTTAACTTTTTATGATTTTCAATTGTAAATTTAATGTTTAAATGTAGCCCTAAGAGTTATGTATAGGATTTTCCATTAAATAATACCGTGACATAAAACCAAATTGAAAGAGATTTTCGGATATAGCTAGCTATGCACATGATGCGCGGATGAGCCACCCTAATAATTGTAAAAATTAGTATTAAACAAGCAGTGGTGGATCCAGGATTTTCGAACTTATGAGTCACCATCAATAATTAATCACTTCTTTCAATCCAAAAATTATATAAAAAATTATATTTCATCAGAATGGTTTCAATTCAAAAATAGGATAGAAAAATACATACTATAAAACTGTTACATTAAACTAACATTATGATTTTTTTTAATTAAAAACAAGAATTATTAAAAAAAAAATAGATAACTTAAGAGACCGGTTATTAAATATAACAGGTCTCTTTAATGAAATATGAAAGCAGCGCAAAAAATTATTCTAATTCAATGTCTGACATAAAGAGACCTGTTATCGTGGTGGCAATAGCAGCAACAAAGAGACTACCTATCTGATATTTTAATAGGCGTTCTCTTTGATATTTAAAAACTGACAGACTAACATGGGCTAATCTCAGATAGAAGCAACGAAGAGACCGCCTATCTGTAATATGCGGTCTCTTAGAATTTTTTTTTTTTTTTTGAGTCACGTGACTCACTGTGCACCTTAATAGATCCGCCCCTATAAACAAGACAGTATTTCTCAAACATGGTAGAGGAGGTTTATATTGAAAGAGACTTGTGATGAGCTCGTGATTATTTTTACAAAGACTAAAAGAATCGGAAATTTCTAGTGTTCTTGCTCACAGACCGTGATCATTCATATTCATAATCAAAGTTTATTAATTTAATTAGTTTATGGTACATCTTCCTAAAATAAAGAATTTCATGCACGTAATTTCTAAAGAGTGTGTTTTTCTTAAGAGTGGGCCTTTGTGTTTCTAGTACTACCTTCGTAAACTTTTGTTTCAACTTTGGGGTATTATTTGTGAGATGTAAAATATTCTAAAGTTACAATCAAAAGTTAACTGAGGTAGTCGTTTATACGTCATTCTACTATGTAAAGTTTTTTTTTAAACTTTTGTAAGCCTCATGCTTTGTTTTTAACACCACCGTTCCTCTCAATTAGTTGGTAACTAATCAAGTAATCAACTTAGATGTATTTTGTTTCTAGTTAAACCTTGGAGAGACCTTTTGGGTATTCACAAGTGGTATAGGTGTATAAAAACAACGTTTTACTAATTTAAATACGGAAGGAATATACAATCAAATGACTAAAAGCTACTTAAAATCTAATAGAGATTAGGCCGATACCTAACACGCTCTTAAATAGTTGGACCTTGACCAAGTGGGTAATAATTAGCATATGATGGGGAGTATAGCAGACAACTCTTGGCGCTATACTCTCGTACGGAGGTAGAAACATCCGTGATTCAGTGAGGAAGAAACTGCGGCCGATCTTTTCTTTTATTTTTCATTATAATTTGCAATCATACATGTTTTTCATTGAGGCAAATAGACAAAATTGAGACTATTACTCCAGATTAACAAAACCAATGTTTGTATACTTTTGTTTGTTGATTCGCCCAAACCAGGAAAAAAGCCCACAGCATTGGCATTCTGCAAAACCAGTGTTGTGTTAGAAGACGTCAATTGGAGTTGGACCCAATTATCATATGGCAATTTTATAATATATGCTCGTCAGCTCGTGACTATGTACGTAAACTATTTCAGCTTAGCTTCCAGCTGGTTTTCATTGATCTAATGCACCCCGTTCTAATACTATTACTCTAATTATCATATGGCAATCTATAATTTTCATAACTACTCGTGAATTTGTACTTCTTTCTGTTCCTATGTTCCCTTGGAATTTTGTACTATTCTCTCTCCGTTTATATCTTACTCCGTATTTCTATTCTTGGATTGTCACAAATCACGAGAAACTTGTAGGAGGATTTTTTTTCCAGGGTTAACCAATCAAGCCTTAAACCCTCTTCAATGGTGAGACTCAAGTGAGTATTTTTAGGAAAGAGAGAGTATTTTTGCAATGTATACCAATAAGTTGGTATCTAAACTCAGCAACTCCAAAAGAAAATTGCTAAGTTTAGATACTCAACTTTGAGTCTTATTTGACAAAAAGTGTGAGTCCTTGTTAATATTCTTATATATTTTGTAATTTATTTAAGTTTTACCTTTTTTTTTTTATTATTTTTTAATCTTACAATAATTTATGGGCCATAAATTGAAAGTGACTTTTGTATATTTTAGAGAGTATCACTACCATTGGAAAATTAGACTTAACATTAGTTGCTAAATTGAGAAGTGGGTATGATCTCACCATTGAAGGTGAAAAACAACTCATTTTGTATTTCAATACTCAAAGTTGAGTCTCACCATTGGAGATGGTCTTAGGTTAGTAAAGAATTATTGAAATTGACAGGTATTTCACTCTATATCCTTGTATTTTAACTTTATTTACCATATACTTGCGAAAATTTTTAAATTCACCATATACCAATCAGTTTCACGAAAATGTCACAACATGTCATTTTTTGTTAGTTCCATTAGTTATATATTAACGTAAATTGTGTCATGTGGCAGCTTTTGAGAGATTCTTATTTAAATTAATTAACTAATTAACTAGCATAGCACCCGTGCGATGCACAACTTACAAATCTTATTACTCATATTCATTTCACAAAATTTTAAGATAAAACGATTTAATGAGTAATAATAAATTTATTTACATAGATGTCTTAATCATGCATTTATAGCCTCTTAAATTTATTTATATATATACGTATGTATGTAACCTGTTTAACCGGTTAAAGATCAAATGGATCTGTTGGAGAAGGTGGAGTAAAAAGGTTGGATTTTTGAGGAATAAAATGAAGGTTGGATTTTTAGGAAAAAAAAGTGCAAATGTTGGATTTTTCTTTTCCATTTTTCCTATTTAAAAACTTTACTTTCAATTTAAGAATAAAAAAGTTGTCTTTAAAGTAGATATCATTATTTTAAGAGGCTATAAATGCATGATTAAGACATCTATGTAAATAAATTTATTATTACTCATTAAATCGTTTTATCTTAAAATTTTGTGAAATGAATATGAGTAATAAGATTTGTAAGTTGTGCATCGCACGGGTGCTATGCTAGTTAATTAGTTAATTAATTTAAATAAGAATCACTCAAAAGCTGCCACATGACACAATTTACGTTAATATATAACTAATGGAACTAACAAAAAATGACATGTTGTGACATTTTCGTGAAACTGATTGGTATATGGTGAATTTAAAAATTTTCGCAAGTATATGGTAAATAAAGTTAAAATACAAGGATATAGAGTGAAATACCTGTCAATTTCAATAATTCTTTACTAACCTAAGACCATCTCCAATGGTGAGACTCAACTTTGAGTATTGAAATACAAAATGAGTTGTTTTTCACCTTCAATGGTGACATCATACCCACTTCTCAATTTAACAACTAATGTTAAGTCTAATTTTCCAATGGTAGTGATACTCTCTAAAATATACAAAAGTCACTTTCAATTTCTGGCCCATAAATTATTGTAAGATTAAAAAATAATAAAAAAAAGGTAAAACTTAAATAAATTACAAAATATATAAGAATATTAACAAGGACTCACACTTTTTGTCAAATAAGACTCAAAGTTGAGTATCTAAACTTATCAATTTTCTTTTGGAGTTGCTGAGTTTAGATACCAACTTATTGGTATACATTGCAAAAATACTCTCTCTCTCCTAAAAATACTCACTTGAATCTCACCATTGAAGAGGGTTTAAGGCTTGATTGGTTAACCCTGGAAAAAAAGGGATTTGTTAAACATCGCCCACAAATTACTACATAAAGCCCACAAAATTCACTTGGTTTCCCAAAATTGCCCTTGACCTTAAAAAAAAAAACACTCACACTCTCATCACTCACACTCTCATCACTCACACTCTCATTGCTCATCTTCTTTCAACCTCTCTAAAAAAAAAAAAAATTCAAAATAACGGCAATGTCGAGGCGGCAAGGCAAGGAAGTGGCGGCGGCGGCGGAGGGAAGGATGTCCCAAGGTGGAAAGGTATATTTTGTTTAAAAAAAAAAAAAAAAAGGGGAAAACCGCCGTGAACGCGGTGGGGCGCCCTGGCTGGACGCCCAGCCGGCGGTGGTGGCGCCAGATGCAGATGCCGCCACCAGTTGGCTGGTGCCTGGGCTGGACGCCACCGCCACGGTTGTGGCGTTTAGTCTAAGCGCCGCAGCCGTGGCAGTGGCGTCCAGCCCAAACGCCAGCCAACTGGTGGCGGCGTCTGCATCTGGCGCCACCACCGCCGGCTGGGCGTCCAGCCAGGGCGCCCCCCCCCCCCCATTTATTTTTTTTTTATTTTTTTTTTAATTTTTTTAAAAAATTGTTTTTAAATTTTTTTTTTTTTTTTTTTTGTAATATAATTTTGAATTGTTTTTATATTTTGTTGTTTATTTTTATAATTTTTTTCAATTTCGTTGTATTTTTTCTACGTTTATATTTTGTTTACTATTATTTGTTTGTTTTTAGTGTATTTGATTTGCGATGATGATTATTTATCGTATAAATTTTTTTATGTTTATATATTTTAAAATTTTGTGTAGGGTCGTCATGGTGGGGGAAGAATATAGAGCTTCTTAGTAGAAGTTATTCAGTGGAGAGGTCGGGGCATAGACATGTCAGATCCCGTGGTATTTCGGCCTCAGTTCGTAGAGAACGGATCCACCGTCGGGATGAGGATGACGATGACGATGATGATGCTGAGGAGGGTGACCAGGAGGAGGAGCAGGAGGAGGGCGCAGATGAGGATGAGGATGTGGACGATGGCAGTGGACCGTATGATGATTACGGTCCATTCAGTCAGAGGGTTGATGACATGTACGAGACGCATATGGTGGAGGTGCGTAAGGGTAGGGGTGGTAGGTTTGTTAGTAGATCTGGCACATCATCTGCGTCCACTGTCTCGGGGGCAAGCAGGAAACGACTTTCATTGAGCGATGGCAGCCGGATACAAACTCTTTTCACCTTCCGTTCGGTGAGATGACGATCATGTTACATGACGTCGAGGCCATTCTGGGGATTCGTGTTGAGGGTAAACGACTTTGTGCTGTGGCTGATGCGGATCAGGCAGATTCGCTGGCGGAGTTGTTGGCGGTGGACAGGGCTGCACTGTACACCGAGGCGCTAGGTGTTTGGGAACACGGAGGTGTGAAGATCGCATCTGTGTTGCAGCGGTGTTTGTACCCGAGTGCACGTAGGACGCCCGACGCACAGCTGAGTGCTTATGTTTTTCTACTCCTCGGATGTACCTTGTTTCCGGATAAGAGCGGCGGAAACAAGCTCAGGCCACGCGACATCGTAGAGGCGTGTGACCCCGACAGTGTAGGCCAGTTTTCCTGGGGATCGGCTACGTTGGCGTATTTGTATCGCCAACTAGGATTTGCGAGTCGGGCTGACGCGACAGGTATTACTGGGTGTCTGACTCTATTGCAGACTTGGATATACGAGTATTTTCCTGCATTGCGACCACATCGTGACCCAGTTCCTATTGATGAGGGGATGCCGCGTGCTTGTGCGTGGAGTCCCCGCTCGGAGAAGAAGTCCGTTGACCGCCTCCGATCGATACGGTTATTGCTGGACAGGCTGTCCCCCTTAGAGGTAACGTTTATTTATAGAGTCTACATTTTATTATTTGCACATATTATATTCATGTTATTATATTTTATATGTTGTAATTGTACAGGTGAACTGGATGCCTTTCGGCCCGAACCCTAGTGTTAGGGTACCCAGGACCCTGTACACGGGACTCATTCAGTATCGTGACATCGTCGAAGCGTACATGCCCCAGCGTTGTCTTCGCTAACTTGGATTTGTCCAAGTTGTCCCTCCTCCCCCGGCGTGCCCGATGAAGGCGGTCCGACCTGCATCGTCGAGGGAGTACGTCGTGGAATGGCCGGATATCATGACCGGGACATGGGACCAGTTTCCGATGGTGGCTCGATTATGGACAGCGGAGTTGCAGCGGCCGCCCTCTGGGGTTACTCCCATGTGTGACCATTACTACATGGAATGGTTCAACCGGTATTCGCACCCGAGGTTGATCGCTGATCTCGACCACAGCGATGATGATTATGTGCCACCGCCTACTGCCACGGAAGCGGTATGTCTTTTATTATATTTATCGTTGTCTTTTAATTAAGTTTTATTTGTTGTTATTGTATTTCATCTTCTGTTTTTTGTTGTATGCAGTGGATGGGAAAGATAATGCAAGACGTTCAGAAACTCTCTCTTGAGAAGGACAGCATGAGTGCAACAGGGAGAGCTGTTGTTGATTGTCTGGAACAGACCCTTGCGCAGTGGGAGTCGTCGTCGAGGAGGGATTACTGATGGTTATTGTATTTTATTTATAGAGCATTATGTTGGACATTATGTTGTAAAATTGTAACATTTTAGATTGTTCTTTTAGCTTCCAACTTAAACATATTATCAGTGCTGTTTTTAAATTTTGATATAATCGTTCGTGGATCCGCGCAACTTACCCATGCAGCATATAGAATGCAGTAAGCAATACAATATAAAATATTAATGTTCTCATTAAAAGAGCAACGTACAAATAAGATTACAAATAAAGAATGTAAACAAGAAAAACTAAAATGCAGCTAGGGTGTTCCATTCGTGGATCCGGTCATTATATAGCGCATCCCAACCCTCTACGCTCGCTGTGCGAATGTTGTACCACCGAGGTATAATCGGTGGCACCGGAAAATCGGTTGACATGTCTAGTCGGATGAAATGTCTGTATGACGACCCAAGAAACGCAATAGCTAGCTCTCTGACCGGTGTGGTGACAGTCTCACGCGACCGCCAAGGGAGAACCGTGGTACAAGGATAATAAGCTTGACTATGCACTCCCAGGCCGAAATGCATGACTGCGCATTTGTAAATGTTTGCAACGGCAAACAGATCTAGGGGCGCGTCAAAATAATGATTTTCGCCGCAAGGTCCACCTCCCCACCGGATACGCCGGAGAGCGCCATCCAAGTCATCCTGGTACACATGACGATAAACATTTCGGTTAGAGGCAATTTCGCTGTACATCAACTCACGCACCAAACCGTAGTTGTCTTCGCCCATTTGAAAAACATCAGCCACGACCCGGAATCCGCAGTTACCATCTCCGATTACATCATTCCACCCTTCCACGTACGACATGATGATCGCAGGTATCCTTTCCTTGTACGGGAACTGATCAACATCGTTTCTTCCTATTCACCAAATAATTAATTATAGACAGTTAAGAAGACAGGAGTAACACTTTAAAACTATGTGCAATAAAAACAACCAAAACGTACCAGTTCTCAGGGGCATATTCACAGACGATGAAGATTGACTACGACTAGATGACGATGTCCGACCACGAGAACGACCACGACCAAGACCACGGATATACTCAAACGCACTCCTGTTCCGCCGCTGTCGACCTCGAGGACGGTCAACTCCTTCGGGTTCCTCATAATCTAAGTTAGACGGGTGGAACATGTCATGAAGCACATGAGTAGCGTCACGAATAATAGAAGGATGGCTGGAGGACACTCGGTCGTACATCGAACGGAACTGCTCCAACTCGGTTGTAGGCTTTCACTTTCACGCAGTTGTTGATGTGCCATGTGCACAATAAGTGGTTCGATTCGGGAAACAGCTCTGCTATGGGGGCAAAGAGACCTCCCTCACAGTCGCTGACGATGGCTGCTGGATGAACATTAGGCCCGATGTAGTTTCTCAGCTTCTCCAAAACCCAATAATAACTTGGAGCCGTCTCATCCCTGATGATTGCATGACCAATCAGAAAGTTCTGGTTCGTTGGAGCCATCCCAACCATCTCAACCAGAGGGAACTTGTACTTGTTTGTCTTGTACGTTGAGTCGATCAAAATCACAAATGGCCAAGACTTGATCATATCAGCACAATCAGGATGCACAAGGAAAAGATGAGTCACCTCCGCTGTATCTTCATCAGAATCAAACCAGAACAGGTAACCACGTGATTGTGCCTGGTGTAGCAGCTGCTGTATAGGGTTCCTTCCCTCTGACCGTTCAAACCTGAGTTGCTGTCTGACGTTGTAGATGTGTCTTCGGTTTGGATGGTCTTCTGGAAATTTCTCTAACACAGATGCTAATATTTTAGCAGGCTTCACTTGAGCATCACTCATTTCTTTCACAACTAGTTTCGCAGCAGGACTTAAGCCGCTCAGTTGTCGATGACCCTCTTCATATACTATCATCTCATGGTTGTGATACCCCCATTTAGAGTAACCTATCACTTCCCAATCGTCACGACTCCGTAGTTGTCGAACCTTTACTCTGAACTCACACCCACAACCTTTCCGCTTTGTGTCAAACCGAGTGGCTGTACGAAAATCTCTTTCTTCTCTTTTGCGATAACGGTCACATCTCAAAATGCGATCCATTCTACCATCCCGTTGAGATTTATGAGTTGCTACTACCAAGCAAAATCCAGCTGCAATTGCAACCTGTTTTGCCCAATCAATCGCCTGTTGAGCTTCTTCGAATGGACCATCATGTCCAAATATCTCACTGTAATCATTTCCGTCTCCACCATATTCCTGCATTAATTATATATTACAATAAATACATTTAACGGATAATACATTTAATTTCTATATTTCCACATAATTAACACAAAAAAAACATAATTATATATAATCAAACTTAATTTTTATAAAAACCCAATTCGAATTTTCAAACTAAATTTAAAA
Source organism: Chenopodium quinoa (assembly GCF_001683475.1). NCBI lineage: Eukaryota > Viridiplantae > Streptophyta > Magnoliopsida > Caryophyllales > Amaranthaceae > Chenopodium > Chenopodium quinoa. The sequence goes on from NW_018743937.1 coordinate 660,522, forward strand.
ATATACCATTTCGAATTTTCAAATTTAATTTTAAAAAAACCTATTTCGAATTTTCAAATTTAATTTACAAAAAACCCATTTCGAATTTTTTTAAAAAATCATTTTCGATTTTTTATTTTCACAAAACAATTAAATAAAAAACAACAACAAAATCAAAAAGGAAAAAATAAAATTTAATTATTAAAGGTGGCGTCTGCCAGGGCTGCCACACCCACTGGACTGGCGCCTGGCAGGGCCGCCTCACCCAGTGGAGTGGCGTCTGCCCAGGACGCCAGTCTGGTGGTCTGGGCGTCTGGGCTGGACGCCACTCTGGTGGTCTGGGCGTCTAGCCTGGACGCCACTCTGGTGGTTCTGGCGTCCGGCTTGGACGTCCAGGCTACGGTTTGGGCGTCCACCCTAGGCGCCGTAGCCACTACGACGGTAAACCGTGAATTTTAGCGGTCACTTACCTCGTTTTCCGTCGACGACGACGTACCTCCGGCGTCCCCCGCATCTCCGGCCTGCCATCCGGTCTCCCCCGACGAGCCAATACGGCTCCACATTTTTTACACCGAGATTATCTCAATTTTAGCAAAAGGGCATAATGGTCAAATCATAACATATTTGTGGGCTTTATATGGTAATTTGTGGGCGATGTTTAGCGTTTCAAAAAAAAATCCTCCTACAAGTTTCTCGTGATTTGTGACAATCCAAGAATAGAAATACGGAGTAAGATATAAACGGAGAGAGAATAGTACAAAATTCCAAGGGAACATAGGAACAGAAAGAAGTACAAATTCACGAGTAGTTATGAAAATTATAGATTGCCATATGATAATTAGAGTAATAGTATTAGAATGGGGTGCATTAGATCAATGAAAACCAGCTGGAAGCTAAGCTGAAATAGTTTACGTACATAGTCACGAGCTGACGAGCATATATTATAAAATTGCCATATGATAATTGGGTCCAACTCCAATTGACGTCTTCTAACACAACACTGGTTTTGCAGAATGCCAATGCTGTGGGCTTTTTTCCTGGTTTGGGCGAATCAACAAACAAAAGTATACAAACATTGGTTTTGTTAATCTGGAGTAATAGTCTCAATTTTGTCTATTTGCCTCAATGAAAAACATGTATGATTGCAAATTATAATGAAAAATAAAAGAAAAGATCGGCCGCAGTTTCTTCCTCACTGAATCACGGATGTTTCTACCTCCGTACGAGAGTATAGCGCCAAGAGTTGTCTGCTATACTCCCCATCATATGCTAATTATTACCCACTTGGTCAAGGTCCAACTATTTAAGAGCGTGTTAGGTGATCGGCCTAATCTCTATTAGATTTTAAGTAGCTTTTAGTCATTTGATTGTATATTCCCTCCGTATTTAAATTAGTAAAACGTTGTTTTTATACACCTATACCACTTGTGAATACCCAAAAGGTCTCTACAAGGTTTAACTAGAAACAAAATACATCTAAGTTGATTACTTGATTAGTTACCAACTAATTGAGAGGAACGGTGGTGTTAAAAACAAAGCATGAGGCTTACAAAAGTTTTAAAAAAAACTTTACATAGTAGAATGACATATAAACGACTACCTCAGTTAACTTTTGATTGTAACTTTAGAATATTTTACATCTCACAAATAATACCCCAAAGTTGAAACAAAAGTTTACGAAGGTAGTACTAGAAACACAAAGGCCCACTCTTAAGAAAAACACACTCTTTAGAAATTACGTGCATGAAATTCTTTATTTTAGGAAGATGTACCATAAACTAATTAAATTAATAAACTTTGATTATGAATATGAATGATCACGGTCTGTGAGCAAGAACACTAGAAATTTCCGATTCTTTTAGTCTTTGTAAAAATAATCACGAGCTCATCACAAGTCTCTTTCAATATAAACCTCCTCTACCATGTTTGAGAAATACTGTCTTGTTTATAGGGGCGGATCTATTAAGGTGCACAGTGAGTCACGTGACTCAAAAAAAAAAAAAAAAAAAATCTAAGAGACCGCATATTACAGATAGGCGGTCTCTTCGTTGCTTCTATCTGAGATTAGCCCATGTTAGTCTGTCAGTTTTTAAATATCAAAGAGAACGCCTATTAAAATATCAGATAGGTGGTCTCTTTGTTGCTGCTATTGCCACCACGATAACAGGTCTCTTTATGTCAGACATTGAATTAGAATAATTTTTTGCGCTGCTTTCATATTTCATTAAAGAGACCTGTTATATTTAATAACCGGTCTCTTAAGTTATCTATTTTTTTTTAATAATTCTTGTTTTTAATTAAAAAAAAAATCATGATGTTAGTTTAATGTAATAGTTTTATAGTATGTATTTTTATATCCAACCTTCATTTTATTCCTCAAAAATCCAACCTTTATACCCCACCTTCTTCAACAGATCCATTTGACCTTTAACCGGTTAAACAAGTTACATACATATATATATATATATATATATATAATTCTCTCAATTTCCTTTGTCACTCCTCCTCTTTCTCTCTCCTCAAAAATGGAAAAAACCCAACAATCCACCAATGACACCTCCAGCACACCACCAACACCGTACCAACACCAGTTAACCACCGTACCACTACAACACCGCCAGTACACCACCAACACTAGTCTCTTTCCTCTTCTCTTTCTCCTGCTTTGTTTCACCCAATTTCCCAAACATCTCTCCTTTATTCTTCCTCCCCCCCCCCATTAATCCAAACCCCTCCAAACCCCAGGAAGAAGGAGGAGGAAGATCACCATTAATGGCGGCGGCTTCTAGAAGGTTAAGAGACCTTCAATCACAAACAGGGAACGAAACTTGTGTTGATTGTTCCCATAAAGACCCAATATGGGCATTTGTTTCTTACAGGATTTTCATGTGTTTGGAGTGCTCTGGGAAGCGTCGAGGTCTCGGTGTTCATATTAGTTTTGTCATATTTGTTACCATGGATTCATGGTTTGAGATCCAGCTTAAGAAGGTGGAGGCTTGTGGTAATGATAAGCTTAATATGTTCTTACAACACCACCAACCCAAACAACTCGCACCAACACCACCACCCGTAACCACCGATGGTCAGAGAAGAGAGAAGAAAGAGAAGCAATGTTTGGGTTCGGGATAGGTTGTCAGAGGTTTTCTGGTCTGACTTTCAAGGGAGATGGACGTCGCCGGCGATTGGAGGATGACTGGGTGCGGACAGGAGAGTTGTGTCGTGCGCCGGCAGCGAAGGGGAAGGGGAAAAAGGTGGCTGGCTGGTGGAGGTGGTGGTGTTTGGCTGGTTTTCTGATTTTTTTTTTTTTTTTTATAATTATTTTTATTTTTAACAACTAAAATTTTAATTGACCTATTAATAGATAACACGTGGTATATGACTTAAAAAACAAGTCATCAACAGGTAATGGATCTGTTGGAGAAGGTGGGGTAAAAAAGTTGGATTTTGAGAAATAAAATGAAGGTTGGATTTTTAGGAGAAAAAAGCGCAAAGGTTGGATTTTTCTTTTCCATTTTTCCTTTTAAATATAATTCAACTCAATTGATGAACTACTGATAATAATCAATCCCTACATTAAGTCATTTTTTTTCTCATTTCTACTTGGGTCATCGGGCACCTCATGATTAAACTCTGTCCACTAACTCGATATATACAACACTTTTTCTGCGTGACTGGCACACGCCAAAACACGAGTAATGTAGGGGTTTGGTAAGTCCAACTTACCGCGGAAACAACCCCGACCCAAAGAACCACTCGCAATTAATAAAACCATAAAGCATAACAAATAAACATAAAAGGATAAAATTGGAATTTACCTTTAACGCGTGCTTCGCCCGACCTAATGGGCTCTTACTTGAAAGCTTTAGCTCTGAAAATACCGAGCCTCCAACGGTATCCAACCACAAAGGACGAACACCGACTTTTTAGGTCCGCTACCTTGGAGTTAGCAAGGTCCGACCAAAACCCAAGTGTTAATGGAGTTTAAGAGTTTTTGCCAAAATACAATGCTCTTTTTAACTCCCGCTCATGCACTTTTCTCCAAAACCCATCATGGGTATTTATAGAGAAAAGTGGGAGTGAGAATTTCAATCCCATCAATGTGGGATCATGAAATTCCACAATTTAATTTAAAGCTAAAATAAATTAAATAGGCAAGAAAGTAATAAAGCAACAAGTGTCCTTGTTGTATGCAAAGAGAAGTGAGGACCACTTGGAGAGGAGGGGACCATACTTGCTCCCCACTCCTTCCTCTCCTTGTGCCACTTATCCTCACACAAACACACTCCCTTCACATGCTTCCCCAATGACCCGCCCTAGCACTCGGCCCAGCCTAGCCCCGCTCACGCGGGCTGCTAGCTGCATCCTTCTCGGCCCAGCATGCCCACACACATATGTGCGGGCTACTGCTGCCGATTGGCGCTGCTAGCAATCCACGCACATGTGCGGGCTGCTAGCAATAGCGCGCGCCAGCAAGCCATGCAATGCTTGCGGGCTGCTGGCCGTGGCTCGCTAGCAAGCCTCGCACATGGTGCGGGCTGCTAGCTTGCCTAATCCCCTAGCCCTCGGGATTCCGATGCTAGGGGATTTTAGTCATTGTTGATTTATTACTAATTTTGTCGTCTCGTCTTTTACTATTTTTGACTTGACTTCCGACGCTCGGTTTCGACGCTTTAAACTCGAATTTCCGACTTATAAATATTTTACACTCGGGCGACGAATTAATTTCTTTCGAATTAATTCGTTGAGTCGGTTCGTATATTTTCTTGGGTGTGACCCAAAGGGTTCAGTCAAGATTAAGCAGTAATATTAATGTATAATTATACATTAATATTACTGATCGGAAGCGGCCTCCACCCAGGCATTCCGATCACTTGACCTTACTTAATATATTAGCTTTCTAATAATTCTGAACCCGCTATCATAATAATACACTTGTTCGAAGAACACCATTCCTTTCAATCTCCCACTTATCCTTTCGGACAAGTGAGCATTTAGTGTATAGCCCCTTTCCTATGTCTCTTCATGTCTCTTCATGAACTATAAGGTAAGATTATTTCGTCATCCTTATTACGTCCAGAAGTGTTTGTCGATTCCGAGTCCGAATGTCAATAAATAGATGATTTCTAAAATCCATCCGAGCACGGCCATGCATATTTACAGTCTCGCTCTACGAGAGGCCTTGTATACAACAAAGACATCTTCCCTATTTTAGTAGGGGGACATTCTTAGTCTTGTAATGTATCTCCTCTTACTGAGAGGACCTAGCCGCTCGAGTATTGCCGTTATAATCCCCTATTACGGCAGACGTTTGACAACATAAAAGTGGACTAGTACTCAAACAAGAGAACTCACAATACTCATGGTCAAGTAAATAGGTTCCGATAGCCATAATGAGAAGTATACTTATGACGATTTTTAATCTCTTAAAGTATTCTCAGAGGTCGATCCAGTATGATTCTAAACCAATACTTGTGCAAATGATTTAAGACAATCATGTCCTCGTAGCACAAGAAACAGTGCTATAAATCAGACTACACACTAATCTCAATTTGTCATTAATCGTCCATCGTTTAAATGACCTTGATTAGGGATAATTTTCGATTATAATATTCAATGTTCACTTAATAGGTTTTTCCTTACCAAGACTGGTTTTGATACCCTATTTTGAATATTTCAAGAATCTAATGGACTCATTATTTAATTCTAAACCACAATTAAATAGAAAACAAAGTGATAAAATTGAATGAAATTTTAAATTACTCCAAAACCTGAATGGTTCATCTTATGATAAATGGTTTTTCTGAAAGTTTTAAGAGTATCACTCTTTCTAAAACATCTATAGAAATCACACCCATATCTAATATGCTTGATTTCTTTCATGCAATTGTGAATGTTGTCGTTCACTTACTGCATAGGTTTAGTTATAACTACTTTGCTAATCTTAGCATCTTCATTACTGATCACTTTCATAATAAGATGATAAAAATTTGAGAGTGTCATGGATTATATGTGATTTAGGATTTATTGTCCAAGTGATGGCTCCCACTCATATTCATGATTGAGACCTTCAACTTGACAACCTACAATCATTAACGTTCATCAACGAACTTTCCATAGAACATCTTCTTTATTATCGCCATTAAGGCAACAATATTCTCAACATATATTTTAGTAGACTTCCTGATGATGCTTTGCTTGGGTTTCATTCCAAAAGGCTCACAATGATTTGGGATACCCTAATCACTTGTGATCATGGAAATTTTCCTTAAATTCCTGCACATTACACATGGATCCACGTCCATGTTACCATTCTCAAGCCACGACTTATTGTTAGCTCTTGCTTATAAACGACTTCCTTGTTAAGGATCTAATCCTTGTTAAGGCTTGTGCTTGCAACATCAATTCTCAAATTGTATTTGTTTCTACAAGTCAAGAACTCATCCTGTTACTTATCCAAGTACTTTGGATGTTCTTGGCCATAATCTAACGATCTAATATATAGATTCAGGTTGATTTGTGCTTCATACATACTTCACATGCTCTAAGAAAGTAAGTCCTGCGACGATTCCATATCACAACGTACATGATGGATTAAATTACAGAGTAATTCTCAATCTTACTCCATCAATTTGTCATTTTAGCTCATTCAGTTTCACCGAGTCTTTGCTAAACAGTTTGTTGTGTGATATAGTTGAAAGTCTCTATTAGAGTCTTTCATGTTTGACTTAGTATTTAGCCTAGTGACGAGGGTTAAATCGGTCGCTACAATCTAACTCTCAATCAAACAATACTTATACGAACACCCTATAACCAAGTACAATGGCAAATAAAGGTTCGGTCCACGAGGAACGAGAGTAATTGCAAATCAATCTTAAACCTAAGCTAGTTCGAAATCAATGGAAAATGGTGTTCTAAAATACTACTAATAAGATGGGATAAACCAGATAAACTAAGACACTAGGGAAGACGGGAATTCACCAAACCATCAGTAACTACGCAACAAGGAATCACAGAGACAAACGGGATATGAAAAGACTATATGTCTGATCAATATCATCAGGTAGGAAGACAACGGGCAATATTAATCTTGGATTTCTCATGCACTTAACATTACTCGATACATAATCAAACCACATTCAACAATGAAATACTCAATTCACAATCTCTTGTTCAAATCAAGGATATCATGCAATCAAATTCAAGATTCTAGGTTAGCTACTCCTATTATAATGAATTAACATGCAATCGCATAAAATCAATTTAATCACAATCCGTTTATCAAAACCAATCCTCAATTACATAGATTACCTAGGCCGGGTTTCATCCCGAAACCCTAGCTAGGAGACTACTCACACATATTCATAATCAAAGCAATAATGAATTCCAAAAGCATAATAGATATAAACATGAATTCTGATTAAGGAATAATAAAGCTTGATTAATAAACAAGAATGAATAATACCAATTGTATTGATGCGAATCAATGGAAAAGTTTAGAACTTTGATATTCGTCGTCAATGGATAATTCAAAGAATCTTCACAAATCTTGCTTCAAATCAATCCAAGAAAACTAAAATCGCTAGAATAATCTTTAAGAAAACTAAAGAATCTCTAATACTAAGAACGTTCTCCAATAACTCTCTACAAAAGCTCTCAAAAACTATCTCTAAGAGTGTCTCTCAAATCCTCTTATAGTCGGGCCTTATATACGTCTTCTAATTCGGAGAAGTCAAGCGCGCAGTTAACCCTGGATCAGCACGGGCGTGCTATCTTGTCAGTAGGTAAACCAGATTTCTTCTTCAATTTGGCACAGCCGTGCTATATATGGCACGGCCGTGCAGTTTCCTGGAACGGCCGTGCTAAAAATGACACGGTCGTGCTGAATATGCCCTAGCACGGGGCTCATACTGAAGCTGACACGGGCACGGGCAACATCTGGCACGGCCGTGCTAATGGCCTGCACGGCCGTGCTGGTGCGTGGATACTGACACGGCCGTGCTATTGGCTTGCACGGCCGTGCTGCCTTGCCTGGGGTTGCTTGCTTATAGGCCAGCACGGGTGTGCCTATGGTAACACGGCCGTGCTGCCTGTGCTATGTAATCAATGCACGACACTTGAACTTCCTTAACTCCTCGGACTTCGGTCAAGGCTAGCTCGGTTACGCATCGAGGGCTCGAGATCCGATTAAACTCGGTTGATATTACCTGAAAACACATCAAAAACAAACCGAAAACCCGTGAAGCACGTAATATGGGGAACGTAAGCATAACAAGGTAATAATCGGCCAAAACAGCCCCAAATACATCCAAAATCATCCTAAAATATGCTCTAAAGCGCGCCCTAAAGTGAGCTTGTCAAAACCCCCCAAGCTACACTTTTGCTAGTCCTCGAGCAAAATCCAAGGGAAACACACACAAGATCAAATAAACTATGCCATTGCGAACAAATCAAATTAAGCACGGAATGAAATCAATGGATCCTACTTAGAACAACCATGCACGGAATGAAAACTCACTCAAACAAGCAACGAGACATACAATCCAAGATATCGTTGATCAAATGCGAACAAGACCTAAACCAAGCATAGAGAACAAAGAAATCATGCTTCCCTCTAAACCCAACCAAACCGGCCACGTCCTCCCCTTTTGCTTCAAATCACCACCCTAATTGGCCCCTCGTGATTCCTCGAAGGAACCGGAAAAAGTGATGTTTTGAGGAAATAACAAAGGTATCCCGACATCTCGATTACGCATAATCTTTCCATAGGGTTGAAAGGTATCTCCCTCCACCGTTTGAGAACCGAACACCTCTAAAGTCTAAGGGTCTTAAAGGGTTGTAATGTATTGGCAATGGGTAAGGTAGGTGAAAACAATTTAAAAAGTGGGGTTAATTCCTAAATGAAGCGCAAGAATCACAATTCTCAAAAACAATAGTTCAAAAGATGTAATTCACTTTCCACAATCTCATTGATTCACATTCTTACTCATCCCAAATTATCCATATAATACACACTCAAATGACCTCTTTCAAACTTCAAAACTTTATTTATGTGTCCTTGCCTTTTTCACAATTCGGACGGCTTTTCTCTTCTTCTTTTTTTTCCTTTTAAATTCTTTTTTTCTCTTTTTTTTTTTCTCTTTTTTATTGATGGCAAAATGACTTTCGCATTAAATATTTACAATTAGGCTCACTTTCACACCTGCTCAAACCAACTATCAAACTTTATTTCTTGATTAGTAAACAATAAGCTCAACAAACCTATCTAGGTAAACGCTTCACAACTAAGGGTTGGTAAAACATTGGCCATCGGGTTTGTAACACGGTTAACCAAGAATGGAATTAAAGCTCAACATGGTTAGCAAGTAAGATGATGTAAAAAGAAAATCAATTTGTAACAAAACAAAAGGAACAAAATAAGAAAAATGAAAAAGGTGCCCTCTTCCTCCTTTAAAAGTGTCAAGTCGGTCTCGGAAGCTACTAGTCAACACAAAGATCGAAAAACGCGTAATCAAGGATCCAAATATGCCACTCAACAAGAATGATGAAGGCTAGAACAAATAAACCTCACGGGATCTAACAAATAAAGAAACTACCAATCAAGGGGGTCAAATCCACAACCGGGAAGCGACTCCATCTTACCACAGCCCAAAGGCATAGAGTTTCACATGACAAAAGTGTTCTATTTCTACCCTTCGCCTAGACTCGTCTACATTGATCAACAATAGACTCGAACTGTGTATTCATCACTGGCTTAAGTGGAAATAGACATTCCATACACATTCATTCACATTTCGAATCCAACTATGAGCATTATTCCAAAAGTTTATGCAATTAGACAAGTTTATCACGATCCAAAAATATAGGAAAAGACTATGAGGCAAATCATATAAACTAGACTACACATTCTCATAACAGAAGCTTTTCCTATATTGCACACATATATAAACAACTAAGTAATCTAAACAAACTAAATGGCTCATAAAGAGGCATGAAAATCACATAATAATCCCAATCGACAAACAAGTGATCAATTGATATCAACATCAATGATCCCAGGTTCTTTAGAACCGATCAAACATCCTCGAACCATTCAACTTCTTCCTAAACTAAACTATCCTAAGCACACAAAAACAAAAAAAAAACTAAAGGAAAAAGGGAAAGATTTCACCAGATGCTTCTTGAAAACACACTAAGACAACATGAGATGCGGCGAAGCTCCTAATGCTACCTCCATGAGTCTTCATATCTGCACAGGTTAGATAGAAACAAACCAAAACGAAACCAAAAGAAACTCGTTTTTTTATTTTTTTATAGGAATATGAAGAAAAACAAGGGAAAATCAACAAGGAAACCATTCACCCCCCCCCCCAACCTAGTATAAACATTGTCCTCAATGTCAGGCATCGAGAGACTACCTAGAAGGCAAAAAGGGAAAGAGAAAAGTACCTCATTGACTGGGTCTCGGGTTGCCTCCCGGAAGCGCTTCTTTAACGTTATTAGCTTGACGCAACACATGGATTACAGGTTACCCATAATTAATACTTGCAATTGCAGTGGAGATAAGCTCACCATTCTTATTCTTGACAATAGTCACCGCCCCTTTCTTAGGTACTGCAAACACAGGGGAAACCCTTCCTTGATGTGTTGGAAGGGGTTTAAGCTTTACCTTTGGTGCTTCATTAGCCTCCTTTGCAGTGGCCACATCTAATGCATCTAGAAATTGCTCCTCCATGTCCCTGTTTTCCTTGTTCTCATTCAACTCAAAATCATGATTAGTATAGAATAATTCGTTACGCATATCAGAGACAATGGAATCAACAGTGTCAACCATCATGCAATTATCAGAATTAGAACAAGGATATTTCATAGTTTTATTTAAATCAAAATCTAAAACCTCCTATCCTACTTTCAATGAAATCTTGGCACCCTTTACATCAATAAGGGCCCCCGAAGTAGCTAGGAAAGGACGTCCTAGAATTATAGGTATATGAACATCCTCATCCATATCTAGGACCACAAAGTCAACGGGTATGACAAACTTCCCCACCCTTAGGGGAACATCTTCCACTTTACCCTTTGGAAATTTGATCGATCGATCGGCTAATTGAAGGGATATGTTAGTGGGAAGAAGTTCTCCTATATTTAATCGTTGATAAACAGAATATGGCATGAGACTAACACTAGCTCCAAGATCACACAATTCATTATCAATATTCATTTTGTTTATAGCACAAGGGATTGAAAAGCTACCCGGATCTCCTAACTTAGGAGGCATTTTGTTCATTATTATAGCACTACAGTGTTCAGTGAGGTTAACAATTTCTACCCCTTCACAGTTTCTTCTACCACTCAATATATCTTTTAAAAACCTAGCATAGTTTGGCATTTGCTTGATAGCATCAGTGAATGGTATAGAAAGGTGGACTTCTTTCAAGGTCTCTAAAAACTTCCCTAATTGGGCATCTAGCTTATGTCTCACATATTTTTGGGGGTAGGGGAGTCTATGTAATAGGTCGGGTTCATTGGTTTGTGCTCCCACCTGTTCCTTTGAGACCTCATTAATTTTATCTTTTTCTCTGGTCCTCTCATCGTCATTTCCTACAACATTATCAGTGATAGGTGGAGTCACAGGTTGACTCCTAGGGGGTACTACTTCATCGCTCCCCCTCAATGTCTTTCCACTCCTAGTGGTGATAGCATTTACAGAGTTTTTAGGGTCAATACCTTGAGGCGGTAGTTTTGAAACTCCAACCCCATCTTTTATAGCACTAGCCAACTGAGAAATCTGGGTTTCAAGCATCTTATTATGTGTCATAATTCACTAAATTTTTTATCAGTGGTGGACATAAAAGTGTTGAACATTTTGGCCTGGGACTCCATCATTTCCTCCTAGCTAGATCTCTGTGGTGGTCCTTGAGCATAATAATTATCATTTGTAGCTCGGGAACCACGCACATTAGATTGTTGGGGATTTTGATTAGAGTACCCCTTATTATTATTCCAGTTTCCCTGTTATTAATTCTGTTTCCCCCTTGATTGAATTGCCCTTGGGAATTATGATTCATTTGATTACCCTGTTGGTATTGGTTTTGATTTCCAAAACCACCATGTTGATTATAGGGTCCTTGGGAATTTTGGTCCCTTTGGCCCCTATTTCCCCACTAGTTTTGATAATCAAAATCATTACCTCCCTGATTATAATTGTTCCCTCTTTGATTAGGTGGCAGATATCTATTATTGTCATTCCTAGGTCCGTTATCATAAGACATAGCATTGACCTGTTCATTATTATATCTATTACCATCATTATTATTAGGATCATATGAGGGATCAAAATTACAAGCATTAGTATAATGATCATAAGACCCACAGTTTTCACAGAAAATACATCCTACAGGCATATTAGAAACGGAAGGATTAGGATTCATACCTCTCCCCTTAGATTCGGGGGGAAGATCTTGCAATGGCACGGAATCGGGCTTGGCTTTAATCACTGACATCTCCTTCCCGAGGTTCGTAATTTGTGATGTCAGGTTGCTAATGGCATTGAGGTGGTCCACTAAATAGACCGCTCCTCCACTCTTGTTCACAGCATCTCGCTCGCCGTCTTGCCAATCCATGTGGTGTCGTACCACATCTTCGATAATATCTATGACTTGCTCTTCAGTTTTGTTCATTATTGGGCCACCTGCTCCCGCATCCAAACTGGTTTTCCCTTGAGGACTTAATCTTCCATAGAAAATCTGTAAAACTTGATATGTTGGGATTCCGTGGTGTGGGCACTCTCTTTGGTACTCCTTATACCTTTCCCATGCTTCGTAGATTGACTCCCCACTCCTTTGCCGAAATCCCTGGATCAAAGCTCTAGCATCGGCCGTCTTATTTTGGGAATAAAATCTTCCCAAGAATGTTGTCGTGACATCATCCCAAGTATGTAGAGAGTTCGGCTTCACCTCCTTCTCTAACCATTCGAGAGCTCTCCCAATAAGTGAAAAGGGGAAAAGCTTCAATCTCACGAACTCTTGATTCACTCATTAACCTTGATGGTATTGCAGTACTTCTCAAATTCGTTCAAATGAGCCAAAGGGCTCTCATGCTTGGCACCACTAAACCGCCTTCTCTCGATGAGGGTGATCATAGCCGGCCGGATCTCGAAATCATTGGCCTGAGTAGTGGGCGGAGCAATCCCACTTGAAGCTCTATACGCCCCAGGAGTTCCCAACTCCTTAAGGGGTCGTGGTGCTGGCCGATTATGTTGGCGCGGTATGTCTGTCATTGGAACCTGTTGTGTGTTGTGTTCCTTTCCTTGAGAGTTTGATGACGTCAATCGAGATTTACGATTGCTCTTCAAAGTTCTTTCGATTTCTGGATCGAAGGGTATTAATTCTCTCTGTTTAGACCTGCGCATACACACTAACCAAACCAATTAAATAGCAGGGCTACAAGTGTAGCCAAAAGGGAAAAATCTTTTTGTGCTTTTTTTTTATGATGAACTAGACTCAAGAAATCAAAAAGAAATTAACAAACACCGCTCCCCGGCAACGACGCCATTTTGACGAGGGTTAAATTGGTCGCTACAATCTAACTCTCAATCAAACAATACTTATACGAACACCCTATAACCAAGTACAATGGCAAATAAAGGTTTGGTCCACGAGGAACGAGAGTAATTGCAAATCAATCTTTAACCTAAGCTAGTTTGAAATCAATGGAAAATGGTGTTCTAAAATACTACTAATAAGATGGGATAAACCAGATAAACTAAGACACTAGGGAAGACGGGAATTCACCAAACCATCGGTAACTACGCAACAAGGAATCACAGAGACAAACGGGATATGCAAAGACTATATGTCTGATCAATATCATGAGGTAGGAAGACAACGGGCAATATTAAGCTTGGATTTCTCATGCACTTAACATTACTCGATACATAATCAAACCACATTCAACAATGAAATACTCAATTCACAATCTCTTGTTCAAATCAAGGATATCATGCAATCAAATTCAAGATTCTAGGTTAGCTACTCCTATTATAATGAATTAACATGCAATCGCATAAAATCAATTTAATCACAATCCATTTATCAAAACCAATCCTCAATTACATAGATTACCTAGGCCGGGTTTCATCCCGAAACCCTAGCTAGGAGACTACTCACACATATTCATAATCAAAGCAATAATGAATTCCAAAAGCATAATAGATATAAACATGAATTCTGATTAAGGAATAATAAAGCTTGATTAATAAACAAGAATGAATAATACCAATTGTATTGATGCGAATCAATGGAAAAGTTTAGAACTTTGATATCCATCGTCAATGGATAATTCAAAGAATCTTCACAAATCTTGCTTCAAATCAATCCAAGAAAACTAAAATTGCTAGAATAATCTTTAAGAAAACTAAAGAATCTCTAATACTAAGAACGTTCTCCAATAACTCTCTACAAAAGCTCTCAAAAACTATCTCTAAAACTGTCTCTCAAATCCTCTTAAAGTTGGGCCTTATATACGTCTTCTAATTCGGAGAAGTCAAGCGCGCAGTTAACCCTGGATCAGCACGGCCGTGCTAGCTTGTCAGTAGGTAAACCGGATTTCTTCTTCAATTTGGCACGGCCGTGCTATATATGGCACGGCCGTGCAGCTTCCTGGCACGGCCGTGCTAAAAATGACACGGCCGTGCTGAATATGCCCTAGCACGGGGCTCATACTGAAGCTGACACGGGCACGGGCAACATCTGGCATGGCCGTGCTAATGGCCTGCACGGCCGTGCTGGTGCGTGGATACTGACACGGCCGTGCTATTGGCTTGTACGGCCGTGATGCCTTGCCTGGGGTTGCTTGCTTATAGGCTAGCACGGGTGTGCCTATGGTAACACGACACTTGAACTTCCTTAACTCCTCGGACTTCGGTCAAGGCTAGCTCGGTTACGCATCGAGGGCTCGGGATCCGATTAAACTCGGTTGATATTACCTGAAAACACATAAAAAACAAACCGAAAACCCGTGAAGCACGTAATATGGGGAACGTAAGCATAACAAGGTAATAATCGGCCAAAACAGCCCCAAATACATCCAAAATCATCCTAAAATATGCTCTAAAGCGCGCCCTAAAGTGCGCTTGTCATCTAGCTTATACTTAGTTCAAAAATTTACTTAGTTTTATACATACGGGTCGAAAGTCTTTCAAAGTCCTTCAATTCATGTTTAACACGGTAAACTCCTTTACACGTTCAAACATTTTATCAAGTTTATACAATAGAATTTAATACCCAATACGTACTAAGTATCGTCTTTTGCTTGGTCCATTGGCGAAAACACTTTCAAATCTAAGCATTTAGCATTTGATAGTTATTTCACAATAGAGTTCGTAAACTTATCGTTGGACCTTTACTTTTGCTCCCACTAAACTTCTTATTCATCATAATTTCTATGTTTCCACAAGCTAATCCTCTTATTAACTTTATGAGAAAACACGTTCCAATTCCTATATGCAATGCTTCCTTAAATCCCATAACAGATTCCTTGAGCTTGCTTTCAAATCTAGCATTATTTAGATTTTCAAAACCCTTAGACTATTCCATAGTCACTTCCAAAATCCTATTTTGGGAAGGCGGTTTTGGTATCTATTTTGCCATATTTCATATGAGCAATTTTGCTAAAACAATCACGAAAAGACTTTACCATTCCGATTGGTGAATAGGTTTTTATTAAAATCTACTCCATGAATTTAATTGTATCCTTTTAAACCAATCTAGCTATGTATGCATATACATTTCCACATTTGTTAGTTTTCTACTTGAAAACTTATTTGCAATTGATGGATCTTTCACCCTTTATGCAAATTAATCAAGTTTAAAACATGATTTTCAAACATGGAGTCTATCTCAGATTTTTATGGCCTCTAACCATTTTTCGGAATTTGGATTTGTCATAGCTATCTTAAAAGACATTATTCCTTTATTATCTAATAGTAAATAGTATGCTTGTAAGTCTTAGGTTTATTTCTAATTTAATAGAAAATTTATAGGATTCAACCCAAGCCTTTGCTGAATTCTATACCTACACGGGGTTATTGCATCAAACACTGAGTTTTGATATTCTTGATCTTTCTCTAACTATTCAAAAGTTTTGTGAGAAATGAATTCTCTTTTAAGGCACTTGTAAAGTCCTTTTGAGTATTCTTGATCAAGTATTCTCACGAAGCCCTTTTAAGGTCTTCCGAGATTCTCAATTCTAGTTTGTTGCTAAGCTCGATGGTCATCGAGTTCATTTTCCTCCCACTTGTCGTTTTGGAAACGTGTTACTTTCCAGAAAGACACCACTTAGAGCAAAAAACACTATGTTCTCAATTAGGTTATGGAGGTAATGCCCATGGTCTCACTTGAATGCTTACAAAGAGACATGTAAATTGTCTTTGGGTAAAAGTTCGTTGTGATGAAACAAACAGTTAGCTCCCACTTGAGCTATCTTAGCCTTTAATGAGCCATTAAGCTCCCACTCAACCACCTAGCTCTTGCTAAGCTGGTGAGCTCCCACTGAGTCACTTAGCTCCCACTGAGCCAATGAACTCCCAATGTGGCTAAGAGTTTTAGACATATACTTGAAAAGACATTTAGAATATAATTCTATCCATAACTGAATATAGCGTCCTTTCTTAGCTTCAACGTTTTGTTTAGTGTAACATTAGTCCTTCGTGAAAATCTTAAGAACTTTATAGGAAGGGATTTGATCCATCATTGTTCGAGTCATTTTTAAATGGCATCGAGGTCTCCATGAAGACACACTATGTTCTTTGTGGTGTTATTTATGAAAATTTTATTTTCATAACTTTGTGATGGTCACGCTTAGCTCAAGCAAACATCGCTCGATCTAATCTAGACGTTTTGATATCTTGCCAAGTCGATTCTTTACTTCACTGAAATCTTGAACTATTCAAAGTTAAGTTTGTTCACATTTGATGAATATAGCCATATTCTTTCAAATTCTTTGTGAGACGTTGAAGTAAATGAATCCTCTTTAGCCTTCGAAGTCAATTGTCTATACCAAGAACAGTAGCTCTTTACTTTGTTGGTTTCAACAAGTAAGACTTGCTTGTCTTAGAACGATTCCGAATCGATCAACTATCAAGAGCCTATCTAATAGAGCCTTGAGTACGTTCTTGTCGATGTGACATTGCTAAAGATGTTCAGAACGCAAATCATGCCCATGAATTTGAGCTTTTTCTAGTTTATCATGTTAAGATAATGTTTGTTTATAATCAAGAATTCTTGACTCATGGTTTAGACAACCATTCCATTCAAATAAATTTGCAACTGTTGCTCATTGCTTTGAATGTGAGTCTTTCCGTGTGTAAACGGATCAGTTGCTGATTATGGAACACAATAACCATTTATTTGTTCCAGCCTTAGCTTAAAGGTCTTTAAACAAAGCACCACTTGCTTCATTCTTAGCTTGTAAGTCGATAACTTAACTTATCTTCAATAGTTTGAGGTCACTTTCAAAGTGGAACACTCAAGCAGTATCCGATACTTGTGAAGATAACGAATTGCTAAGTTAACTACAATAATATGAACTCATGGTATGAAATGGAATCTTATTCCTTCGTTCCTCGTTTCCTATATTTCTTATCATACTTTATCTCATAATCTTTTAAGAACCATTTCTTTAAGAGTCTTTGACATTTATACTTTGTTAGGCATAATTAAGCATCTAATGTGCCGTAAAACAAAGTTCCATCTTTTCCTTTAATTCGCGCTTGAATTACTACATTAATGAGTCCAACTCATCTATGTATTAAGCGAAAAGATATGTTGGTTGTCAATATTGACAACTTTGAGTACTTCATGTTCTATCAAAATTACCTAGTATTTTGAATACATGATGTCCAACCCTCCTTTCAGACTTTGTTATAAATGTCATTTATGACAACTGTATTTTAGAAATTCTTTACTTTTCTTTGAGAACCATTCTCAAATATTTCCTTTACCAATCATGGAAAGCAATACAGTTTGATTTGGAATTCTACAAATATAAGTGCAAAGATAACCATTTATCAAGTAAATAACATAATAAGTTTGAAAATTAAAAGGTATTCATGCAAATCTTAAATCTTATTAAACGTCTTATCCACGCATTGAAATTGTCCCCATTTAGCAAGAATAAGTCGATTCCAAGATCCAAAGAAACAAAGAGTGGTTAAGCATGCTTTGGCTTGTCTTAACACTCAATCTCCTAAGGTAAGCAATGCTTTGCTAATGGCTCCAAGCCACTCTTGGTTGAATAAATCGTCGCATCTAATGCTCTCTCAACAATTTATTCACTTTTCCACGACATGTTAGGACTCCATCACTCATATCGTTGAGTAGAACCAAAACCAACTTGCATATCCAGTATGCCTTACGCTCCTAGGAGAGGTAGTGATGCCTCGCTTTGGCGTAGCCCACCACTACGCTCGTTCGGTTGGTAAGTGTTGTTTTGGAATGACAAGTTTTACTCAATATTTAGGGACCTAGGGTTTCTATGTTGGTTGATTTAAGTGAACTTAATTAATCATCACAACATTCGGAATCCTAAACATGCATCTAACATATAATTCATATACATAAACATATATATATATATATATATATCGGAAAACATAAATATAGATGCATTTGGCAACTAGCATGACCCCTTGAGATCTTCAAATCTTCAAAAGGTCTTCATTGCAACTTTCATGCCTACGTCTTCCAAGAACCTCCATCTTCAAGACTTGACCATAATTAAATGCAACCATTAGTATCTACGATTAGGACTAATCTAAATATTAAGGTAAAAAAATACTCAACGGTAGGCAGACCGTATTTAGATTTACAAAAATACATCACGGATCGCAGTCCGTATTTTCTATCCTAATCGGGCCCCGCTAGTTGCCATTTCATAAAACCTGTGAGAGAATATACATTCCATTCATCCATTCACTATTTGTGAATGGCCCATGCATTTTACAACGATAAACAAGTAACAATGTATAAACACGCTTGAACTAGTAACTAATCTAGGTGGTTAATCCAATTAACACGCCTAATTAAAACTAGTCAAAGTTGTTTTAACCGGTTATCTAAATAAGCTTAATTAGCATTTGAAGCTCCCACTAAATTCCGCATCCAACTTAATTAATCCAATTAATTAAGCCGGTAATTCCCAAAATTTGTCAAAATAAATTTTTCCAATGCCGCTCAAAACCGAGGCCTAGCCTCCAAAATTTATTAAAATAATTAAAACAAATTAGATTAATAAAATAATTAAAATGACAAATTTTAAACAAAAATA
The DNA here is from genome assembly GCF_001683475.1 of Chenopodium quinoa. Lineage (NCBI taxonomy): Eukaryota > Viridiplantae > Streptophyta > Magnoliopsida > Caryophyllales > Amaranthaceae > Chenopodium > Chenopodium quinoa. The sequence goes on from NW_018743937.1 coordinate 679,824, forward strand.
CGTAGTCCAAAGTGTCTAAGTGCCTAGCACTAAGACATGGAGTGCTCACATTTCGCACAACCGTTTGATGCTCAATGAACGTGGGAGTGGGCCCGATGTCCCTAAGTGTTACATCCCCCACATCAGCGAACTTTCACATATCAATAACGTGGCCCTTGATGGCCATGTTGAACGAGTTCATTGCACTACATTGCTTCGCAAGCAACGTCTACGCATACCCCTAATTACACGACGCATGCACCAAGTCCCAAGCGATGCACGATGTGCTTGTGCTTGCACCAGCCGTGGCCAGCCACACAAGGCAGCACGCACGGGCGCACACAACACCTTGCTGCTGTTGCGCCGTGCCGCTGCTTGGTGCTTGATGGCGCGCCATGCTGCTGGCAGCAAGCAGCAGCCACACAACGGCTCGCGCGCAAGCTCGAGGCTGCATAATTGGAAGCCACATGCGGGCTGCTATGCAACCCGGCTAGCTTAGTGATGTGTTGCCTCGTTTTGCGTGCCATAGCCTCGGGATTTGATACCAATTTTTCTTAACATAATTATTAATTCTAATTAATTTTAGAACTAATTCATTTGACCAAAATAAAAAATTTAAACAAGTCTAACTTAAATAAAAATTTTAAAGTGCATGTAACAAAAATAATTCCCAAGAACCATTCTTTAATTAAATTGGTTTAACTTGGTGCAACAAAAATAATAGGGCAATTACTCACTATTAATTTAATTAATTTAAATTAACCTTGATTTTTTGACAAAATAAGAGGGAGTTGGAAAAATGAACATAAATTCAATAAAGATTCCAACTTTAATACTTGTGAATCCTTGAAAAATTATATCTTCCAATATCACAAAGTTTCAAACTTTATGATTCCAATCAGCTAAAAATGATTAAATTAACAAAGTTTAACAAAAATTCATGGAATTTAGTAATAGATAAATCCTCTTTCCTTATGCTGCTGCTATTCATTGCCTAGTTTCGCTCAAAACCTTTAACTTGGTTGTTTCATTTCAACCAAATCTGCTTAAATTAAAGCTCTTCATCTCTAATTTGTAAGTTTTTCTTAACCCCCTCTTATCCCTAAAAGAATCTCATGCATTTATATTCGCGGTTTTTCGAAAAAAAAAAATCCGGGAATATTCTTACTCGTTTGCTCTTTGGATTTTACCTGTATTTAAATTTTTTTACTATAGGACTTTGCTCATTTCTTTAATTATCTTAGGACTGTCCTAAGGCTCAATTAAGACTTAATGTGTTTTTAGCACATATGACTTGTCATGACTTGACTCAAGTGTTTAACACATGCGTTAGACTAAACTCGAGATGATATGACACGACATGACTCAACGTACATGACTCGTGTGTGCACAAAAATGCAAAACATTTCAGTCATTTTTTGTGGAGGGTGCCGACTTTAAAAAAAATAAAGACACAAAAAGGAAGAAGTTTTTGAAGGTGCATGTTGAATGAGCTTAGCCAAGTATATGCATTTGATGTTGTCTCTCAAGGTGCAAAGGTTAATTCATCCTAGGCTATCCTAGTTGACTCAATAATGAAAGTATGTAGGTAAGGAACGGAGGCTAAGCACTTCATTCTTCGTGATGCGATAACGATTACAAGTGATGAGATATTTTGATATGACAAGGCATGCTTCAATGTCGTGTTAAGATTTCATGACAGAGGGTTCCTAAGGGGAAGACTGTTTGGTCATGTATCTGTGCAGTGTGTGAAAGTGACACTAAGGTTAGGCTGCAAGAGCTAAGTGTGTGGAAAACATATTGAAAATAGTCAAATGATGGTGACTCTTAGGTTGGGTAAGCTAATGATATAAGGATCAAGCCCCCAAGTCTAACTTTAAGTAAATAGGGATGAGCATAGGAGATCCCTGGATATGATCATGATGTGTGAATGTGAATGTGAATGCGTTTTTATTACGGCCGCACCCCTTTGTGAGGTTGCATATGTATCCGTTAGGAATCAGGCCGAACGTAGCTCTAGCCGAACCTCACACAAGTGTGTGTATACCTCAAAAAGGTCATTTTAAGGGTTGTAACGTGGTTAGGCTAAAGGTTGAAGAAGAAGGGGATAAAAGGCTCAAAACCCTAGATAAGCCCCCAAGGTGTGCAACTTTGCTTTTGGAATATTTGTATTTTCATGCTTGAGGTTTAGCTCTTTTTTTTTTTGCTTTATTTATTTTATTTTTATAAGTGTGGGCAATCCCGATCATGCGGTCTATCACTCACTTGGAATTCATGTTTCTCAGGCACGGTACCGAGCGCTCGATAAGAGACGCAATCTGAGATGTGTTCTTATCGAAGATGTTTTCATATCAAAGACATTGGAACACTTGCCCTTTTGTACACTTTTATTATTATTATTTTTTTTTATTTTTTGCTATTTTAATCTTTTGAAGTCACTCAAGCTTTTTATGAAATTGAAAATTGCATAAGTTGCACACAATCCCATCCCAAAGTTAGGTAGATATGGGTTGAAAAATGAAGGGTCTATCGTTAGACGAGGCTCAAAGTGCTTTACCAAAAAGGATTGCATATTTGAAGGGTGAAAGGTGATATGATGTGGCTACAAGGGGTGCCTCAAATCATTGGTATACCTTGTGCTTAGTTCGACATTTTTTTTTTTTGCAATGTAATGAAATGATCATACGCAAGAAAATACATGCTCATTTTATTAAAGGAAAAGAAATAATGATCCTACAAAATAAATCTAAGGAGAATAAAAAGGTGCCTATGCTAGACTTATTGGGAAAGGGTAAATAAAAAATAGAAAAAAGATCATGAAATCTTGTTGGTGAAGCTTACCTCTTGTCCCTTGGCTTATCTTCACTTGGTGTTCTTGTCGATTGGAGGTATTGGAAGCCCGTTATTGTCGATCAAATATTGGATTGCTTCCTTTAGCTTCCAACAGCTCTCAGTAGTATAACCCCTACCTTGATGGTACTTGCAGTGTACATTTGGGTTCCAACTAGGCAATCTCTTCTCAGGTGGGGGATCTTGAATGGGTCCAATAGGAGTAATGCCCTTTGCATGGAGTTGATCGAAAGCAGCATCGTAGCTAATTCCAATAGGGGTGAAATCCTTTCTTAGTTGGTTTCTAAATCCTGGATTATCCATGGCTAAGATTTCATTAAGGTCTAAAGTACCAACACTGTTACTAGAGTAGGTGTTTTCGGAAGAAGAAGGATAGTCGTTCTTCTTTCCTTTCCAGCCACTGTTGTTATGTTACTAATCTTGGCCTTTTTGTTGCTTGGAGGAAGATGGAGGAGACTTGAATTAATGAGGTCTTGAACGCGATCTTTGAGGATGAAGTGTCCTTCGGTAGTGTGATCATAGCCTCTATGGTGTTGATAATGAGAACGTTGCTCGATAACCAATATCCACTATCTTAATCCTTCTATTGCACCCATAAGCGTGACAACGGTATTTCGTAATTCCTAAACATCCTCTTCTAGACTTGATGAGCTTTCACTAGTATTACTTAAGAAAATTTCTTTTTCGCCGGCCATTATTATAACCCTTTTTGTGAAAAGTGATGCTTTATCAAAAGTGTTGTCTTGGTTAAGTGCTCTTCTCTCCTTGATCAAATGCTGAGGAAAAGGAAGTTAGGAGTAAGTTTTCTCTTTTTTATTATTTATTTTGACTTAAGCTCTATTCAACATGGAAGAAAATGTGGAAGTGAATGGGAATAGATTGGACCCCCCCCCCCCCACTCGAATGACAGAAAACACGTGCATACAAGACTTTCTTAGCATGGTCAAAGTGTACATACATATTAGTGTGTGCTTTATATTGTGAGTGCAAATGACATGCTTTGAATCTTGTGTAATACCATGGGACTTAGTGCCTAGACTCAATTAAGGATTTAACAAGGTATTATTATTAACAAAATAATCGAATTGATTAGCAAACTGTTTAATTAGACACATATTGATGACTCGAGCAAAATACCAAACTGTCGCCAAAGCAACAGGACTGTCGCCGCACTTTGCAGTGTAGCGCTAGACGACAGAGCTGTATCTAGGCGCTGCACAACACAGTGTGGCGCTGCAGTCCAAATCGTGGCGCCATCGCTGGAACATTGATCTGGGACTGCTTTCAGTATTTTAACTCTACGGGACGTGCCTAAGTCAATTCCAATTAAATTATTAGACTTTAATTACTCAAATTAATTAGGCAAAGTCCTTTTAGTCATTAATCAGTTTATTTAGTCTTAAACACAAGTCAAACAAACGGTTAGGCAAAACACATAGAGTACACACAACAAATAGTGCACAATTAGTCAAGTAGGCACAGTATGATGCAATGAGTTCGCAACCTAACCATGGCTCTAGTTCTCTAAAGTCCGGGACATGGTTTAGTCAAAGAGGGTCCATGGTTAATTGTCCGGATGCACCGCGCGGAAGCCTTACCTTTTGAAGTGTTGGCGCGAGTGGATGGGACACCGCGAGTTAAAAACTCGCTTCCGTGGTTTGATGAATTCAACATTCTCGGATGTACCCTTTGTTGCACAGAGCGTTCAATTAGGTAGATGGAGCATGAATTCCCAGAGGGTTATGTCCATATGTTGAACACATATGAGTTTCATAAAAGTGAGAAAAACTCAATCAGGAAGTAGGATCGAGCAAACAGTGCTAAAAATTGGTCAAAATTAGAACGCATATTTCTGGCTCGGTATTGGAAGAACTTGGCGCCAGCGAACAGAGGTTGGCGCCACGATTTGGCTCTGGCGACAGGAGTGTTGCCTGGCGCTAGAGTCAAATCCTCGGCGACAGACTCTATTATCTGACGCTAGTTCCTACATGCCTCAGCAACTTTCTGTGCTCGATAAAATTTTCCAGTTTCGCGCGCATTATTTCGGTCCTAGTTGTGAAAGATATTCCTCAAATTTCCTGCGTGTAAAAATCCTATGTTTTAACTCAATACGAATGGTCTTTCCAATGAGATCTTTTTTATGCATATGACAATAATGTTAATCAAAATTACGCACATGAAGTACTTAGAACTTTTCGAGTCTCATCCACTCATTCTATATCATTGCCGAAATAAATTTCGGGAATTAAAATAGAAATCCTCCCCAGCGGAGTCGCCAAAAACTGTAGGGAACATTTCAAGCATTGCCCCAAACTTGAACCCCACTGTGTGTTGGGGTTTGGTGAGTCCGACTCACCGCGGAAACAAACCCAAAAACTAGACCGCACTCGCAATAAATAAAACCATAAACATAATTAAATTAATCACGAGATTAAGATAAGATAATTACCTTTGAAGCGTTCTTCGGCCAAACGGAAGGGGCTCTTACTTCGAAAGTAAGCCTCGAAATTACGACGGCCTCCAACGATAGTCCACCCACAACTCGACCACCGAAAACGGTCCAATGCCTTGGGGTTAGCAAGGCCCGACCAAAACCCATAGATTAATGAGTTGAAAGGTTTTCACAATGGTTATGCCTTTTTCAATTCTCACTCAAGTGATTTTCCCAATACCCCAACTTGGGTATTTATAGGGAAAAGCTAGAGAGTAAAAAGCTCTCCCATCAATGTTGGAGAATTTGATTTTTCCATTTTATTTTAAAGCTAAAATAAAATTAAAAATCAAACTAGTAATAAATCAACATAACACCGGCCATTTGGACCATTTGGAGGAGGGGGGACCAAACTTTCTCCCCACTCCCTCTCCCAAAACCGGCCAACACAACACCTCACACACCTCTCACCATGTACCACATGGCACCCACCCTTGGGCATCAAGGCACCCAAGGTGGGCTGCCTTGCCGTGGCTACCCAGCAGGCCCAGCAGCGCTAGCCAGCACGCATTGGCCCAGCCATGCTGACGCGCCTAGCGTGCTAGCTGCTGCGGCTTGCTACAGCATGGCTGCTAGCCAATGCGCGCACAAGACAGCGCCCAGCATGCTAGCACGCACTAGGAAGTGCCTAGCCTTGCGATGCTAGCCTTGGTGTGCTAGCACGCACTAGCCAGCCTAGGCTCGGCATGGTGCGCATGCTAGCCACCATGCTAGGTCATATGCCCCTAGCACTCGGTTTGCTTGGGGCATTTCGATGCTAGGGTATTTTGGTCTTTGTTGATTTATTATTATTTTCATGTCTCGTCTTTTACTATTTTTCAACTCGACTTTCGAAGTTCGGTTTCGACGCTCTAAGCTCGAATTCCCGACGTTTAAATATTAATTACTCGGTCGACTTATTAATTAATTCCTAATTAATTCGTCGCTCCGGTTCGTTAGTTGCTTGGGTGTGATCCGAAGGGTTCAGTCAAGATTAAGCTGTAATATTAATTATGCATTAATATTACTGATCGGAAGCGGCCTCCACCCAGGCATTCTGATCACTTGACCTTACTGAATATATTAGCTTTCTAATAATTCTGAACCCACTAACGGAATAGTACACTTGTTCGAAGGACACCATTCCTTTCAATCTCCCACTTTTCTGCGCATTTAGTGTACAACCTTTTTCCTATGTCGCTTAATGTCTCTTCATGAACTATAAGTTAAGATTATTTTGTTTTCCTTATTACGTCCAAAATTGTTTCTCGATTTCGAGTCTGATTATCAATAAGCATATTATTTCTAAATTCCATCCGAGCACGGCCCTGCATTTTCACAGTCTCGCTCTACGAGAGGCCTTGTATACAACAAAGACATCTTCCCTATTTTAGTAGGGGGGCATTCCCAGTCTTGTAATGTAGCTCCTCTTACTGAGAGGACCTAGCCACCCGAGTGTTGCCGTTGTAATCCCCTATTACGACAGACATTTGACAACATCAAAGCGAACTAGTACTCAAACAAGAGAACTCGCAATACTCATGGTCGAGGAAATAGGTTCTGATAGCCATAATGAGAAGTATACTTATGAAGATTTTTAATCTCTTAAAGTATTCTCATAGGTTGATCCAGTATGGTTCTAAAACAATACCTGTGCAAATGATTTATGACAATCATGTCCTCGTAGCACAAGAAACGGTGCTATAAATCAGACTACACACTAATCTCAATTGGTCATTAATCTTCCACCGTTTAAATGACCTTGATTAGGAGAAAATACAAGTTTATAACCGTGCTAAACAAACCAAGTTTAGCACATGGCAATTATGTAATTAAATGGGCTTGGAATTCGTGTACATGCATTAAACAAATACTTTCCCTTTCTGCAGCACCTGACAAATGACCTGTCCTAATACAAACAAGCTAACGACAAGTTTATTTGAAACTTTAGGAGTGACCACGGTAAAAGCTCACTGCTAATCACGGTAATTACACTGGAGTTAAGCTTTTAACACTCCTTGAATTGAATGTCATGTACTGCAGAGAGAAAAAGTCATTTCTCATCAGCACTTCAGCAGTACATAGAGAGAGAATCAGAAAAGGCCATGAGCCAAACACAGAACAAAAAAGCAAACGAAAATGGTGAATACCAAGAGGAGGGGGGAAATCAAACAAGAAACGAAAACACCTTCCCTTTAGGGTTAACCACACCCTTAATTTCTATATTTTTACTTAGGGTTTTCGTTGGATTTGGCGGCGAAGCCGCCGAAAATGGTGTTGAGGTTTGGTGTCTGCCATTAATGGAGCTCGAAGAAGAAGATGATAATTAAATTAAATCTCAAACATGTTCCAATTGAACTCCTACCATATGAACACCGGAGAATTGAACCCAGAAGAAAATCGATCTGAGTTCAAGATCGACGAAACGACATCACCTTAGCATTCAAGTTCTGGCTTGATGGAAGAATAGAAAAAGAATGGGGAGTGAAGAACAACCAGTCAAGTTGAAGAAGAAGAAGCACCAAATAACTTTGGGTAGGAGTGACAGCAACTAACCAGGGTTAAGGAATAGAAGAAAACGGCAACTTAACAGCATTTATCTCTCAAATTGGGGATGGACATTTTCACCCTTACTTTTTAAGGCGAAAAGACGAAAAATGACCTGTGCTTAACAGGCCAGGTTTAGCACAGTTATTAACCTGGACTGGCTCCTTGATTAGGGATTATTTTCGATTATAATATTCAATGTTCACTTAATAAGTGTTTCCTTACCAAGACTGGTCTTGATACCCTATTTTGAATATTCTCAAAATCGAATGGACTCATTATTTAATCATAAACCACAATTAAATAGCAAACGAAGTGATAAAATATTGCATGAAATTTATATTACTCCAAAACTTGAATGGTTTTTCTTAGTGTCTTACATTAAATGTTCAAAATTAACTAAAACACTAAACAAGGAAATCAAAGCCAATCTCCTACATGCTTGATTCCCATTGCCTCAACGTGCTTGTTGTGCTTCACTTGAGGCAAAGGTTTAGTAAGTGGATCGGATACATTGTCATCCATTCCAACTTTAAAAATTCTGCTTTCACCTTCTGAGTTCCATTCTCGAATCATGTGAAACCGCCGTTTGACATGTTTGACCTTCTGATGTTCCCTTGGCTCTCGGACCTGAGCAATAGCTCCATTGTTGTAACAATAGAGGGATATTGGACCCTTTATGGAGGGTATAACATCAACCTCACCAACGAACATACGAATCCAAACAGCCTCCTTAGCTGCTTCAGCAGCTGCTCAGTACTCGGCTTTAGTTGTAGAATTTGCAGTTGTACTCTGCTTGGCACTCTTCCAACTGAACGCTCTTCCATTTAGACAGAACACATATCCAGATTGCGATTTGAAATCGTCTCTGTCTATTTGGAAGCTTGCGTCGGTATAACCTTCCATAACTAATTTCTCTTAATCACCATACACCGGGAATTTATCCTTGTTCCTTTTCAGATACTTTAGGATATTCTTGGCCGCAGTCTAATAGGCCTCTCCTGGATCTGATTGGTAACGGCTCGTAGTACTCACGGCATACGATACACCTGGCCTAGTACATATCATGGCATACATGATCGATCCAATAAGCGTAGCATATGGAATCTGATTCATTCTTACCCGCTCATTAGGTGTCTGTGGACACTGCTTCTTGCTTAGGGTTATGCCATGTGACATTGGAAGGTGACCTCTCTTGGCCTCCTCCATGCCAAATCGAGCAAGTACCTTATCAATACAAGTACTTTAACTCAATCCAATCATCCATTTTTAGCTATCCCTATAGATCTTGATGCCTAGTATGTACTGAGCTTCTCCTAAGTCTTTCATTGAGAAGCACTTTCCAGACCTTACAGACTCTAACAACGGAAAGCTGTTTCCTATGAGCAATATGTCATCGACATATAAGACTAGGAAGGCGATGTCACTCCCACTAACCTTCTTGTAAACACAAGATTCATCTAGATTCATGATAAAACCAAAATTACCAATGGCTTCATCGAATCGCAGATTCCAACTTCTGCTTGCTTGCTTTATTCCATAAATGGACTTCTTAAGCTTACAAACCTTCCCAGCATTGTTTTGGTCGACAAAACCTTCAGGCTGTGTCATATACACAGTTTCTTCTGAAATACCATTAAGGAAGGCGATTTTGACGTCCATCTGCCATATTTCATAATTGTAATATGCAGCAATCGCTAGGAGGATTCGAACAGATTTCAGCATTGCGACTGGTGAAAAGGTTTCATCGTAATCAATACCATGAACTTGTCTGTAACCTTTTTCCACCAATCTAGCTTTGTAAGTGAATACATTTCCTTCTTTGTCGGTTTTCATCTTGAAAATCCACTTACAACCGATAGGTGTATAACCTTTGGGTAAGTCAACCAAGTCCTAGACTTTATTTTCAAACAAGGAATCCATTTCAGATCTCATGGCCTCTTGCCATTTAGTAGAGTCGGTGCTTCCCATCGCTTGCTTGTAGGTTGCCGGTTCATCTCGATCCATAATCAGGATGTCCTGATTCTCAGTTTATACTAAACCAAGATATCTATCAGGTTGAGATCTCGGCCTATGAGACCTACGTAGGGTAATGGATTGAGCATTTGCATTGTAGGTTTGACTTTGCACATTTTGATCATTTTGACCTGCGTCAACAGATGTTGTTTAAGCATTTGACTGTCATTCTGATTTTGTTTCTCATCCTCACGAACTTCGTCGAGTTCGATTTTCCTCCCACTTGTCATTTTTGAAAGGTGTTCCTTCTCCAAAAAGACACCATCGCAAGCAACAAACACTTTGTTCTCCGATTTGTTGTAGAAGTAATACCCTTTGGTTTCTTTTGGGTAGCCCACAAAGTAAACCTTTTCAGATTTGGGATGAAGTTTGTCAGAAATCAATTTCTTGACATATGCTTCGCATCCCTATATCTTTAGAAAAGAAAACCTAGGAGGTTTCTTCGTCCATAATTCATATGGAGTCTTTTCTACAGCTTTTGATGGTGCACGGTTCAGTGTTAGTGTCGCAATTAAAAGTGTGTGTCCCCAGAAAGAGATAGGAAGATCACTAAGACCCATTGTTGATCGTACCATTTCTAACAAGGTCTGGTTTCTCCTTTCAGATACTCCGTTCCATTGTGGAGTTCCTGGAGGTGTCAATTCTGAAAGTATACCCTTTTCTTTCAGATGGTCATCGAATTCTTGGCTCAAGTATTCACCACCTCGATCCGATCGAAGGGCTTTGATTTTCTTGCCAAGCTGATTTTCAACTTCACTCTAAAATTCTTTGAACTTTTCAAACGATTTAGTTTTATGCGACATTAGGTAGACATACATAACCATATCTACTATAGTCATCTGTGAAGGTGATAAAATATCGGTGTCCATTTCTTGTGGTGGAGCTCATTGGTCCACATACATCAGTGTGTATTAGACCTAATAAGTCTCCTACCCTTTCTCCCAACTTGGAGAATGGTTGTTTAATCATCTTGCCTAATAAACATCCTTCGCAATTCTCAAACGATTCTAAATCAAAAGAGTCAAGAAAACCTTCTTATAGAAGTTTCTTAATGCGTTTGATGTTAATGTGGCCAAGGCGACAATGCCACAAGTAAGTTTGATTTGACTCCATGGTCTTAGCTCTTTTGGTATCATCATAAACAATTTTATCTAAACACACAAAAGGTGTAATTTCCATAAATGTAAACAAGACATTAAACAAAAGCTCTTGTGATCAAGGTTCAAATGACGTCCAACGTCGCAAGATCAAAGTATGGTAGATAAAACTTAGCAAGTTTTAGAATTTAGAAAAAATACATGAGATTACAAGCTTTCTTTGGATAGATTTTCTTCATCTTCCACTTGCGTACTCTTGACCACTTGAAAAACACCGCTCATTTCGGTCCTGAAATAGGAGCATAAAATGAGTCAATTTTCCGGTATCTAATACCTTATAAATTGCTTATTTTCAAGTGTCTAGATGATACCTAAGATTGAGGCTTTCTTTCCTCTTGCCTCATCTTCCAGATACTCGCTACATTCTCTTTTGTAGTGGCCTTGCTTACTACAATAGAAGAAGCGCATCTTTGCCTTGTTTTTGAACTCCTTTTTATTGAGCCTTAGAGCAAACTTAGCCGCCTTGCAAGAATAGGTTTTCTAGAGCTCTTGGACAACTTCCTTGTAGGATAGTTTGTTCCGATTGTTGGTAAGTCGCACCTTAATTGCAACGTACCCCGAGTGGAGTGAGCTTAAAAGCATATGAGCCACTTTCTCATCCTCCACCGGTTTACCAATCAGTTCCAGATGGTTAAATAACCTCGTCATCTTTTGCACATGGGCTTGAAGTGGCATCCCGGGTCTAAGTCTTGCACTGTAAACCCTAGCCCATACTTCTTGCCTTTCTTTGCTGAGACACCCATCTTGCGGTGGCTTGATCCTCATGTTAGACAATGACCTAGTCACTTCTTCCACGAGTCCATCATAGTTGCCTTTATCGCTCTTTGTAACCCTCAAATTGACCCCATCTTCTAGAGCCTTGATAAGTACATCCGGAAGGTAGTTGGAGAATTTCTTCTTCCACTGTTTCGGAATGGAGTTTTCCATGAGTTGATAGACTCTCTTGCAATCATAACTCCACTCCTCATGAGCCATATCGCTCATAATCCCTTTTGAGTAGAAACTCGGGATGGGCGTATCCAAGATATGCTCCAGGTAGCAAGTGCGGAGGGTGAAACGAAGTTCCTCTTCCCATTCCTTGAAGTTTACCAAATTCAAGCTAAATGATAACTTCTCGGGAAGTTCTGGGATTAGATTGTTGTCGATAGTTGAAGACATGATTCTACATTTGAAAGAATTTTGAAATGAAAAAACCATTCATAATACTTAAATAAGATTAAATTCATACATTTTTAATCAAACTTATTTAAAACGTCTTATTCACACATTTAAATTTGTCCCCATTTTGGGTGAGAATAAGTCGATTCCAAGATCCGAAGAAACAAAGAGTGGTTAAGCATGCTTTGGCTTGTCTTAACACTCAATCTCCTAAGGTAAGCAACGCTTTGCTAATGGCTCCAAGCCACTCTTGGTTGAATAAATCGTCGTATCTAATGCTCTCTCAACAATTTATTCACTTTGCCACGACATGTTAGGACTCCATCACTCATATCGTTGAGTAGAACCAAAACCAACTTGCATACCCAATATGCCTTACGCTCCTAGGAGAGGTAGTGATGCCTCGCTTTGGCGTAGCCCACCACTACCCTCGTTCAGTTGGTAAGTGTTGTTTTGGAATGACAAGTTTTACTCAATATTTAGGGACCTAGGGTTTCTATGTTGGTTGATTTAAGTGAACTTAATTAATCATCACAACATTCGGAATCCTAAACATGCACCTAACATATAATTCATATACATAAACACGTATATCGAAAAACATAAATAGAGATGCATTTGGCAACTAGCATGACCCCTTGAGATCTTCAAATCTTCAAAAGGTCTTAATTTATAACTTCATGGCTTCGTCTTCCAAGACTTGACCAAAATAAATGCAACTATTAGTATCTATGATTAGGGCTAATATAAATATTAAGGTACAAAAATACTTAACGGTTTGCAGACCGTATTTAGATTTACAAAAATACATCACGGATCACAGTCCGTATTTTCTATCCTAATCGGGCCCCACTAGTTGTCATTTCATAAAACCTGTGAGAGAATATACATTCCATTTATCTATTAACTATCCGTGAATGACCCATGCATTTTACAACGATAAACAAGTAATAATGCATAAACACGCAAGAACTAGTAACTAATCTAGGTGGTTAATCCAATTAACACGCCTAATTAAAACTATTCAAAGTTGTTTTAACCGGTTATGAAAATAAGCGCAATTAATATTTGAAGCTCCCACTAAATTCCGCATCCAACTCAATTAATCCAATTAATTAAGCCAGTAAAACCCAAAATTTGTCAAAATACATTTTGTCAATAATGTCGCTCAAAACCCGAGGCCTAGCCTCCAAAATTTATTAAAATAATTAAAACCAAATTAGATTAATAAAATAATTAAAACGGCAAAATAAGCAAACACGAAGCCAACCGTACTCAAGTGGTTCATGCACTACATACGTGCCACATGAAAGTCAAGGTTGTCTAACAACCCCGCACTATACGGCTTGGCGCACGTGCCTTCACCATCCCACGTAGCACTAGCTAGGTACACCCTAGTAGCTTTTGCTACGGGTTACAAGGTGATAGACACGAGGCCACGACTTCTTGCCCCTTCACACGAGGTATGCACCAAGCCCAAGCACACCATGCTCGTGCGCACCACAGCAGCCCTTACACCATGCACCACAACACGCACGCACGCACCATCAAGGCAGCGTGCTGCTGCTGTGATGCTGCTACTGTGCTGCTTTTTGCGGCCATGCACACCAGCCACGGTTTGGCTGCACGCACCATCAAGGCAGCCCCTTGGCAGCCACATGCGGGCTGCTATGCAGCCCGGCTAGCCAAGGGTGCTGATGCCTTGATTTGCGTGCCATAGCCACAGGACTTTGATCCCAAAATTTCCGTGACATTATTATTAATTCTAAATTAATTTTAGACCTAATTCATTGAGAAAAATGAAAAATTTAAACAAGTCTAACTTAAAATAAAATTTTCAAAGTGCATCTAACCAAAATAAATCCCAAGAACCATTATTTATTTAAATTGGTTTAACTTGGTGCAACAAAAAAAAAATAAGAGGGCAATTACTCACTATCAATTTAATTAATTTAAATTAATCTTGAGTTTTTGACATAATAAATGGGAGTTGGAAAAATGAACATAAGTTCAATAAAGATTCCAACTTTAATACTTGTGAATCCTTGAAAAATTATATCTTCCAATATGATAAATAAATTTCTATTACAAAGTTTCAAACTTTATGATTCCAATCAACTAAAAAATGATTAAATCAACAAAGTTCAACAACAATTCATGGAATTTAGTAACTTAAAGTTTCAATCACTTAACATAATTAAAGATTGAATCCTTAGTAATTGGAAGTCTCAAAGAACAACAATTTCACACTTAATGCAATTAGTTTGCAATTATGTGAAAAGTAAAACTAAGCTTTCAAACACAAATTACCACCAAGTAATCATGCCTAAAGAGGTTTAAAATTGCATATAAAATATGTATTGAACCAATTACATAACCACCATAAATATGTAATTAATAATCAAGGTTAGAAAGACTTAATATTTTTCGTCAAAACGAAAAATCCCTCGAAAAGTGCATTTCTGGTCGTTTTTTGGCTAAAAACCGAGTCCAAAAAGGGTAAAACCATTTGTAGAACGCCTTTTCCACCCAAAATTCACTATTTTTGGGTCGAAATCTGGGTTCGGGGCTGAAGACAGCTTTAATACGAGGTTAAAATAAATAAAACAAGCTACTAATCTAATTAGCAACTTAATACCAGAATAAATAAGTCATAAAAACACCTTGAAAAATATTATGATTTTAAAAATAAACGAGCGAGGCTCCGATACCGCTGTTGGGGTTTGGTGTGTCCGACTCACCGCGGAAACAAACCCCAAAACAAGACCGCACTCGCAATAAATAAAATCATAAACATAATTAAATTAATCACGTGATTAAGATAAGATAATTACCTTTGATGCGTGCTTCGCCCAAACGGAAGGGGCACTTACTTCGAAAGCAAGCCTCGAAATTACGACAGCCTCCAACAATAGTCCACCCACAACTCGACCACCGAAAACGGTCCAATGCCTTAGCAAGGCCCGACCAAAACTCGAACGATTAATAATTTCAAAGGTTTTCACAATGGTGATGCCTTTTTCAACTCTCACTCAAATGATTTTCCCAATACCCCAACTTGGGTATTTATAGGGAAAAGCTAGAGTGTGAAGCTCTCCCATCAATGTGGGAGAATTTGATTTTTTCATTTGATTTTAAAGCTAAAATAAAATTATTAATCAAACTAGTAATAAATCAACAAGTGGCAAGCTCATGTGAGAGGTAAGGTGAGGACCATTTGGAGGAGGGGGGACCAAACTTGTTCCCCACTCCCTCTCCCAAAACTGGCTAACACAACACCTCACATACCTCTCACCATTCGCCACATGGCACCCACCCTTGGGCATCAAGGCACCCAAGGTGGGCTGCCTTGCCGTGGCTGCCGAACAGGCCCAGCAGCGCTAGCCAGCACGCATTGGCCCAGCCATGCTGCTGCTAGCTACTGCAGCATGGCTGCTAGCCAATGCGCGCACAAGGCAGCGCCCAACATGCTACCACGCACTAGGAAGTGCCTAGCCTTGCGATGCTAGCCTTGGTATGCTAGCACGCACCAGCCAGCCTAGGCTCGGCTTGGTGCGCATGCTAGTCACCATGCTAGGTCATATGCCCCTAGCACTCGGTTTGCTCGGGGCATTCCGATGCTAGGGGTATTTTGGCCTTTGTGAATTTATTATTATTTTCATGTCTAGTCTTTTACTATTTTTCGACTCGACTTCCGACGTTCGGTTTCGACGCTCTAAGCTCGAATTCGCGACGGCTAAATATTAATTACTCGGTCAACTTATTAATTAATTCCTAATTAATTCGCCGCTTCGGTTTGTTAGTTTCTTGGGTGTGACCCGAAGGGTTCAGTCAAGATTAAGTTGTGATATTAATTATGCATTAATATTACTGATCGGAAGCGGCCTCCACCCAGGCATTCCGATCACTTGACCTTACTTAATATATTAGCTTTCTAATAATTCTAAACCCACTAACGGAATAGTACACTTGTTCAAAAGACACCATTCCTTTCACTGTGATCATACACTTAAGCATGGTGGCATCCAAAGGGAAAGAAGCTAGAGCAAAAGAGTCGCCAACAAGTTTTAGGAACTTGTAAACCGTTCACAGAGTGAAGTTTACACCCCTTAACGATCCAGGAGATCGTTAACTCCAATAGGTCCGGAGCCATGGCTGGTAGTTCGGGGATGAAGGTACAAATCCAATCTAAAAGAGAAAGAACCTGCCCTAATAATAGGCCTATACTTTATTCGATCGTATTAATGTGCGCTTTCTGACTAACATGCAATCATTAGGTTAACCCTAAACCTGTTTAATCTATGTTGGTTGAATATTAATGCACAAATAAACTATTATTGGCGATCACTTGAATTATAATCATATTAACCCTAAACACGATTATTAATTATCTTATATGAGCGTGATTACAAGTACCAATTCCCTTTAAACATGCATAAAAGGTGTGATCAAGCAATAACAAAAAATATATACCAAGCAACATAATAATAATCATTATGATAATTATAACCAATTACAATCATAATAAAAAAAATCATGATAATCAAGTTAAAGCATAATAATAGCAAGATCGTAGGCATGATACTAACAAGCACTACTACAAAATTGGCCAAAGAGACATGTTCAAATTAGCCAAAGAGACTGCCTTAGAGGCAGTCTCTAGCTAAGCGGTCTCTTTTGCAAAGAGACTGCTTGCCTAGAGGCGGTCTCTAGCTAAATTGAGACCACCTATTGAGACCACCTTCAAAAGATAGGCAGTCTCTTTTTTGTGAAATTTGAGATCGCTTATTAAACTTAAGCGGTCTCTCGGGAGTCATTTAAAATTAAAAAAAATGTTTTTTTTTTTGCTCGCAAGCTTATTCCATTTGACTTTTAATTATAACAACAATTTATCAATATTACTTTTTTTTTTGCATTATTAAATACGGAATACAAAATTATTTCTTCAATGTCATATATCCCAAAAGTTACAAACATAATACAAATATTAGCAATGAAAATCCAATACATAGAGTTTGAAAAAAAAAAATCTGTAAGTTATAACTTCTAGCTTCAATTACAAATTTCTCCACTCCAAACTTAGCTTGTAGAAATCTTTACCTGTAACCACAAATATAGACAAAGTAAAAAAACCAAAATTAGTCTATATTAAAATGAATCAGAAATTTTACCAACAAATACAAAAGATTAAAAAAAAAAATCAACCGAACAAGGAAAAAAAGAAGAATTTGACAAACGAGCTAAAGAACGAACTGCCATCAAAAGAAAAAGAATAAATTTTAAAAACGAAAAAAATACCAGAATAAAAATTTGAAGAATTAAAAAACGAGATTGAGAATGAAAATAAGAAATAAAATAAATCAACATTTCAGATTTGACTATCATATAAGAAATGAAAAAAAAAATAGATTAACGAAAATTATTTTAAAAAAAATAAAACAAAGTGAGCGAAAATAAACTGAACTAATTATAAACTAGATCTAAAAAACAAAGTGAACGAAAAATACATCAAAACTAGATCTGAAATATAAGAATTAAAGTTAAAAAAAATTGCAAAAATCGTATAACAAAAAGGGAAAATTATAAAAACAAAACCGATTTTAAATAACCTCAAAACGAAATCTGAAAAACATCAGATTCAAACCTCATAAATTTTTTTTTTTGTAGAAAATAAGTTTAAAAACAAAAACTTTAACAAGAAAACTTATCATAACGAAAAATCGAACAATTTTTTTGAAGAAAAAAACAAAATTTATATAATTATAAGAATATCAATTTTCGTTCAAAAATATGAAGATTAACCCTTAATTACGGGAAAAAAAATACAAACTCATCTTGACAATAGATCTTGACATTATAATAAAATCGAAAAAAAAAGAGGATCAACCAACCTTCTCCGTGGTCTTGCATGCTCTAATTGGTTTAACAAAAGACTAGAAGAGATAACTAAATCAAACCAAATAAAAGAAATCGAGTTTTTAGAACCAAATCACACCAAAATAAATTGATTATTTTCGAACAAAATAAAACCGAATAGAAGCTAAGAGATTGAGTTTTTGAACCAAAATCAAACTAAATCGAACAAATTCAAACCAAATTATAGTAGAAATTAGGGGATAATCAAACTAAAGAAGAAAGAGAGGGTACGGTGAGGACCGAGGAGCCGCCGAGGATGAAGAAGGGAGGAGAGAGAGGGAGAAAAGGAGGAAGGAGGAGGGAGAAGAGATGGAGGCGTATGGTCATGAATAAAAGAGAGGTGAAGCATTTAGGGTTTCATTATTTTATTTTGTAAATAGGGGAGACCTGTTAAGTGGTATAACAGGTCTCTCCAAAAATAAAATAAAAAATCTTTTTTAAGAAAAAGAGAGACCGGTTTTCTTAAACCACGGGTCTCTAACTATTTTTTTTTAATATTAAATTTGGAAAAACGCAAGAGACCGGTTATCTTAGATAACAGGTCTTTCGATTATTTTTACTATAACAATTTTAAAGTTTAAGACCCATTATCAATAATAATTGGTCTCTTAGATCAAAGAGACCCGTTATGTAGATAACAGGTCTTTTATATTGGGTCTCTTTGGCCAATTTTGTAGTAGTGAAGATTAATAACAAACCCTAGCATATCACTAAACATATAAAAATCAAAGCTTTAACCCTAACATGATACTAACATGCTATTAAGAAAGAAAATAGGAAGCATCGCAGGAATCACAATTGTCATATTTGATATTAGAAATTATAGTTATTACCCTAAACATGGTACTAGGAAGATCAAAACATCCAAACATGATATTAGGAATCAAAATAACAATCTAAACATGATTTCTATATCATAACATCAATAAATCAATTAAAGCACTTACTTGGATGCCTCGTACCTCTTTCTAATAACAAAATACACGCGTTACTAAGTTAAAGGAAAATATAAATCAAAGAATTAAATTACATAATTGAAAGAGAGATTTGGGACCAAACCCTCAGAAATTTAAACCTTTCACGTCTAGGGGCGAAGGCAATTTCGAACTTGGCTAGGTGTTTCTTGATCTTGCGAATGCAGAATTTTGTATGCAAAAGGCTAGTTTAGAAAAGAGAGAGAGAGAGAGAGTAATCAAGAGATTCTTAATGAGAGTTGGTGAGAGAGAGAGTTAGAGAATTGATGATTGATGATTGATGATTGAAAACGGAGGTTTTAGGAGGCTATTTATAGAGAAAATCAGCCGGATATGATAAAAAACAAATTAGAGTTTTGAAAAGAATAAAACACGTCTGCAGCGCCAAACACATGCGTGTCACCAAACACTAGGTGCAACGCCAAACGCTAGGTCTGGCGCCAGGCACCAGGTCTGTCGCCAGACGCTGGTCCTGTCACCATACGCTGGTGTGGGCGTCGCTCAAAGTGCACCTACGTTAAAGCATGTGTGAATATGCTTGGCACTCTTAGGAAGTAGGAATTGACGTATACGATTAGGGACAAGGAAAGTAGGGAGCCGCCAACAAGTTTTTAAGGAACTTGTAAATCGTTCACGGATCATAAAAAGGCAACCACGATAAGGGACAATGATAGGTGTAGACACCTAAAAATGTCTCCCCAAAACCAAACTCAATGATAAATAACCTTTCACCGCCACTATTGGTCGGGTTTAGTATTTAATCCCGAGAGTGCTTAAAAAAATCTTATTTTATTAAATTCATATTTTTGAAAGGTCTATGGATCAATCTTGGTGTTTGGTAAAAGCATAGTTTTAATTTGTTAATTAATTTTAAGCCCAAACCTTTTTATTTTATTATTTATTGTTGGCCTAAATATTTTATTTATTTTTATTTTATTATTTTCTTATTTTAGCCCGAATAATAAAAGTCAGAAAAAATCCCGAAATTATCAATCGACACTTAAAAAGCCGAAAGATATTAGGGTTAAAAATGAATTTAGACGGAAAAATTGACTGGAATTGACCGTGTCACGGTACATCCTGACCGTGTCACGGGAAATCTTCCCGTCTGACGGTGGGACTTCCCGTGACACGGGAGGTCTGCTGTGACACGGGAAGTTCCGTGTCCTTTCCGCGTAAACCCTTAACGCGTTTTCCGTTCCGTTTTCTGAAAATTTCCCGCGTCACTCCAAAACTGACCGTGTCACGGGAACTTGTACCGTTGACGGTACAGTCTAACCGTGTCACGGTACAGTCTGACCGTGTCACGAGATAATTTTTTAGGGTTTTTATCATTTTAGGGTTCTGTGTGCTCCCTCAACACATTTCCCTATAAATACCCCCTCATTTCTGATGTACGGGGCAAGCAGAATTCTATTATAATTATTTTTCTCTCTTATATGCTCTTAACCTAAACACTAGCCTACCCTTTTCACTTCAAAATTCCTTCTTCAAGTACTCAAAGGAGTCCATATTTTACTCGAGGTTCTGTCCTTAAACCAAAGCTTGAAAGGTAGAATCGTTTGAGGGTTTGGCCCCAAAATCAATCTTGTTTTTATTTAATTTAATTTAATTGTTGTTTTATTATTTCCTTGAAGAGACTAACTCATTTATTATTTTGTATTTGCAAACAAACAGATTCAAAGTAAGGATCATGCTCTTTTTACTATTGTTATTTTTCTAACGATTTTTATATTGTTGGAACTATGATTAAATTGGTTTTTATATTAATATTGATTCTATTATTTATTTTGATCACCATATTGCATGTTTAAGGAGAATATGTAATTGAAAATCACGACTAATAAGATAATTTGGACAACCGGTTTAGGTTCCTTTTAATCTTATTTTTAATTGAAGTGATCACCAATTTTTAGAATTATGTGTGCATTAATTTTGAACCAATTTAGTTAAATAATAGTTTGGAGCGAATTGAATTATTGTTTGTAAGTCTTTGATATCACAGGAATGCTTTTCACTATAAGAATCGAGTAGAGGCCAATACGGGCGAATGTGACTCCATGACTCACTTCGTACCATCATCCCCGATCCTCCTTTCGTGGTTCCAAACCATATGGAGTTAGTAATCTCATGGATTATGAATGGGGTGTAACCTTCACGGGTCAATCGTTGTTGCCTATTGTTGTCCCTTATCGTGGTTGCCTTTTTATGATCCGTGAACGGTTTACAAGTTCCTTAAAAACTTGTTGGCGGCTCCCTACTTTATTTGTCCCTAATTGTAATGTCAATTCCCACTTCCTATGAGTGCCAAGCATATTCACCATATGCTTTTTAACGTAGGCGCACTTCGAGCGACGCCTACAATAGGCAACAACGAATAACCCGTGAAGGTTACACCCCATTCATAATCCATGACATTACTAACTCCATATGGTTCAAAACCACGAAAAGAGGATCGGGGATGAAGGTACGAAGTGAGTCATGGAGTCACATTCGCCCGTATTGGCCTCTACTCGATTCTTATAGTGAAAAGTGATTCTTGCGATCTCAAAGGTATACAAACAAAATATTCAATTCGCTCCAAACTATTATTAAGCTAAATTGGTTTAATATTAATGCAACACATTATTCTAAAATATTAGTGATCACTTGATTAAACAACAAGATTAAAAATGAACCTAAACCGGTTGTCCAAATTATCTTATTAGGCGTGATTTTCAATTACATATTCCCTTTAACATGCAATATGGTGATCATAAATAATAGAACAAACAATAATATTGGAAGCAATTTAACAATAAATCCAACAATATAAAATCGTTAGAAAAATAATAGAAATAAAAGGAACATAATTATTACTTTGATTATGTTTGCTTGCAACTATAAAATAATAAACGAATTAGTAACTTCAAGGAAATAATAATAAAACAATAATTAAATTAAATAGAGTTGATTTGGGGCCAAACCCTCAAACAGTTCTACCTTTCACGCCTTTGCTTAAGGACAGAACCATGAGTAAAGTATGGACTCCTTGGAGTGATTGAAGAAGGAATTTTGAAAAAAGAAGGGTAGGCTAGTGTTTTAGCTAGAGCATAGAGGAGAGAAAAATAGAGAATTAATTAATGCCCCGTACATTAGAAATGAGGGGGTATTTATAGAAAAAATGTGCTGAGGGAACACACAGAACCCTAAAAAAATAAAAACCCTAAAAAAATGCACCACGACATGGCAAAGTGCACCGTGACACGGAAAATCCCACTGTCAGACAGGGAACATTCCCGTTACACGGTGGACGGCTGTGTGACGCGGGAAATATTTATTAGTGAACGGGAAACAAAACGTGTTAAGGGTTTACGCGAAAAGGACACGAAAACCCCCGTGTCACAGCAGGTGCCCCGTGTCACGGGGAATCCCACCGTCAGACGGAGCAGTTTCCCGTGACACGATGGACAAAAGCCGTGACGCGGGAGTCTGTAGTTCGTTTTTCCGTCTAAATTCATTTTTAACCCTAATTTCGTTCAGCATTTTAAGTGTCGATTGATAATTTCAGGCCATTTCTGATTTATTATTATTATTTGGGCTAAAAAAAGAAAATAAGTAAATAAAATAAATAAAAGGTTTGGGCCAAAATAAATAATAAAATAATAAAATAAAATAAAAAGGTTTGGGCTGAAATTAAAAACTATGCTTTGACTATACATCAAGACTGATCCATGGACTATTCAAAAATTGAATTTAATTAAATACGATTTTTTAAGCAATCTCGGGATTAAATACTGAACCCGACCTATAGTGGCGGTGAAAGGTTGTTCAGTATCGGGTTTGGTTTTGGGGAGACATTTTTAGGTGTCTACAGCTGGGAACAAATTTCCACGCGTTTTCTTATTTTGATAAAATTTTACCATACGAGAGGGTAAAATCGTATTTTCCTTAAAAACACTACTTTTATTCAGATTAAAACTCTTAAAAGTCAACTAAAGTCAATTTATCAATGCTAATTTAATTAGGAATGAAAAGAACCCTCTAGAAGCATCTAGAAGACTATAATCAATTCTAATCACACTAGGAATGATGAATCAATATTAGGCCCTCCTCTAGATCATTGGGCCGTATATAAATATCAAACTGGGCCCAGTTTAATAATTTGGTCATAATTTCCTCATTATTCATCGGAATTAGGCTTATAATATATCGTTGGAAAACTCTTTTTGAACCCGACCCAACTACATTATTATTGTACCCTTGCCATGGACCAAACCAAACTAGGTTGGCTGTTTTCTTAAAATAGGTTTCCAAAAATAGAGAGAAAAGAAATAAAAACTAACCGCAACACTAGACTTTCCACACTTTCACTTCATTCGATTATAATTCGACGTGAAAGGTACTCATCACTAGGTTTGGTTTTGGGGAGACACAAATGGGTGTCTACACTACAGTGGCTAGAAAGGAAAGAAGAACGAAAATCCTTCTTCTTCTGAAAACGCCCACTCCAGTAACAATGTTAGTATACATTTGATCTTAGTGAAGTTTTAGCCATGGATAACCAAGGATCTAAGAAGCAACTAAGGAAAGATTCACCCCCATTGGGATGAGCTACGATACTGCCTTCGATCGACTCCATGCCAAGGGACTCATTACTCCCATTGGACCTATTTAAGATCCCGCATCTGAAAAGAGATTTCCTAGTTGGAATCCAGATGCACATTGCAAATATCATCAAGGTAGGGTTCATACTACTAACAGATGTTGGAAGCTAAAGGAGGATATCCAACATTTGGTCGATAATAACAAGCTTCCTATGCCTCCAGCTATCAAGAAGAGCGAGTGATGATAAAGCAAACGACACAAGACAGAAGCGAGCTTCAACGACGAGATTTCGTGACCTCCTCTTTTCTATTTCTTTTATTCTTCCTTTCCCCAATAAGTCTAGCATAGACACCTTTCTCTTTTTAGATTAATTTTGTAGGATCATTATTTCTTCTCCTTTAATAAAATGAGGATTTATTTCCTTACATATGATCATTTCATTACATTGCATTAAAAAAAAATATCCATGTCAAACTAAGCACAAGGTATACCAATTATTTGAGGCACCCCTTGTAGCCACATTATATCACCTTTCACCCTTCAAATATACAACCCTTTTTCATAAACCACTTTGAGCCTTGTCTAACGATAGACCTTTCTTTCTTCAACCCACATCTACCTAACCTTGGGATGGGACATTGTGCAACTTATGCAATTTTAAAAAGCTTGATTGATTTCAAAATATCAAAATAAATAAATTAAAAAGAAATAAAAAATATAATAAAAGTGTTCAAAAAGGCAAGTGTTCCAATGTCTTTGATATGAAAATATCTTCGATATGAATACGTTTGAGATTGCGTCTCTTATCAAGTGCTCGGTACCGTGCCTGAGAAACATGAATGTCAAGTGACTGATAGACCGCATGATTAGGATTGCCCACACTTATAAAAATTAAATGAATGCAAAAGACAAAAAAAAATAGAGAAAAGAGAGCTAAAAAAGAGTTAAAAGCCTCAAGCATAAATATATAAAGATTCAAAAGCAAGGTTGCACATCTTGGGGGCTTATCTAGGGTCTTGAGATTTTATCTCTTTCTTCTATAACCTTTAGCCTAACCACGTTACAACCCTTCAAAAGACCTTTTTGAGGTATACACACAATTGTGCGAGGTTCGGCTAGAGCTACGTTCGGCCTGATTCCTAACGGATACGTAAGCAATTTCACATCGAGGTGCGGCCGTAATAAAAATGCATTCAAATTCACATTCACACCATGATCATATCAAGGGATCTCCTATGCTCATCCTTATCTACTTAGAGCTAGACTTTGGGGCTTGATCCCTACATCATTAGCTTACCTAGCCTAAGAGTCACCATCATTTGACTCTTCTTGAAATAATATCTTTAACCACACACTTAGCCCTTGCGGCCTAACTTTAGTATCACCATCACACACGTCACAGATACATGACCAAATATACTTCCCTTAGGAACCCTTTACCATGAAATCTTAACACAATGCTGAAGCATGCTTTGTCATATCAACATCAATCATCATTACATCACAAAGTACGAAGTGCTTAGCCTCCGTGCCTAAGTTACCCAAATACTTTCATCATGGAGTCAACAATTGAGATAGCCTAGGATGAATTAATCCTTGCAAAACATTTGACTAAGCTCATTCAACATGCACCTTCAAAAACTTTGCTTCTTTCTTTTTCACGTCTTTATTTTTTGGAGAAAGTCGGTACCCTCCACAAAAATGACAGAAAATTTTTTCCTTTTGCATTTTCAAGTCGCACGATCACATTACAATGCACACACGAGTCATGTAAAAATTGAGTCATGTCAAGTCAATGAGTCAAGCAACACTAAGACTTAGGTCAACCTTAAGATAATTAGAAAGATAAGCAAATTCCTATAGTCAAAGATATACAGGTGCATCCCAGCAAGCAATAACGTTCTCGAATTTTTTCAAAAAACCGCGAATACGACACATGAGATTCTTCCAAGATGAGAAGAGTTTGAGAAAAATTACATGGATCAGTAAATCAGAGATGAAGAGCTTTAATTTACAAAAGATTTGAACGGATTTGGTTGAAAGGAAATGACCAAGTTCAATGTTCGGAACGAAACCGTGCAACGAACAGCATCAGCAAGGGCAAAATAGAGGAGACCTGACTCCAGCACCAGATGACAAGGTTGTCGCCTGGCGACAACATCTGTCGCCTGGCGATAGAGCTCGAAGCCTCTCGAAACAGTTATTTCAACCTCGTACAACAATTTTGGGTTCCTTGGTATGCTAGTTAACCCTTATAAGCAATTTGAAATGATTAAGTAGTCGGCTTGATTACAATCACATAAAGTGATCAACCTGATAAAAGATTGTCTTACTTAGCTTAAAGCGCCTAAACGTTGGCTCATAGCAAAGGCACCAACATAATGGTTCACAAAGAATTCCTAGGATGGAAGATTTTCAAAAATCAATTTGAAGCCTTTAAGAATCGCAGATATGGTTCTTACAAAAAACAAAAGATTTTCCAAAGATGGAAGAATTGATTTGATGATTTAAGATGACGAAGCTTTCAACAAGGGGGCTTTAAAAAAAGTCTCTCGCTTGGATTTGAGAAGGACGGTTTGAGATGAAGCGACCTTCGATAGCTTTCACTATGATTGAGGAGGTTATTATTTGATTTGAGAAAAGGACGATTCAAGATGAAGCGTTCTTTGACAGCTTTTGCTAAGATTGTGGAAGTTGTCACTTAGATTTGAGAAGATAGCATGAGATGGGCAGTCTTCGACAACATTCGCTAAGATTGTGGAGGTTGTCACCAAAGATTTGAGAAGATAGCACGATTTGGGCGGTCTTCTGACAGGCTAAAGTCGTATAACCTAATCAAAAGTAATTCCTAAAACCACTAACTAATAATAGATAGGAAAGTAGGGTCGAATCCACAAGGAAACGAGTCTTTCTATTCCTAATTAACTAATATAGTCTAGATTATCAAGTAACCAAATTTGTTGTTGTAAAAGGAATTAAACTAAGGAGAATAAAAATAGGGAAGAATAAAAATAAGGAGAAATCAATTAATAAAAGTCTAGAGCATAGATTCACCAATAAATAATACTCCAGGATAAAACACAACAATCAATCATCAATGCGTCAATTAATCAGATCATAAAGGGCTTTCGCTACGTATTACAATCACAGAGTTAATTTACCGGTATTAAATCTCATCTCTCGAATCTCGATCTAACCACTTATAAATTAGTCCGCCTATTAAAACTAAGCCTTGTAGGCATCGTTCGAAGTGCGCCTACGTTAAAGCATGTGCGAATATGCTTGGCATTCATAGGAAGTAGGAATTGACATAATACGATTAGGGACAAGGAAAGTAGGGAGCCGCCAACAAGTTTTTAAGGAACTTGTAAACCGTTCACGGATCATAAAAGGCAACCACGAATAAGGGACAACGATAGGCAACAACGATTGACCCGTGAAGGTTACACCCCATTCATAATCCATGAGATTACTAACTCCATATGGTTCAGAACCACGAAAAGAGGATCAGGGATGATGGTATGAAGTGAGTCATGGAGTAACATTCGCCCGTATTGGCCTCTACTCGATTCTTATATTGAAAAGTAAATCCTGCGATCTCAAAGGCATACAAACAAAGATTTAATTATCTCCAATCTATTATTAAGCTAAATTGGTTAAATATTAATGCAACATATATACTAAAATATTTGTGATCACTTGATTAAACAACAAGATTAAAAATGAACCTAAACCGGTTCTCCAAATTATCTTATTAGGCGTGATTTTCAATTACATATTCCCTTTAAACATGCAATATGATGATCATAAATAAATAAAATAAACATTAATATTGGAAACAATTTAACCATAATATCATTAGTCAAATAAAATAATAAACCTAATCATGATACTAGCAACAAGAATAAAAATAAGAGTAATTAAGTGAATCAATTACTCACTTTCCGCGTTTCCTTGAATTGCTACATCATGAATAAACCGTTAGTAACTTCAATAAAAATAAAAATCAAATTGAAAATTAAATTAAATAAATTTAGAGTTAATTTGGTCTAAACCCTTAATTAATTATACCTTTCACGCCTTGGTTTAAGTATAAAACTTTGGGTATTGCATGAACTCCTAGGAGTGCTTAATTAGGGAAAGCATTTTGAGAGAATAGGGTGGCTACTATTTAGGCTAAAGAGGGAGAAGAAAATTATTTTGTGATCAAGCCTGTTGATGATTGAAAAAAGGGGTGATATGACCTCTATTTATAGTGAAAAAAGAAGGGTCGAAAAAACAAGATAAGATCCGAATTAAATCGGAATAAAACTCGACAGACTACAGTTTTGCGGTTTTTGTTTTTATCATATCTTTTGATCCAGAAATTGGAATAAGATGAATAAGATATTGTTGGAAAGATCTTGAATTCTAATTTCTAACCCAATTAAAGTCAGATTAAAATATTTTATATAATAAAAGATATGGCCAAAATAGTGAGACGGTGTTAGTTTAGGATAGAATTTGATATTTTATTCATATCTTTTCCGTTATAGCTCGGAATTGATATTATAATATATCATTGGAAAGATAATTTCAAGGGATACCCAAAAATATAAAATTTGGATAAAAATTATGAGTCACGAAAATAATATCTGTCTATCTTTGAACGTTTTTTAATTCGAATAAATATAGGATTTTCAAAAAAAGGAGTTTTATTCAATTTCAAACTCTTTAATCTTATCTTTTTAAAAGGGATAATTAGGATCTTTTAGACACTTATAGAAGTTTCTAATTAATCCTAATTGTTTTAGGAATTGGATTTAATCATTTGGGCCCTCCACATGATCATTGGGTCGTAGGTAAGGTGGGCTTAGGTTCGGTTTGGGCTCAGTTTAATATTTTGGCCATAACTTATTCGTTATAACTCATATTTGGGCTAACAATATATCGTTGGAAAGCTCTTTTAAATCCCCATATAACTATTTAATCATTGGACCCAGATTATGGACCAAAATAAATTAGAATAAATGTATTTATAAAAGGACACGAAATGAATGATTTTAAAGGACACGAAATGAATTATTTTGGGTTTAAAGGAACGAAAAGAGGAAAATAAGTTATGGTTTGGGGAAATGGGCTAGAAGTTGGGTTGTTTTATGAAATGAAAATATGGATTTAAGAACTCCAAGATTAAATACTCAACCCGACCAATAATGGTAGTGAAAGGTTGTTCATCATCGGGTTTGGTTTTGGGGAGACATTTTTAGGTGTCTACAGAAGTCCCCACTTTGACTGAGTTTGTAGAAACGCCAGTTTCAAAAACGATAGTCAAATTAGTCGATAGGGACGGAGAATGATTTAAGACGTTTTGCGATCCTAAATCACTTTGTATGCGCTGATGCTTGCAAAAAATGTTAATTCCACAGATAAAAGAGTAAAGGGATAGAACGCTTATCTGACAGCAGTATATCAGTGACAAATGAGTTTGTTATTTTCCTATTCTTGAAGGAATCCACCAGATGACGTTTGTTGAAATGCTTTCCATGCTTGAGGAAAGCCGACAGATGAGTTTGGTAGCTTTCTAAGCCTGAAGAAACCTACTGGATGACACTTTCCATGCTTGAGGAATGTCGACATATGATTTTGGCGTTTTTCTATGCTTGAAGAAATCCACCGATAATGCTTTCCATGCTTGAGGAAAGCCGACAAAGGAATTTGGCGGTTTTCTATGCTTGAAGAAATCCACCGGATAATACTTTCCATGCTTGAGGAAAGTCGACAGATGATGAGATTGCAAGTCTCTGTGCATCGAGAACCTTGCGTGTTGAAATGATGGTGGTTCGATTGTCCCCGAACGTGGGCTGTAGATGGTCCGCTTTTCCCCGGATGTGGGTTGTAGTTGATTCGCTTGTCCCTGAACGTGGGCTGTAAATGGTTCGCTTGTCCCCGAACGTGGGCTGTAGATGGTCCGCTTGTCCCCGGACATGAGTTGTAGATGGTCCGCTTGTCCACGAACGCGAGTTGTAGTTGGTTCGCTTGTCCCCGAACGTGGGCTGTAGATGAAACCTGCAAAAATAAATTTGCTAATGGACTCGTATATATTGTGATTGACTTGACCACTGACTTGACCAAGTTTGACTTGATGTGACATAACATGTGTATGACTTGTGAGTGTGTGTGTGTATATGTGTGTGTGCAGACATAAGCAAACGAAGATGCAAAAGCAAAAAATTTCCGTCAATTTTTGTCATGAGTGGAGGGTACCGACTTTCTCCCGAAAAAGAAAGATGTGAAAACTGAACTTTTATTTTTGAACTTCCCTCGATGAGAAAATTTTGAAAAAGTTTTTAAAACTTCCCCAAAAAGAAAAGACGCAAAAAAAGGAAAGAAGTTTTGAACTTCCTCGTTGAGCAAGACAAGATGAATCGCATGGATTGAATTGCTTTTCTTGAAAGTAATGTATGCATGATGCATGTCCTTAGGCCAGGAGGCTAAGGACAATTACATCATGTGACACGATGAATGAACTTAGGTCATGGAGCTAACATCATATATGGTGTAAAGAAACGATCTTGAACGTCACTTAGGTCTGGAAGCTAAGCTCGTACATAGATGAAGTGATTATTGCATAATGAACGTTTCTTAGGTCAAGGAGCTAAGAACTATATGCTTTGTATATAAATGTTGCTCAACATATTATGCGATACATGAAACAATGAACATTTCTCAGATCAAGAAGCTAAGCAAGTATACAATGTTTCTTTTAATGAATGTTGTCCTGAAAGACGATGAAACATGCACAGTGTTGAAACAAGATTTCATGATAAAGGGCTCTTAAAGGGAAGAATGATTGATATGGATACGGATGTGAAGTGTGTAAATGTGATACTATGGCTGGTTGTAAAGGTTATGGTGATGGAAATATATGTGAGAATAGTCAAAGATGATGACTCTTTTGGCTGGGTAGGCTAAATGATGTGGGTTCAAGTCCCCAAGTCTAGCTCTAGATGGATAGAAGTAAGCATGGGATATTCTTTAACTCGATCAAGCATGCATATGAATATAAATGTGAATATGAATGTGGCCGCACCTCGATGTGAGGTTGCCTACGTATCCGTTAGGAATCAGGCCGAACGTAGCTCTAGCCGAACTTTGCACAAGTGTGTGTACACCTCAAAGATATCTTTCAAGGGTTGTAATGTGGTTAAGTTGATGGTTTAAGGAAGAAAGGGGTAAAAGGCTCAAGACCCGAGAGAAGCCCCCCAAGATATGCAATTATGTATTGGACTTTGCGATTTTTATTTTTCAAATATTTTTTTGTTTTTAATTTCTTTTCTTTTTTTTCATTCTTTTGAATCAATGTAGGCAATCTCACATCATGTGGTCCATCACTCACTTAGCATTCATGTTTCTCAGACACGGTACCAAGCACTCGATGAGAGACGCAATTTGAGACGTGTTCCTATCGAAGACATTGGAACACTTGCCTTTATATATTTTATTTTATTTATTTTTTTTTTAAAAAAAAAACTTGCTTACAAATTACACACCTTTCCATCCCAGGGTTAAGTGAATGTTTGAAGAAATGAAGGGCAAACGTTAGACGAGGCTCAAAATGATTGATGAAGAAATGAATATGTGATTGAATGGTTAATGGAGAATGAATGGGTTGCAAAGGTTCCTCAAATCATTGTTATACCTTGTGTTCAGTTTTTTTTTTTTATTATTTTTTTATTTTATTTTTTTTTGCGCATGACATGATCGAATGCAAAGGAAAAAAATACTCATTGATGGAACATGGCATATAGACATAAGGATTAGAACCTATGCTAGACTTATTAGGGGAAAAGGGATGAAACGAAAGAAGAAAAAAAAATGAAATCTTGTATAGAGACTTGTCTTGTGCTTCGCCTTTATGGTTTCTTATGAATTATTTGTTACTGCCAAGAGGAACAAGAATTTTGTTATTGCTAATGCTTTGATTGGAAGAAAAGAAGGAAGGAATGGCGCTCCCCTTATTCTTCCAACTCTTAACTAGTGATTCTTGAACTCGAGTATTATGGAACAAAATGAGCTCACTTAATGCTTTGACTCAATACTCAGATTGAAAAGGAAGAGTGTATGAAATTTTTTTAAAAACTGATGGGAAATACTCCACTCATTCATATTACGACGGAAAACGACGCATGCATGGTCCTAGTATATAATCATAAACAATATAGTGCATTACTCGAAGACAAAGTGTGTGCAATGACTTAACATGTGTGATTAGGTGAGTTTATTAAGACTCTTAGTATGATCGCATGGCTAGACATGAGGACGTTGTGAAAAACAAAGGACCCAATTATCAAATAGCACGGAAGACTAAAAGACAAAGTAACTTGATTAATTTTGTCGAATTTTAATGTTTATGCTATTTACTAGGTGAAAACGGTCCATTGGAAATCGTTAGTCATAAATAAGATCAACCACAATCAAAGTCAAAGAACACATGTTAAGTTTAGCACAAAAATCGATCACAAGAAACTAGGAAGAGGACTAGAATTCTAGAAGAGTTAGGACTCAAGGGTATAAAAAAAAAAATAAATAAATAAAAATCTATAATCCTATGTTATATGAGTTGACACGGATTAAAGGACTTGGCTAAGACTAGCTTGACACAAAAAGATATAAAAAAAAAGAAGAAGAAGAAGAAAGTTGACGCTAAAAAGACACCTAAACTGGACAGGCTGTATTATATCGATTATAACTTTTGATCTGTGGCTCTAATTGGGACGAAACCAACTTCTAATGAAAGATAAAACTCGGGGCTACAGATCCATAGGTGTCACAACACGTAACTCTTTCTAGAACTCGGGCTATGACCAAAACAAGTTGACTCTTGTGCAGGATACGAGAATAAAAATCTAGGTTAACTCAAAAAAAAAATCTATGACTCGACTCTAAAAAAAAGGGGTTTGATAAGAGAAAAAAATAATTAAAAAAAGTCAATAAAAAAATGCACGCATAAGCATATTGTCACGCATGATGCAATGAAGTTCGCAACCTAAAGTCAAGTTCTATGTTCGACTATTGTCAATCTTTTGGGTGTCAAAGGGTACCACGGTTAAGAGTTTGGACGCGTTAGTAAGGCAGCCTCCCTTGAGGATGTATGTCTACGGGCAGCTTTGCGATTTCGTGATGAAATCGAACTCGACTCCATGGTTTGGGTGGATTTAAAAACTCGGATGAACCCTTATTTCCATGAGCTTTTTCGGGTTAATAGAGCATAAATCCCCCGGGCTAGCCACATACGTAGAACACGTACTATTGTGGAAAAATAGGTAAGCTAAAATGCATATGCATATGTGACAATGCCAATTAAATCACAGGAATATTTTTCAAGAATCTTTCAAGTCTCATCCACTCATCTCAATTAAATACCGATCATTCAAATCAATAAATAACCAAGAATCCTCCCCAGTGGAGTCGCCAAATTGTAGGCGTCGTTCGAAGTGCGCCTACGTTAAAGCATGTGCGAATATGCTTGGCACTCATAGGAAGTAGGAATTGACATAATACGATTAGGGACAAGGAAAGTAGGGAGCCGCCAACAAGTTTTTAAGGAACTTGTAAACCGTTCACGGATCATAAAAGGCAACCACGATAAAGGGACAACGATAGGCAACAACGATTAACCCGTGAAGGTTACACCCCATTCATAATCCATGAGATTAATAACTCCATATGGTTCGGAACCACGAAAGGAGGATCGGGGATGATGGTACAAAGTGAGTCATGGAGTCACATTCGCCCGTATTGACCTCTACTCGATTCTTATAGTGAAAAGTGATTCCTGCGATCTCAATGGCATACAAACAAAATATTCAATTTGCTCCAAAGTATTATTAGGCTAAATTGGTTGAATATTAATGCAACACATAATTCTAAAATATCGTGATCACTTGATTAAACAACAAGATTAAAAAGGATCCTAAACCGGTTGTCTAAATTATCTTATTAGGCGTGATTTTCAATTACATATTCCCTTTAACATGCAATGTTGTGATCAATAAAAATAATAATAGAGTAAAAATCAATATTGGAAGCAATTTAACAATAATAGCGTTAGTCAAATCAAATATAAAATAACTTATTCATGATACTAGCAATATTAAAATAAGAATAATTAAGTGAATCAATTACTCACTTTCCGCGTTTCCTTGAATTGCTACATCATGAATAAACCGTTAGTAACATCAATAAAAATAAATATCAAATTGAAAATTAAATTAAATTAAATAAATGTAGAGTTAATTTGGTCCAAACCCTCAGTTATTTATACCTTTCACGCCTTAGTTTAAGTATAGAACTTTGGGTATTGTATGAACTCCTAGGAGTGCTTAATTAGGGGAAGTATTTAGAGAGAATAGGGTGGCTAGTATTTAGGCTAAAGAGGGAGAAGAAAATTATTTTGTGATCAAGCATGTTAATGATTGAGAAAAGGGGTGATATAACCTCTATTTATAGAGAAAAAAAGAAGGGTCGAAAAAACAAGATAAGATCCGAATTAAATCGGAATAAAACTCGACAGACCGCAGTTTTTGCGGTTATTGTTTTTATCATATCTTTTGATCCAATAATTAGAATAAAATTAATAAGATATCGTTGGAAAGATCTTGAAGTCTACTTTCTAACCCAGTTAAAATCAGATTAAAATATTTTATAGAATAAAAGATATGGTCGAAATAGTGAGACGGTGTCAGTTTAGGATAAAGTTCGATATTTTATTCATATCTTTTCCGTTATAGCTTGGAATTGATATTATAATATATCATTGGAAATATAATTTCAAGGGCTATCCAACCATATAAAATTTGGATAAAAATTATGAGTCACGAAATTAATATCTATCTATCTTTGAACGTCTTTCAATTCGAATAAATATAGGATTTTCAAAAAAAAGGAGTTTTATTCAATTTCAAACTCTTTAATCGTATCTTTTCAAAAAGGATAATTAGGATCTTTTAGAAACTTATAGAAGTTTCTAATTAATCCTAATTGGTTTAGGAATTGGATTATATCATTTGGACCCTCCACATGATCATTGGGTCGTAGGTAAGGTGGGCTTAGGTTCGGTTTGGGCTCAGTTTAATATTTTG
This sequence comes from Chenopodium quinoa, assembly GCF_001683475.1. Classification (NCBI taxonomy): domain Eukaryota; kingdom Viridiplantae; phylum Streptophyta; class Magnoliopsida; order Caryophyllales; family Amaranthaceae; genus Chenopodium; species Chenopodium quinoa. The sequence continues at coordinate 714,601 of NW_018743937.1, forward strand.
GCCATAACATATTCATTATAACTCGGATTTGGGCTATTAATATATCATTGGAAATCTCTTTTAAAGCCCCATCCAACTATTCAATCATTAGAACCAGATTATGGACCAAAATAAATTGGACTAAACGTTTTTATAAAAAGGACACGAAATGAATGATTTTAAAGGACACGAAAAGAATTATTTTGGGTTTAAAGGAACAAAAAGAGGAAAATAAGTTATGTTGGGGAGATGGGCTAGAAGTTGGGTTTGTTTATGAAATGGAAATATGGATTTAAGCACTCCAAGATTAAATACTCAACCCGACCAATAATGGTGGTGAAAGGTTGTTCATCATCGGGTTTGGTTTTGGGGAGACATTTTTAGGTGTCTACAAGCCTAAACATCAATTCTCATCTCTCGAATCTCGAATCAATAATGTCAAACTCATGCATAAAAGATCAGGCCTAATCTAGTCACAGAGCATTAAATCAATCAATAGGAAATTAATCTAGCATTGACAATTAACAACAATAAATTACCCCTTCATATTATTTTGGATCCCCACAACCCTAGAAATAAAACTACTCAAACATAATAAAAACTAAACTAATCAAAGAAATAATATTAAGCATGATAAAAAGCAATAGTATTAAATTAACAAAAGAATAGAATAACAATAAAACTAATTAAGAAGAGTTGAAGAATATCTAGAACAAGAAATTAAAACTTAAGAAATAATATAAGAGAAAACTAAACTAAAATTAAAACTAATCTAAAATTACCTACGTAAAAGCCTCCCAGAAAAATAGAAATACAAAGCTTATAAATAAGCATCTAAAAAGATATCCTAACTAAAGTTAGACTAGGATTCCAAGAAGCACTAATCCTACCAAAAGTCTTACAATTCATTCCACCGCCTAATTCCATTGGGCTTCAACAATGAAACCCACTAGTAATAAAACTCCAAGAGAACTAATACTCGCAAATTCGATATTCACTACGACTCTCACACCCGAACAGGAATTGGGCTTCGAACTTGGTCTATGTTGACTGTTGAATTGAGCCCTTATTCACCGAACCAAATTTATTTAGCACGGCCTTGAGCTTTAAATTTACGGTCATAAAAATACGATCCTTCTTTAATATCTTCATAGTGGTTTAATAAGCTCGGGAAATTGCTAGAAATCTGCAAATTCCTACAAACTAATACCAACTCTACAAAAGCACTAGAAAATGTATATTAGTAATAAAAATAGCTCTGTAGAGCTCAAATTAGCACAAATATGACCATGGGACGGGGAATAAAATTATATATAAAATAGACTCATCAAATTCCCCCAAGCCAAACCTTTGCTTGTCCCTAAGCAAAGCAATGAATAAATAAATCAATACTTCACCCCAAATACAATTAAAATCAATAAATATAATTCAAGGTAAATATGAAAAACATGTATCAAAGTCAACCAATCCAATTCATCCAATTACCAATCTTCCCTAATAATGTCAAATAGAGCAAACCACAAGAGCATATAGAATTCAAGACTAGTGCTTACACACTCTTCTCTCATTTGTGTGGCGAGTAAAAGATGTACTCGATGGCTCTCCAATCACCCCTTTATATACGAATAATGCCCTCCCAACTCACGCACTCATGTTTTTAAAGACATACACTCAACCTAGTAGTCGACTCGAAATATGTCAAATCATTCTTTGCATTGCTAAAAAACTAATTTCACATTCACACAACTCTATGCATACGGTCGGAAGGTCTTTTAAGCTTGTAATGTAAGGCTAGGGTAAAGGGTAGGAAATATTTGGGAAAATGTGAGAGTAAAGCCATGCTTAAGGGAGCCAAATCTTAATAAAACCCATGATCAAAAATAAATAATGACCAACAAATCTCCAACATACTCAACTCCACCAAAAATTCACCAAATACAACTCCAATCATATCAAATAATTTTCAACACTTACAATAAATCACTCATAAAAATATAATAATATAGAACAGTAAATAAACAAACTTCAACTATCAACCTTGAAATATTTTCATTGAAACTCAATATTTTTTTTTCTTTCTTTTCTTTTAATCAACCTTCACTTAGAATATTTGAACATATGACAATTTTTTCTTTTCGCTTTTTTTTTTCTTTTGAAATTCACTTTTATCTCATTTTTCCTATTTTTTTGAAATTCTTTTTTTTCATCATACTTTATTTTTTCAAGATTATTCAATTTCCAAACTCATCAAAAATAAAATACAATAAAAAAACAAAATAACTTCTCAAAACCCACCCAAATTCTGCAAATAACAAGCACACTACAAACTCCCTCACCTCACTCACTAATAGCTCCCCCAAGCCAAGCTTGGGACTAGTAACCAATGGGGCAAATATGACTTGTAATGTGGCTAAATGAACAATAAAAGGGCAAGGCAACAACATGGGTAGCAAGAAGGGATCAAATGTATCTAAAATCATCTGAAGGCCACCTAAAGAATAAATGCCTTCGTCCTCCACATATACATAATAATGAGTCATGAAACACTACTCATAGTTGCAAACCAATACTCAAATTCATTGACATGCCAAGAACTAACACACATTCCTAACCAAATCAACTAGTCAAGCACTATATTCACAAGTAGTTGGACAAAATTGAAGCATATTAAGGTTCCAAGGCAATCAAACATCAAATCATGATCAACTAATCCTAAATATTTATCATAAATAACCAAGAACCAAAACAATTTCGAAAAATTTTAATCACGGGCATAGGGAAGCATGATTCATAATTCATTGGAATAAAACTAACCTACGAAAGCAATAAAATCTATACTAAGCACACCAAAAGAAAAAAAATAATAAAAAAAAGAGAGGGGGAAAGATGTACCATACGAACATGAGAAACTCCCCCCAAGCTAAATCAGACAATGTCCTCATTGTCTTAAGGAAAAGCTAGTAATCAAGGTGACTATTCATCATCATCACCACATCAATTTCACCAAAGCCTCGAGGATTGCAATGCATCTCTTTGGGACAAATTTGGGAAAGAATGAAACAAAGTGTTAGTGGGAAAACGATAAAAATTGAGTCAGGTGTACCATTCTGATCATATCTTTTGATTTTTAAATCATAACGCAGTGATTCTAATTTCATTGGAAAGTATACTTGAAGAGATTTCCAACGATAGGTCGCACGCCAAAATCCGATAAGAAACGCAAAAGTTATGGCCTGTCAAAGTCAACAAATTTTGCTGACGCGAACCTGCGCCCGACCGGGCGAAATCAGCCCGATCGGGCCCATGCTCCTAATTCAACCACGCTGATTGTTGTTACTCTCTGCCCAAATATCTTTTGTACTAGTTCGTCTTCTTCTTTTTCGCTCTCTTGATCAAAACTGCACAAAAAGGTACTCCCACAAGCATAAGATACACTCTCCTTACCTCTCTAAACAAAACTAAAAGAAAACTTACAAAAATAAATGAATAAAAAAAAACTAAATAAAAAGCAACAAAATACGGGTTGCCTCCCGCAAAGAGCTAGTTTATCAGGGTCCCGCTCGACCATACTCCTCCTCTCAATCGGAGGAATTCAACGCCTTTAGTAACTTATCAAATGCTCCTGGAAGCATTTCATTAAGCACTAGATAAGGCTTAATTGCAAGCACATTAATCCCTACAAACAAAAGGTTATGAGTACATAAAGAGAACTCAAGGTAGAAGGAAAAATCAAAAGAGGGAGATGAAAATACACCACAACCTTCTACTTCCTTTGCTAAAAATTTAGAATTAATAGTGTTATGACGGATGTGAGGGAGAAACAAAATAAGAATGTATTAACAATAACACACAGATTTACGTGGTTCACCAATTATCAAATTGGCTACCTCCACGAACAGACAAGAGAAAAACTTTTATTGATCTTGAGGATCTATTCAGATTACAGATTATATATTACAAAGTGATATTGAATATCCCCATTCAATATCCCCATGAATATATCCCATGATTATTCCCCATGAGTATCACCATATGAAATACTACTTATGGAATGAATAAATGAATATGACTAATCCTAAGGGGTATTTATAGACCTCATAACCTTGGAGCCCAAGGTAAAGTTACCAAGCTTGGTGTCCAAGTATAACACTTGTTGCCCAAGTATTACCAAGATTGGTGCCCAAGTAAGACACTTGGTTCCCAAGGTAGTCATATTCATGTGCCATATAATCTTATTCAAGGCATAATTTAACAATCTCCATCTTGACTTGAATCCTCTCACAAAACCAGATGCATTGATCACAATGCCCAGACTCTCCCTATAACCAGATTTGTCCCAAAAGACAACCAGACCAAATTTGCCCCGTAGGACACCAAATTAGCTCATAAGAGCTCCAGATTAGCCCCCGAGGGCTACTAACAACCTCGAACATTTAGTAAGCTCAAACAATTTTGAAACTTACTCTGCAGAACTGGCTTGGTGAACATATCGGCAGGGTTATTAGCAGTACCTACCTTCTTCACCTTAATTCTTGTCTCACTTCGCAAGAAATGATATCTGCCATCAATGTGCTTAGTTCTCTCATGATGTACTTGATCCTTGGCCAAGCATATTGCACTCAAACTGTCACAATACACTGTTTCCTGATCATGATGATTCCCAAATCACTAACTAGTCCTTTTAGCCAAATTCCCTCCTTAGCCGCTTCTGTCAAGGCCATGTACTCTACTTCGGTAGTAGATAAAGTCACCGTAGGCTGCAAAGTGGCTTTCCAACTAACAACAGAATCACCAAGAGTGAACACATAACCAGTCATAGACCTTCTACCGTCTACATCCCCAGCATAATCAGAATCCGAAAAACCTGTAACTAAGCATGCCACATCACTACCATAAATGAGACCAACATCAGACGTACCTCTAAGGTAACGAAAATTCCTCTTCACTGCTTGTCAATGCTCCTTACCAGGGTCACTCATGAACCTACTGACAACACTGAAAGCATGTGCAAGATCCGGTCTAGTGCAAACCATAGCATACATCAAACTCCCTACTGCACTAGCATAGGGAACCCGAGACATGTACTCCTTCTCCTCAACCGACTTAGGCGCAAAAGCAACCGATAAATGAACATTGGCCGCACTTGGAGTATCTATAGGCTTAGTCGTTGACATGCCGAACCTAGACAAAATCTTCTCAATGTAACCTTTCTGTGATAAGAAAAGTTTCTTTTGACTCCGATCCCTATAAATCTCCATGCCCAAAATCTTTCGAGCCGCACCTAAATCCTTCATTTCGAACTCGGCACTGAGGAGGCCCTTCAACTTCTGAATATCAGACTTGTTTCTTGCAGCTATCAACATATCATCTACATGCAGGACTAAGTAGATGAAAGACCCATCCGCCAACTTGTTGTGGTATACAGAACAATCATACGGACTCCTGTTGTAGCCTAGCTCCACTATGTAGCTATCAAATTTCTAGTACCATTGCCTAGGAGATTGCTTTAGCCCATATAAGGACCTTTTCAACTTGCAAATAAATTCTTCCTTTCCCGGAACTTGAAAACCATCTGGTTGGGTCATGTATATATCCTCTTCCAACTCTCCATGTAGGAAAGCTGTTTTAACATCTAGTTGCTCAAGTTCCAACTCCTGATGTGCAACCATTGCTAGTAGTACCCTGATTGAAGTATGTCGAACCACAGGTGAGAATATCTCATTGTAGTCTACTCCTTCCCTTTGTGAGTACCCTCTTGCAACTAATCGAGCTTTATACTTAATCCCCTCCTCAGATGTTATCCCCTCATTTTTCTTGAAAACCCATTTACAAGTAACAATCTTTCTCCCTGGAGGCCTTTGAACAAGATCCCAAGTCTTATTCTTGTGAAGTGAATCAATTTTGTCTCCCATTACAGCAAGCCAATAGGTAGACTCCGTACATGTAACCGCTTCATTATAAGTAGATGGCTCGTAGACATCCACTTCTTCGGCAACCTGTTGTGCATAAGCCACTATGTCTTCAAAACCAAACCTATTTGGAGGTTTCCCAAAATTCGCCCTTTTAGAGCGATCCAGAGCTAGACCAAGTTTTTTCAAAATTGGTGTTGAAGAACTTGGTGCTTCAGAAATATCGTGTTGAACATCTTCTTCCTTTCCCTCATCACTCTCATTATGAGTGACTTGCTGCTCCACCTGTTTGTCAACACTACCACTATCTGATCCAATTGTGGATTTTACAATAGGGTTAAACATAGAATTTTCATCAAAGACAACATTTCTACTAAGTATAACCCTATTCTCCGATGGGGACCATATTCTATATCCTTTAACCCCATCTCCATACCCTACGAATACTCCCCTTTTTGCTCGTGGTTCCAACTTACCCTCATTTACATGATAATAAACATTGCAACCAAAATCTTTCAAAATTGAGTTATTAGCAGGCTTACCAGACCACACCTGATAAGGTGTTCTAAGGTTAATTCCAGTATGCGGTCCACGGTTGATCATATAACATGTCGTACTGACTGCTTCTCCCCAGAATCTTCTAGTCAATCTAGCATTAGAGAGCATGCACCGAGCCCTCTCCAAAAGTGTCTGATTCATTCGTTCTGCTTCACCGTTTTGCTGTGGTGTATCCCTCACTGTGTGATGCCTAGCAATCCCTTCGTTTTTGCAAAAATCATCAAAATCAGACCAACAAAATTCCTTACCATTATCGGTTCGTAGCTTCTTAATCTTCTTCCCAGCTTGATTTTCCACTAACGCCTTCCACTGTTAGAAATTCTTGAAAGCTTCACTTTTGTTTTTCATTAATATCACCCAAGTTTTTCTTGAAAAATCATCAATGAACGACACAAAGTATCTGTGACCTCCCAACGATTCCACACGTGAAGGGCCCCAACAATCCGAGTGAATATAATCAAGAGTGCCTTTAGTTCTGTGAATGCCTTTAGGAAATTTGCTACGATGTAATTTCCCAAAAAAACAATGCTCACAAAAGTCAAGGTCCGTGACCTTATGACCACTTAGAAGATCTGCCTTGGAGAGGATTTGCATTCCTCTCTCACTCATATGTCCAAGCCTCGTGTGCCATAACCTGGTCATATCCCCTTTCTGCACTTCAGATGAAGCAACCGCAACTCAACCTAATAGAGTGTACCCTTGTAGAAAATACAAGGTACCACGCTTGACGCCTTTTAGAACTACATATTATCCTTCCAAACATATATTACTCCACCTTCACCCCTGAAACTGAAACCTTTGCTATCTAACATGCTAAGAGAAATCAAATTCTTAGTCATTTGTGGAACATGCCTGACATTGTTTAAAGTGCAAAAGTTACCATCATGTGTCCGGATCTTGATGGAGCCTATCCCAATTGCCTTGCAGATCGCACTATTGGCCATTGAAATATTTCCCCCATCTACCTTCTCATAGGTAATAAACCACTCTCTACGTGGACATATATGGTATGATACTCTAGAATCTAAAACTCACACATCGGTATAATGTGTTTGTTCACCTGCAACTAGAGCAATGTCATCCTCAGAATTCGAATTCTCCTCTGCTACAGCAGCAGAGCCAGACTTTTCTTGCGATTTAGCTCTCCTAGGACATTCCCTTTTCCAATGCCCCTTTTCTTTATAGTAATTACAAACATCAGTTGGTTTAGGACCTTCCTTGAAACTTCCGAGTTTCTTATTTTTCCTTTTCCCGACATTTCCATGCCCCTTACCTCCACTGGCCATTAATCCAGAGGCTTGATTGTCTGTACCTGTACTGCCAGATGCCTTATGGCGTAATTCCCTAGTATGAAGAGCAGATCTAACTTCTTCTAGGGTCACAGTATCTCTACCATTAATGAAAGATTGCACAAAATTTTCATATGAAAGCGGTAAAGAGACTAACAGTAATAAAGTTGCATCCTCATCATCAACCTTAATATCAATATTACGCAATTCTAGAAAAATTGTATTCAATTGATCTAGGTGATCTCTGAGAGGTGTACCTTCATTTATTCGCAGACTGAACAGACGTTGCTTCAAAAGTAACTTGTTGGTTAGAGACTTTGTCATGTACAAACTCTCCAATTTCAACCACAGACCCGATGCAGTTTCCTCCTCCGCGACCTCGGTGATAATATCGTCTGCAAGACACAACATTATTGTCGAGTGTGCCTTCTCCCTCAGAATGGTCATCTCCGCGGTGTCCGGACCCACTGACTTCTTTGTCAATGGTGCCCACATCCCTTGTTTCTTTAGCAACGCCCGCATCTTGATCTGCCATAGGCTAAAACTATTTTTCCCCGTGAACTTGTCGATTTTCACATTCACCCTAGACATCTCCCTTACTAAGATTGAACCTTAGCTCTTGATACCACTTGTTATGACGAATGTGAAGGAGAAACAAAATAAGAATGTATTAACAATAACACACAGATTTACGTGGTTCACCAATTATCAAATTGGCTACATCCACGAACAGACGAAAGAAAAACTTTTATTGATCTTGAGGATCTTTTCAGATTACAGATTATATATTACAAAGTGATATTGAATATCCCCATTCAATATCCCCATGAATATATCCCATGATTATTCCCCATGAGTATCACCATATAAAATACTACTTATGGAATGAATAAATGAATATGACTAATCCTAAGGGGTATTTATAGACCTCATAACCTTGGAGCCCAAGGTAAACTTTACCAAGCTTGGTGCCCAAGTATAACACTTGTTGCCCAAGTATTACCAAGATTGGTGCCCAAGTAAGACACTTGGTGCCCAAGGTAGTCATATTCATGTGCCATATAATCTTATTCAAGGCATAATTTAACAAATAGAACGAACATGGAGGTAGTCATTGCCTTTATCATCCAATAATGACTTGAAAATTTTACCCTCACAAATAACCTCATCATCAACAAAGGAATTTTCAACCACCGTTTCTACAACTGAAGATTTTTCAATCACGGATTCGTCAACCAATGAATTTTCAACCACAAATTCTATAACGGGTTCTTCATCCTCAATAACATTCGTATTATTATAGTGTCCATAGACTTTTTCATCAAGAGCCTTCCAATAACTTTCATTAGCAACTAATCGTTTCCGAAAATGATCATATGTATATGGAAAGACTCTAAAATCATCAGGAGCACGCACAAAAAAATCACTATAAGGGCATTCAGGATTTTCATGACAAAGACGTTGACAAGAACATTAGTCAGGTGCCGCATAAAAATTATATAATTCTTGTAGTGGCTTAAGCATGGATATTTTCAACTCATAAGGAATAAGAAAATAAATAAAAATAATCTAGACTCTAATAACAACTAGAAATAAAAATAAAACCGTTTCCCCGGCAACAACACCAAATTTTGACAGGCTAAAGTCGTATCACCTAATCAAAAGTAATTCCTAAAACCACTAACTAATAATAAATAGGGAAGTAAGGTCGAATCCACAGGGAAACGAGTCTTTCTATTCCTAATTAACTAATATAGTCTAGATTATCATGTAACCAAATTTGTTGTTGTAAAATGAATTAAACTAAGGAGAATAAAAATAGGGAAGAATAAAAATAAGGAGAAATCAATTAATTAAAAGTCTAGGGCATAGGTTCACCAATAAATAATACTCCAGGGTAAAACATAACAATCAATCATCAATGCATTAATTAATCAGATCATAAAGAGATTTCACTACGTATTACAATCACAGAGTTAATTTACCGGTATTAAATCTCATCTCTCGAATCTCGATCTAACCATTTATAAATTAGTCCGCCTATTAAAACTAAGCCTAAACATCAATTCTCATCTCTCAAATCTCGAATCAATATTGTTAAACTCATGCATAAAAGATCAGGCCTAATCTAGTCACAGAGAATTAAATCAATCAATAGGAAATTAATCTAACATTGACAATTAACAACAATAAATTACCCATTCATATTATTTATGGATCCCCACAACCCTAGAAATAAAACTACTCACACATAATAAAAACTAAACTAATAAAAGCAATAATATTAAGCATGATAAAAAGCAATAGTATTAAAATAACAAGAGAATAGAATAACAATAAAACTAATTAAGAAGAGTTGAAGAGTATCTAGAACAAGAAATTAAAACTAAAGAAATAATATAAGAGAAAACTAAACTAAAATTAAAACTAATCTAAAATTACCTACGTAAAAGCCTCCCAGAAAAATAGAAATACAAAGCTTATAAATAAGCCCCTTAAAAAGATAACCTAACTAAAGTTAGACTAGGATCCAAGAAGCACTAATCTTAAAAAAAGTCTTACAATTCATTCCACCGCCTAATTCCATTAAGCTTCAACAATGAAACCCACTAGTAATAAAACTCCAAGAGAATTAATACTCGCAAATCCGATATTCACTACGACTCTCGCGCCCGAACAGGAATTGGGCTTTGAACTTGGGCTATGTTGATTGTTGAATTGAGCCCTTATTCACCGAACCAAATTTATTTAGCACGACCTTGAGCTTTAAATTTACGGTCATAAAAATACGATCCTTCTCCAATATCTTCATAGTGGTTTAATAAGCTCGGGAAATTGCTAGAAATCTGCAAATTTCTACAAAATAATACCAACTCTACAAAAACACTAGAAAACGTATATTAGTAATAAAAATAGATCCGCAAAGCTCAAATTAGCACAAATATTACCATGGGACGGGGAATAAAATTATATATAAAATAGACTCATCATCTTCGACAGCATTCGTTAAGATTGTGGAGGTTGTCACCAAAGATTTGAGAAGATAGCATAAGATGGGCGGTCTTCGACATCATTCGCTAAGAGTGTGGAGGTTGTCACCAAAGATTTGAGAAGATAGCATGAGATGGGCGGTCTTCAACGGCCTTTGCTAAGATTGTGGAGGTTGTCACCAAAATTTGAGAAGATAGCACGAGATGGGCGGTCTTCGACGGCATTCGCTAAGATTGTGGAGGTTGTCACCGAGATTTGAGAAGAACAGTTTTAATGAGCGGTCTTCGATGACTTTGCTATGATTGGGAAGGTTGTTCCTATGATTCAAGGAAAAAAAATCTCTTTATTTAGAGACGTGTGGACATATAAAAAAAAAGCTCCATTGTTCAGAGACGAGTGAACATCAAAACAACAAGATGGCGTTCCCAACTTGTGGAAAGTTGTCACAACGGCAAATGCAATAAAACGGTTACCTTCAGAGACGTGTGCTCGACGGTGCAAGATACGTTAACTCTCTTATTTGTTTTAACTAACGCTAGTTTTCAGGTATCGGCGTTACAAGAATGATTTAGAATCGCAGAACGTTCTGAATCATTCTCCGTCCCTATCGATACTTTGACTTTTGTTTTCGAAACTTGCGTTTCTCCAAACTCAGTCAAAGTGGAGGCTTCTGTAGACACCCATTTGTGTCTCCCCAAAAACCAAACACAGTGATGAGTACCTTTCATGTCGAATCATAATCGAATGAAGTGAAAGTGTGGAAAGTCTAGTGTTGCGGTTAGTTTTTTAATTCTTTTCTCTCTATTTTTGAAAACCTATTTTAAGAAAACTGCCAATCCAGTTTGGTTTGGTCCATTTCAAGGGTCCAATAATGATGTATTTGGTTCGAGTTCAAAAAGAGCTTTCCAACGATATGTTATAAGCCCAATTCCGATGAATAATGAGGAAGTTATGGCCAAATTACTAAACTGGGCCCGGTTTGATATTTATATGCGGCCCAATGATCTAGAGGAGGGCTTATTATGATTTATCATTCCTAATGAGATTAGGATTAATTATAGTTTTCTAGAAGGTTCTTTTGAATCCTAATTTAATTAGCATTGATAAATTGACTTTTAAGAGTTTTATTTAGAATAAAAGAAGTGTTTTTAGGGAAAATACAGTTTTACCCTCTCGTACGCTTAAATTTTATCAAAATAAGAAAACACGTGAAAATTTTTTTGCAGCGCCATACACATGTCTGTCGCCTGGCGACAGGCGCGTGTTTGGCGTTGCAGTCATGTTTTATTCTTTTTGAAACTCTGATTTGTTTTTATCATATCTGGATAATTTTCTTTATAAATAGCCTCCTAAAACCTCTGATTTCAATCACCAATTCTCATCAAGAAATTCTTTATATTTACTCTCTCTCTCTTTTCTAAACTAGCTTTTCTTATACAAAATTCCTCATTCACAAAATCTAGACACACCTAGCATTGATCAAAGTTGCTTTTGCCCTAAACGTGAAATGTTTTAATTATGATGGTTTGGTCCCAAATCTCTCTTTCAATTATTTAATTTATTTGTTTGGTTTATTATTTTCCTTGAAGTTAGTAACGTGTGTATTTTGTTATTAGAAAGAGATACGAGGCATCTAGTAAGTGCTTTAATTGATTTATTGATATTATAATATAGAAATCATGTCTAGTTTGTTGTTATGATTCCTAGTATCATGTTAGGATGCTTGATGTTTTGAATGAAAATAATGATTCCTAGTATCATGTTTAGGGAAAAGGTTATAATATTAATTATGCTTATTATGATTCTTGCGATGCTTCATATTCTCTTTCTTAATATTCATGTTAGTATCATGTTAGGGTTAAAGCTTTCATCTTTGATGTTTAGTGACATGCTAAGATTTTTTATTAATCTTGTTAGTATCATTCCTAGGATCTTGTTATTATTATGCTTTAACATGATGATGATTGATTATAATTATGAACATGTTATGATTATTTTAATTATGATTATAATTCTTATAATTGTTATTATTATAATTATTATTATGTTGCTTGATATATATTTTTTGTTATTGCTTGATCACACCTTTTATGCATGTTTAAAGGGAATTGGTACTTATAATCACGCTTAATAAGATAATTAATAATCTTGTTTAGGGTTAATTTGATTATAATTCAAGTGATCACCAATAATAGTTTGTTTGTGCATTAATATTCAACCAACATAGATTAAACAGGTTTAGGGTAAACCTAATGATTGCATGTTGTAGACACCTAAAAATGTCTCCCCAAAACCAAACCCGATGATGAACAACCTTTCACTGCCATTATTGGTCGGGTTCAGTATTTAATCCTGAGATTGCTTAAAAAATCGTATTTGATTAAATTCATATCTTTGAACAGTCCATGGATTAGTCTTGATGTTTGGTAAAAGCGTAGTTTTAATTTCAGCCCAAACTTATTATTTAGTTTTAGCCCAAACCTTTTTTATTTTATTGTTTTATTATTTATTTTTGGCCCAAACCTGTTATTTATTTTATTTAATTATTTTCTTATTTTAGCCCAAATAATAATAAGTCAGAAAAGGCCCGAAATTACCAATCGACACTTAAAATGCCGAATGAAATTAGGGTTAAAAATGTATTTAGACGGAAAAACAGGCTGGAAATTCCCGCGCCACGACAGGTACCCACCATGTCACGGGAATCCTTCCCGTCTGACGGTGGGATTTCCCGTGACACGGGAAGTCTGCTGTGACACAGGACATTCCGTGTCTTTTCCGCGTAAACCCTTAACGCGTTTTCTATCCCGTTTTCTGAAAAATTTCCTGCGTCACACTAAAAATGTACCGTGACACGGGAAAGTGTGTCGTCTGAAGGTGGGACGTCCCGTGTCACAATACAGTTTGCCGTGTCACGGGATACTTTTTTAGGGTTTTTATCATTTTAGGGTTCCGTGTGCTCCCTCAGCACATTTTCCCTATAAATACCCCCTCATTTTTTATGTACGGGGCATCAATTAATTCACTCGGATTTATTTTTCTCTCTTCTATGCTTTAGCCTAAACACTAGCCTACCCTTTTCATTTCAAAATTCCTTCTTCAAGTGCTCAAAGGAGTCCATACTTTACTCGTGGTTTTGTCCTTAAGCCAAGGTGTGAAAGGTAGAACTGCTTGAGGGTTTGGCCCCAAATCAACTCTACTTAATTTAATTTAATTTAATTATTGTTTTATTATTTCCTTGAAGTTACTAACTCATTTATTATTTTGTAGTTGCAAAAAAACAGAATCAAAGTAAGAATCATGTTCCTTTTATTTCTGTTATTTTTCTAACGATTTTATGTTGTTGGAATTGTGATTAAATTGTTTCCAATATTAATGTTTGTTCTATTATTTTTATGATCACTATATTACATGTTGAAGGGAATATGTAATTGAAAATCACGCCTAATAAGAAAATTTGGACAACCGGTTTAGGATCCTTTTTAATCTTGTTATTAATTGAAGTGATCACCAATATTTTAGAATTATGTGTGCATTAATATTCAACCAATTTAGTTAAATAATAGTTTGGAGCGAATTGAGTATTTTGTTTGTATGCCTTTGAGATCACAGGAATGTTTTTCAATATAAGAATCGAGTAGAGGCCAATACAGGCGAATGTGACTCCATGACTCACTTCGTACCATCATCCCCGATCCACCTTTCGTGGTTCCGAACCATATGGAGTTAGTAATCTCAAGGATTATGAATGGGGTGTAACCTTCACGGGTCAATCGTTGTTGCCTTCGTTGTCCCTTTATCGTGGTTGCCTTTTATGATCCGTGAACGGTTTACAAGTTCCTTAAAAACTTGTTGGCGCCTCCCTACTTTCCTTGTCCCTAATCGTGTCCCTTATCGCATTATGTCAATTCCCACTTCCTATGAGTGCCAAGCATATTCACCACATGCTTTTAACGTAGGCGCACTTCGAGCGACGCCTACAATTTAAAAAACGTCAGAGGGAATTTTTGCCGTGTCACGGCAGTCCTAAAATCAGTCCGGTGGATTATTTTCTTTCCTCACAGTCGACTTCCTTCGATTTTTCTGAAAAAACGTATGTGTTCTACATGCGTCTTAGCCCCAGGGGATTTAAGCTCTATCGACCCAAAAACGCTCATGGCAATAAGGGTTCATCCGAGTTATTAAATCCACCCAAACCATGGAGTCGAGTTCGATTTCATCACGAACTCGCGGAGCCGCCCGTTGGCATACACCCTCAAGGGAGGCTGCCTTGCTAACGCGTCCAAACTCTTAACCATGGTACCCTTTTGACACCCAAAGCTTGACCAATAGTTGAACATAGATCTTGACTCTAGGTTGCGAACTTTTTTTTTACATCATCGTGCCTAAATGCTATGTGGTTGTTTGGTGCTAACCTTCATGTGTTTACTCTTTTGTTTAACCCATGACCGGGGGTTTTTATTCTCACATAGTAATTAGTACGGACCTAAAATCGGTTAAAATCTGGAAAAAATCACAAAACTGACCTGGAACTGCGCACCGTGTCACGGCAGGTTCTGCCGCGCCACGGTGAACAGTGCCGTGACACGGGGCTCTCTACCGTCTGACGGTAGACTACACCATTTCACGACAGTCTGCACCGTGACATGGTGCCCATGAAAGGTGTCCCGTCAGTCCTTTTTTCGTTTTTTGTGCGTACGTATGTGGTTGTTGTGTCCAGTTTGGTGTCATGTCTAGCTGTACGGTCAAAACACGCGTCCATAACCTCACCTAATCACTCACATATCGTGTTCACACACTTTTTTTCTTTGAGTCGTACACTACTTTTTTACCGTATTTTTAGGGTAGTCTTGTTTTTGTGTCGTTTTTTTTTTGGAGTAAGTCGGATGGTATCCTCCCATTTTTTTTAATAAACAAGTAGAATTTCAAAATTATAGATTTTTACTAAAAAAAAATATTTATTCTTTTAATCCGGATGGGTTAAGGTTAAGTTTGGTCATTAAAGGTGTGTTTGTTTCGGTGTCACAGCACTTGGTCAAGAAGCAGGAGTAGATTGTTACGGTTCGAGTCCATACCTCAACAACCTCTTATACCAAAGAGGCGTACAAGGAAACCACCTCAATCATCTCTACAAGATCCATCTCCAGTCTACTTTCAACCAATGGCCACCAAGGAAGACATCGAGAACCTCAACAGGACAATTAAAAGGTTGTCTAACATGATGCAGACACTCACCACTAGAGTCAGCACGGTAGAACAAGACAGTCAAAACAATGTCACTACTGCTGCAATGGACAAGATTAAGGAACAAATGAGCAAGATTTCTGAAGAGTTCACTTATGTGGAACAGCCTGTCACCTCTTCGTCCATAAGAGACAAGCTTCTTGAGAAGTTTTCCACTGCTGACATTCCCAAATTCAAGCCTACTGATAATCCACTTTTCCATTTAAAGGCTTTTTCTGCAACTATGGCTCTTAAGGGAGTAGATGTGACACTCTTCCCTACGGTGTTCCCTCTTTCCTTAGAGCATGCCTGTCAACAGTGGTCTATTCTTTGGAATCCAAACATGTCGCAACCTGGGAGGATGTTGCTGAAAGCTTTATGAATCGTTACAAATGTAACATTCAGGCCAAGACTTCTGAACGTGAACTCTCCATTCTCAAACAGAAAGAGAATGAACGCTTCACCACTTACTTAAGCAGGTGGAGGGAAACAGCTGCGCTCCTGGTGGATCCCCCCAAGGAGAAAGAAATGGTTCGCTTGTTCATTGCCAATCTGACTCATAAGTACAAGCAACACTTGAAGTTTCTGCCTCTGAGTACCTTTGAAGCTGTATACGATATTGGAATCAATATCAAATACAAACTAATGAAGTCTGTTGGTAACAACAATAATAACAGCACTTGGAAAAACAAGAAGAACGACACTCCTTCTTCTTCGTCTTCTAATCCCAATAATGCTACCAACAATATCAATATAAATGATGTGCTGGCCCTCAGTGCTCCTCCTCAAAGATTCCAAAGGCAAAGGAGGGTTTACACGCCTTTGGGAATGACTTATGATGCTGCTTATGACCGTTTGCATGGTCAAGGACTGATTATGCCAATTGGACCATTTCCAGAACCTCGACCAGAGAATAGGACCGCTAGCTATGACCCCAATGCTTATTGCAAGTTTCATCAAGTCAAGGGTCACAATACTGAGAAGTGTTGGAGGTTGAAGGATGCAATCCAAGACCTAATTGATGCTAATCAACTTCCTGTCCCTCCAGGGGGCAAGAAGCCTAACATTCAAACAGGTCCTCTTTTTGATGCTTTGGCTATCATGGGAGATGAAGTCTCCTTTGATCCATCGATACTCATTCAACTTCTGAATGAACCTCTGCCAGAAGTTGTATTTGTCTCGAGTTCTGAAGAAGTGAATGGAATTTGGGATAGTGACGATGAAGACGTCTATCTCAAGGATATAGCCTGCTCATCTTTTGGCACAAGTGAAGATATTTGGGGGGACTTTGAGGTCAAGGTTCTCACCAGAAGTGGACGGTTGCAACAACCTAATCCACCTCCACCTCCACCACAATTATATCCGATAGTTGATCCCATCGACCCTGTGAACAGCGATGTGGTCAAACAACTGCAAAAGACCAAGGTGGAGATGAATGTATGGAAGGTTTTGGCCACTTCCCACGAGCATCGAAAGGCTGTGATGAATGCTCTGGTGAAATAGGAGTTGATGATGACATGACTCCTCAAGGACTGGTCAACTTTCTCACTACTGAATTGCCAAGTACTAGCAATCTGATTTCGTTTTCTGACAAGGATCTTCCCCCGGAAGGAGACCAACATAATAAGGCCTTACACCTCACTGTGGTGTATAGGCAGATGAATGTTCCTATGAGCCTGGTTGATAATGGCTCTGCAATCAATGTGTGCCCACTCCGTACTGCAAAGAAGTTGGGCATAAAGAATAAAGAACTGACTCCCTCTACTCAAGGGATTCGCGCCTATGATAATACTCGCCGTCAAGCCGTGGGTACTATCATACTGAATATAACTACTGGGGCCATTGAACGTCGCACCAAATTTCAGGTGGTGGACATTAAAGCCTCTTTCAATCAGTTGTTAGGACGCCCTTGGCTTCATGAGCTAAAGGCGATTCCATCATCGCTGCACCAGAAAGTGAAAGCCATAGTTGGAGGGGTTCCGATTACTATTGATGCTTCTCCTATGCGCATTCAAGTTATTGATACTCCTATCGTCCATGTTGAACATGACGAAGAAGATGAAGATCTTTGGGGGTTTTCACTTGATGATGTTCTCATGATTGAAGAAGAGGACAAGTTCCATCTCGACTTCGATCCCCATTCAAACACCAATATCAATGCCATTTTGAAGAAGCAATGTCATTTCCCTGGAATGACCCTTAGACTCAAGAAGAAAATGGTTGAATCTTGGGGCCATCCTGGTGCACTCAAGAAGGATACTTTTGGCTTGGGATTCAAGCCAACAAAAGAAGATGTGAAACAAGCTTTATCGAAGATGAAGGCTCGCAATAATGCTCGAATCACGAAGACGGAAATGGCCATGGATCCATATCCGTTCACCCTCAATGGCCAATACATCAAAGAAGGGGAAGACTTCCCATGCTATGAATTTTCGTAACCATTCGTCCATGATGGGATCCATGAACCAGGATTCGAGATGTTCCTCGATTGTGACTTTGTTGATGAAGACGAAGAGCTCTTCACAACCGAGAAGCCAGCTAGCCCGAATTCTGATAATTTAGGAATCAACCTCCTTTTTAGAATGGAGAAGAATGAGTCTAAGTCGATCCGCAATGATAACTCCGAACTCGTTCAAGCTGTTGTAGCAAACAAGGATTTTGACCCCTCCGAGTTAATCGTCCAAGCTGACAACATTTCAAGGGGATGGCGCAAGACATTGAGGATCACTACACCGAGTGGAGAGAAGTTGGAAATAACTGCTGGCGAGGGTCCTATGTTTGATGAGTCTGAGTCGTCTGGGTCCGAGTCTGAGTCTAAGTCTAAGTCTGTAGACGAGTCCTTAAAGTCTGAGGCCGACCCTCTTTCTTCTGTAGAGTTCAACTTTGAGTCTCTTGTTGAGTCCTCTCTTTCTAGTCCTAATAATTCCGGTGAGGTCGCAGCCGACCTTGCCCCTCTTGATGTATTAGCCAATGAATTCAATAAAATGAGTACCTTTGCTTACGATGCGTGTCATTCCCCTAGCCCTGATCAATATTGCTTTGCTAATGATAAAAATGACAAAGAAATAATAAAAGCAATGGAAGAACACGAAAATAAAACAGCAGTTATCGAAAATACAGAAACAGTTAACATTTCCAATGATACGACTGTTAAAGAAGTAAAAATTGGATTAACAATAAGTCAAGATGAACGCAAAGAGCTAATTAACTTGCTTAGTGAATTTGTTGATGTATTTGCTTGGTCATTCCAAGATATGCCAAGAATTGACAAGGATATAGCTCAGCATACGATACCACTCATTCCAAGTATGAAGCCTGTCAAACAAAAGCTGCGCCGTATGAAGTCCGATGTGGCTCTCAAAATCAAGGAAGAAATCAGGAAGTAGTTGGTCGCAGGTTTCATCAGAGTATCCAAATATCCAGAATGGATAGTGATTAGGGGATTTTTCCCCACCAATCACCATCTGACAAGTGGACCAATCAGGTTCCGCCATGTGTCCGTCACATGGGCCAATAGGAGCCTGCCACGCGTCAAGCAATGATCCGTCCACTATGGACCAATTACGACACGACACGTGTCCTTCCCATGACACCTGGGATAACCTGTCACCTAGGCCCAACTTCCGAGGGAAGCCCAATCAGCCCAAGGTTAACCTAAACCTAGATTGATACGTTTCCCGAGGTTATAAATACCTCCCTTAAACACTCTCACCTAGAGAGACCCAATCACTTTAATTTCCGCATTAATTACTCCTTGATCAAGTACTAACTTGACCGTCGGAGGCGGATCTCCAATCATCCGGAGCATCCGTTTGTTTTGCAGGTACAGGCGTCCGGTTCCAGTCTCGGAATTGTAACTCTCCCGCAGGACATCAGAAAACTCCGAAACATTTGGCGCCGTCTGTGGGGAGAGTACTTTTGAGATGGCATCCACGTCTGTACCGACTCCTGAAGAGAGGCGTCCCCTAGACGACCCTCAAGTTCAGTCGGACCACGATACTGAGAATGAATTTGAAGTTGAAGCTCACACAGCTTCAGACGGGACCCTAAGGGCCCGACGTACCCGTCATACCGAAAGGAGGGAACGGGAACATCTTCAAACTGGAAGTGAGCCAGCAGGCGCAATGCCTGTTCGGCAGCAGCCGACTGATGGGTCTGCTCCCATCACAAGGAACGAACTCATGACCTTCATGAGGGACTTCAAGGGAGAAATTCAAGAGTTGATCAACAAGAAGCCGCCTGCTCTGGACAAGGAGTAGTCGGCTAAGAAACCTTCCACTTCACTGAAGAGGAAACCAGTTCAAGGGCGAGAGGCGACCTCTCATCCTAAATCTAGGAAGTGGGAGCCACCTGCCCTTGATTTCACAAAATACCGTTTTCCTACTCCAGGAAATAGGAAACCTGTTCGTCATATTCAGGCGGACGGGTCGAGGAAAACATACACAGACGCTCGGCTACTGCTAGAGCAGAAGAAGAGTGACCGATTGTCAGAGTCGGCCTCTACTTTAAACTTCTAAGACAGTCTGCGAAATACCTCGATGAGGCATACTCATTCGTATCATGAGAGTCAGTCAGGCGGCACCTCCCGTCAGTCCGGCGTTCATAGCGACCAGGCGGTACCAAACTTACCGTTTGTACCGCAACAACAATATTTTTTACAGCCACCTCCGTTTGGTGGACATGCAGCAAAAAATGTCCAACCTATGGACTGGCAGCTACGGTTGCTTAGACTTGGTGAACAGCCGTTGGCCTTCTCCAAGGAAATTACTGAAGCCGCTCAGCCGGCCGAAGTGAAAAATGTATTAGTAGGCGCCTATGACGGCACTTCTAACCCAGAAGACCATCTGATGGCATTCACCGACCTGATGTACCTTCAAGGGTTGGATGATCCCACTTGGTGCAAGTGTTTCCCAGCGACTCTCAAAGGAATTGCACAACAATGGTTCGGCAACCTGCCGACTGGTTGTGTAAAAAACTTCAAGACGCTTGCTTACCTATTCACCTCCAACTTCGCCATGAACATCCCTGCGAAGAAGACGACCCTTGATTTAGGAACAATTCAGTAGGGCGAGAAGGAGGGGCTTCGTTCTTACATCAGGCGGTTTAACCTGATGAGAATACAGATTCAAGGGTTACCGGATGAAGTAGCCTATACTGACTTTTTTAGAGGTCTCGAAGACGGGTCGACCTTCAAATTTGATTTGGTCCGAAAGAGGGTGGCGACTCTTCAAGAGGCCTTGATTGAAGCGGAAGCCTATATACAGGCGACTGATCTTTGTAGTACGGTAAAACAGTCAGACGGGAAAAGGTCCGACAAAAGAGAAGGACGACAAAAAACAGTCGTCAAACAAAGACGAGAAGAGAAAAGAGGTCTGGGCGGCTGATTCCTCTAAACAGCCGGCCCAGAAAAAGAAAAAAGAATTCAAACCATACTCCCCAAAGTATGTGTTTAACAAGGATAGCCAATTTATCCTAAAGGAAATCAAGGGACGGATCTCAATTGAGAAGCCGGTCCCCATGAAGGGTTCTGCAAACAATCGAAACCAAGAAAAATTATGTGATTATCATGAAGATGTTGGTCATCACACCAATGACTGCATCAGTCTCATGCGGTATCTGGACCACCTGGCTGAGCAAGGTGACCTTAACACTTATGTCAAGAAATCTACGGGGAACACTTCCTCGAAAAAGCAGTCGACCAAAAAGAATCAACAGGCCGACAGCTCCGATACAGATGATGCATTCGTCTACACCATTGCAGACGGCTTCTCAGGAGGCGGCCCCACTATTAGGGGCAACAAAGACAATATCAGACGGTTAGATGTAAATTCCGTTCACCAAGAACGGTCCTCCAAATATTCATTTCCTGAGATTGTCATCACTGAAGAAGATCTAGGAGGGGTAAGAGGGCCGCATGACGACCCTATCGTTATTGAATTTAAAGTGGCCAACCAGAGAGTTGGTCGAATCCTCATAGATACCGGAAGCTCCTCAGATCTCATCAGTAGCAAATGTCTGTCGAAACTAAAATATCAGACTGATTGCATACATCCGGCATCCCACCCTTTAGTAGGGTTTGGAGGAGGAGTCGTCCACCCAGTGGGACGAGTGGATTTACCCATCCGCCTGGGCGAAAAAGGGGAAGGACGACACATGGTAGTCCGGTTCTTGGTTGTAAAAGAACTCTCGGCCTACAACATGATTCTGGGACGACCAACCCTGAATAATTCCAAGGCTGTTATAATCCCATCTCTTATGTTGCTCAAGTTTGAGAGGGATAATGGAACAGTCGGGTCCCTAAGGGGAGATTAGAGGATGGCCCGAGAGTGCTATCTCTCGGATGTCAAGCCCAATGTTATGGCCACTGGGTCGAGTGGTGGAAAAATAGACCTTGACAATGTTAAGGAGAGTGCGCCTGTTCAAGAAGCAGGCGACAAGAAGAGAAAGGCATCCCAGACAGGGGCCGCAAGAAAAGACAGAAAATAGCAATCATTGGCAGAGGAGCGGTCGGATGAATTCCGCCCTCAGCCGGCTGGTGAGCATACGGACTTGATCTTAGACGATTCACGTCCTGAGCGAACAGTCAAAGTTGGGACGACTGCTCTGAGAGTCCTGGGTGACGACTTTCACAAGCTATTGAAAGAATACAAGGACATCTTTGCATTCGAAGTCCATGAAATGCCAGACATTAGTCCTGATCTGGCGGTACATAAACTGGCCGTGGATCCGAAAAAGAAGCCGGTACGGCAGAAGAAGCGGAACCATGGCGAAGAAAGAAGTCAGGCGGCAGTTACTCCCCAGACTGGGTTGCAAATGTGGTGCTTGTTAAAAAGCCGAATGGCACATGGCGAATGTGTGTAGATTACACAGACTTAAACAAGGCGTGCCCCAAAGACAGTTACCCTCTGCCTAAAATTGATAACCTGGTCGACTCAACAGCCGGCCATGCTTTGATGAGCTTTATGGACGCCTACTCTGGTTTCCATCAAATTCCTTTATGGAAGAAAGATCAGGAGAAGACGACCTTCGTCACTGATCAGGGGTTATACTGTTACACGGTCATGCCGTTTGGTCTTAAGAATGCCCCGGCCACTTTCCAGCGAATGATAAACACTGTGTTCTTTGATCAAATTGGGAGAAATGTCGAGGCATATATTGATGATATGATTGTCAAGTCTAAACTTCAGAAAGATCATATGTCGGACCTCCGAGAAACTTTCGCCACACTCAGGCGGCACCATGTCATGCTCAATCCCAAGAAATGTGTCTTTGGAGTTGAGTCTGGGAAATTTCTCGGATTCCTTATCAATCAGAGAGGAATAGAGGCGAACCCTGAGAAGGTGCAGGCGGTCATTGACATGCAGTCGCCTCGTACCATCCGAGAGGTTTTCTGATGTCCTGCGGGAGAGTTACAATTCCGAGACTGGAACCGGACGCCTGTACCTGCAAAACAAACGGATGCTCCGGATGATTGGAGATCCGCCTCCGACGGTCAAGTTAGTACTTGATCAAGGAGTAATTAATGCGGAAATTAAAGTGATTGGGTCTCTCTAGGTGAGAGTGTTTAATGTGTGTAATCTGATTTTTTAGCGTTATCTGATCATGTGTTAAGCGCTGTTCTCCTTGCTGAAAGAGACGACTGTCAGCTCCCGGTCTACTTTGTCAGTCATGTACTGAAAAATGCCGAGTTGAGGTATCCCTTAGTGGAGAAATTTGGTCTTGCACTCTTCATGGCTGTTAAAAAATTGAAGCCCTACTTTTTGGCACATGCAGTCGTCGTGTATACAAACCAACCTATCAAGCGGCCACTGACCATCATGGAGTCGTCAGGCCAAATGATCAAATGGGCCATAGAAATACAGAGCCTCGAAGTTACTTTCGAGCCTAGAAAAGCAGTGAAGGGGCAAGCCTTTGCTGACTTTATTGTTGAGATGACTCGTCCTCCTGACTCTCAAGTTACAGACCAAGTCTGGAAGGTATATGTGGATGGAAGCTCTACTTCAAATGGTTGTGGAGCAGGAGTCATATGTCAGTCGCCAGAAGGCGACAGGTACGAGTATGCTTTACGCTTCAGTTTTCAGGCCTCAAACAATGAGGCAGAATATGAAGCTTTACTAGCCGGAATCCGCATGTGCAAGGCGGCAGAAGCAAGAAAAATAGACGCCTGTTCCGATTCACAATTGATAGTGAGTCAGTACAATGACGAATATGAAGCAACCCATCCGGCCATGATCAAGTATTTACAGGCGGTCCGACAAGCAGTCGGCTCCCTTGAGGATTTCCGTCTGACTCAAGTGCCGAGATCAGAAAACAACCAGGCGGATGCACTTTCAAAATTAGCATCATCCGCCTCCTGTGATACTCCTCGAACTGTTTTTTGGGAAGTAATGGAGAGGAGAAGCATTGAGGAAGAACCTATTGGAATCTTAGACAGAAGCTCAACCTGGATGGATCCAATCAGGGCATATCTGACAAATGGTACCCTGCCGTATGATCATCAACAGGCGGCAGCACTGAAAAAACGAGCAACCAGTTTTGAAATAATAAAGGGAGAACTTCACAAAAGGGGGTACCTTCAACCCTTCTTAAAGTGTGTTACTCCAGAAAAGGGGTGAGAGATACTGGACGATCTTCACTCTGGTTACTGTGCTTCCCATATAGGCGGTAGGACGCTTGCTCAACGGGCAAGGCGGCAGGGCTACTTTTGGCCTACTTTAGAAGCAGATGCGATGGTGATGGTGAAAAAATGTGACAAGTGATAAAGGTTTGGCAAACTAATTCACCGTCCGGCTACTGACCTCACTACCATTCATAGCCCACTACCGTTTGCTAAGTGGGGCATGGATATTCTGGGTCCATATACGCCTGCTACAGGCGGAAGGAGGTACATACTTGTTGCCGTCGACTACTTCACTAAATGGGTAGAGGCGGAGGCTGTAAAGGGAATCAAGACGAAGGATGTAATTTCATTCATTTGGAAAAATGTCATCACTCGGTTCGGGGTTCCCATGTCTATGGTTTTTGATAATGGTCCCCAATTTGAGACGTCTGTTCTCAAAAGCTGGTTGGGTGACCAAGGAATTGCACACTACTTTGAATCTGTCGGCCGTCCACAAGCAAACGGCCAGGTAGAAGCCTTTAATAAAATCATCTCAGACGGTCTCAAGAAAAAGATTGAACGAGCAGGCGGCCTATGGGCGATGAATTACCACATGTTCTCTGGGCCATTAGGACGACTGAAAAAGGGGCGACTGGAGAAACTCTATTCCTCCTAACTTATGGTGCGGAAGCTGTTCTTCCAATAGAACACTACGAGCCGACTCTTCGAGTAATGCTATATGACGAAGAGGCAAACTGGGAAGCCATGCGCCTGGCATTAGACTCACTTCCTGAAAGGAGGGGCAATGCTGTCTTGCGCCATGAAATTTACCGCCTGAGAATGACTAGATCATACAACAAAAAAGTACACAGGCGTCCACTCAAAGTGGGGGACTTTGTACTTAGAAAAATGGAAGCAGTTGGTAGGGCTAATGAGTCTGGCAAACTAACTCCCAACTGGGAAGGACCCTACCGAATCTGTGAAGAGGTCAGGGACGGTACCTACCGTCTGGGAACACCAGACGGACAACCGTTGCCTCGAACTTGGAATGTAGATAATCTTAAGAAATATTTCTTTTGAATGATGTAAATAGTCCAGGGCTACGTAATAAAAGTTTGCATACTTAATATTCAATTTTGTTCTAAGAGGGGCACGCCTACTAACAAACAGTCAGCTACTCTCCATGTTTAATTTTTATTCTTACTTAAGAGGGGCAGGCCGCCTATACATTTACAGTCGGCTACTCTCCATTGAGTATTTTACTCTATCTTCAGAGGGGCATGCCGTCTGTACCTTTACAGTCGGCTACTCTCCATTGAGTATTTTACTCTATCTTCAGAGGGGCATGCCGCCTGTACCTTTACAGTCGGCTACTCTCCATTGAATGTTTTACTCTATCACCATAGGGGCATGCCGTCTAGACATATAGTCGGCTACTCTCCATAGAAGAGGGCCGACTGGTTCCAAACACACAGCCACCCCCCTTATACTTAACTAAAAATGATCAGGGCCTGGCCGACCCTGTGCCTAAACAGGCGGCTACCCTCCTTTTACTTAGCACCTACGTTCACCAAGAACTAACGAAGGCCACAGGCCGAATGATCAGACCAGGCGCCAAGCCAACTGATCCAATCTTTAAACTAATACGACCTGTCCCAACATCATAGCAGGCGTCCGGCGGCATCCCTCCGGATGAAATTCGTCGCAGAGAGCAGCTCCCTTTTGGGTGGAACATTGCTCTATAAACTAATTACACGACACCTATACGACTGTCCCAAAGGGCAACCACGTAGCCGTTTTTGAGACAAGGATAACTCTATCACTAACCAAACCAGTGGTAGCAGTTGACATCTGAGTCAGATGACCGCCTGTATTACTTGGGATAAATGCAGGGGGTACCTCTTAAGTTAATAGCCAACAAACATTGGAGAATCAAAAGGTTTAGCCGGCCTCCGCCGCCTGGTACCTTTACTACTCAAGCAGGAACGACGGCGACTGAGTAACACCAAAGTTAACTCATAGTAACTCTCTCAAACTTAGTATGGAGCCTAAAAGGTATGAGTCGTCCGCCTGTTTTTAGCAAACAGGGGCTCTCAACCACTACTCCTACTAGGTTAACAACCTATGAGTTAAAAGCCAACAAACATTGGCGAATAAAGGGGAACAACCGGTACCCACCGCTTGATACCTCTACTACTCAATTACTTGGCGACTAGGTAACAATCATGTTTACTTGGTCACTTGATAGGCTTATCGCGTACCTAACAAAAATAACCTAACTATTCCTTCTAACTGTGTAGTAGGGCAAGTAAGGATCGAATCCCAAGAGACTATGGTTCATTCAATTAATCAGACTCAATTAATCACTAAGCACGTCACCAATCAATAATGGATGATAATAATCAACTAATATATTAAATAACACAATTAACTAGAGGAAATATTAATCAATAAACTAAAGCATCCAAGATCAAGCATTACCACGATTATGATTGATAAACTAATAAATCTACCCCCAATATATAAATCAATTGACAAGAAGAAAAGCAATCCCTAATAATAATACCAAAGGTCTCTTCCAAGTTATCAATGGCTTCCCAAATTAACTATCAAGCCTACTTCCGTGGAATCAAGCGAATAAGGGACATTAAACACCATGCCTAGATTCCTAATTATTCAATCATCTACTTCCGTGATGATCTTCAAACCCTTAATTGGAATAACCTAATCCCGTTAATACCCAACTTCCGTTGCAATAAGAACAAAGGGATGATAACAATACTAATTATTCCTAATCTAGTATTGGCATAAACACAATCAATTAAGCATGTCAATTGGGATTATTATTGGGGAATTTAAAGATCTACTTTATACATCAATCATAATCGGGCTTAGCAAGATCCCGGATTAAGGAAACTACTCACACATCATAATAAAATCAAAATCAAGTTCAAAAACAAGAAACAGTAAAGAAAACATATTTAGAGAACAGTGAATATCAGAAAAGAGTGAAGTAAGATAAATACCAATTACTCCAATTGAAAGAACTCAAATTGTTGATGAACAATTGATTAATCTGGGATTAAAAGATTGAAATTGCTTAAAGGAAATAAAACTAGGGTTCTTGAGAGTTTTCTAGGGCTTAAGGAGAAAAACTAATGAAAAACTCTCCCTAAAAGTTAATTACAAAAGGGTATTTATACCCCCAAAAGATAGAAATTCGGAAATAGCTGAAATCGCGCAATCTTGAACATCGCCCGGTCAGACCGGGCAGATCTCGCCCGATCGGGCGGAGGAAGGCTGCGTAAAATACGACAGTTTTCCTTCTTTGCCCGGTCAGACCGGGCGAACCTCGCCCGGTCGGGCGCGCGTAACACGTTTCCAGAATTGCATCTTCATAACTTGACTTCTTCATCGCCCGGTCTGACCGGGCGAAGCCTGCCCGATCGGGCGCGCGTTGCACCGTTCAGAATTGGGCTTCTTCCTGTGAACTCTTCATTGCCCGGTCTGCCCGGGCAAGCCATGCCCGGTCGGGCACTCCACATAAATTGCAGTTCTTGGCTATCAACTCTTCCGAATCTACTAAAAACACGTCCAATTGCCTAGAAACGCTTCATATTCCTGAAAAGCTTACTAAAACAATCGAATACACTAAAGAAGAGATTGTTAGCAAGAAATGGCTCCGTAGAGCTCAAAACCATATAAAATTACTAAGTAAAACCGGGGAAAACCATTGTATAAAACACGTATATCATCACTCCTTAAAAATTTAGTATGAAACTAAAAAGGTGTTCATGCAGCACCGGCTCACACTAGATTGAATATGGCGGGGAACAGTCGGCCTAGACGACCTAAAGTCTCTAGCCTAAAAACATGACAAGTAGGAAACCACTTTCCTACTTGGTTAATTTTATATGACAGAACCGCCTGCCTAAAGGGGATCCAGTCTTTAAAATGGTTCGAATACCGATTGGATAAATGGCCGACTAATCGTCTAGCCTGGAAACAGACGACCAGTCGTCCAGGGGCATAGGCGGCGTGACTAACTATCCGTACCTGTCTGCAACTATCGGCCATGTAAAACAGTCGGTATAGTGTACAATTGGATATCAGAATATTCAATACTTAAACAAATTTGAAGCAAAACAAAAATATTCATTAAAAAGAAGCCGGTCATTAAAGACCGGCAAAGTATTCAGAGCCCCGGCCCCCTGGCCGGGTAAATACAAACAAACGGCACGCAGGCCGTGGAAAGAAGACATAAAGCTTAAGAAGGGGGCAGATCTTCAATATCAGCAGCTGCCGCCTGGTTAGCACTCTTCTTGCTGGACTCGGCTTCAGCTGCATCCTTCTTTGATGCATTACCCCCAAGCGGCACAAGCGCCACTACCGGCTGCTCCTCCTCCTCCAACGCCTCTCCCTCAGCAGCCGCCAACGCCTCTTCCTCAGCAGCCGCCAGGATCTCCTAATTATATCTATCAGAACACTGGCGGTACGTTTTTTCCCATGAGGCAAAGTCGGCATTGGGGAAGAGGCGGCCCCAAGTCATGCGCTGGATTTGAGTAGAGTCTTCCATCATCTCCCGGACCAGCTCTTTCTTTTCTTGCTCGGCCTTCCGAGAGCTCCTGAGTAAGACTCTTCTCCTGGGTCACCAGGCGTACCTTTACGCTCGCCAAGGATTTCTCAAAGGTTTCGTATGAGGACATCTTTTGGCGAAGAGGTCTCAGCTCGGCCTTGATGTTGTTGATGGTCGCCTCCAGCTCGCTATTCCTCTTCTGGGCCGCCTCTAACTGAGCCCGGATAGCGGCGGTAGCCTGCGCCTGATAATAAAGAATATCAATGGTCAGAATTTCATTTTGGGCAATTTGAAACATTGCCTTATCACAGTCAGAGGCGGCCATAGCTTTTGCAGCCTTTACCTCCTTGTTCTTCCGGTCAAGCGGCTTGCGAAGGTCGTTCACTCGGAGCAGGGCCTAAGTAAAAAGGGGAACATGCGTCAGTTTCCAAACAAAAAGAAAACAGGCGTCCTGGAATTCAAATACTCAAAAATATGCTAAGTATACCTCAGCAAGGACCCCTGCAATCCCGTCTAGGTCAAGGGTGCCGACACCCCTGACCGCCTCCCTTTCAGCTGGAGGAACGGCCTTGATCATAGACTTGGCCACCTCGACCAAGTCAGGCTCCTGAGGGTCGGCTGCATCAAGCATAAACAAACGGATTAGACCTAGTAAAGAAGGGAGCAAGTCTAAAATTTACAAGGACAATTTCATACTTCTAGGTGGCCTAGCTGGAGTTTTAGAAGAAGTGGCCGGCTGTTTCTCAGCCGCCGCATGTTTCCTGGCAAAACCAGGAGAGCTCGCAACAGTCGTCCTCCGGGCCTTGGGGTCCGGCTGTTGGGAAGAAGAAGCTCTTGGAGCGCCCGTCTAAAAAAGAAGAAAAGAGTCAGTATATGCATAAACACAACTCCAAAAAGAGGATGAAAGGTTCGAAGCCCACCAAGGGTGCCCCCTTGTTGGGGGAGTCGGTTAAAGACTGTTTCATGATGGAGGCCCGCAACATGGCCGCCGCAGTCTTGGAGGCGGTAATTTTGCTCATGGCGTCCGCTGCAAAAACAAATAGCAAAGTTAATAAAAGTCATAACAAGAAATGCACGAAACAACAGAGTATTCGACAGGCCGGCTACCTCTTGAGCACCGACTGCTGAGGCCACAGGCGGCCAAAAAGTACTCGTCGTAGAGCCATTTGAAGCTCGGGACGCAGTGCAGGGGTACTTGCTCTCGTACCCCTGAAGTAGAGTTCACCTTCGACTCTACTTTGAAGAGTCCTTTATCTAGGATCTCTTTCTTAGGCTTGGGGGGAACAGGCGACATGCTGCGGCCGCCTGCAAGAAGGGGCGGATTCCTGTTCCACCTGTTGAAGCGCTTGTTTAGCTCTGTGTCTGAACTCTCAATGATGAGGAAGGTGCTCCGCCAGTCCTTCCATTTGTTTGCTTTACCTCTCGTCATGAGGTAGCCCCTGTGGCTCGTCAATTGATACCAGCCGGTACCGCCTGCCTTAGGGGTCCG
Organism: Chenopodium quinoa; assembly: GCF_001683475.1. NCBI lineage: Eukaryota > Viridiplantae > Streptophyta > Magnoliopsida > Caryophyllales > Amaranthaceae > Chenopodium > Chenopodium quinoa. The sequence goes on from NW_018743937.1 coordinate 745,214, forward strand.
GCTGAGGTAGTTCATGTGGGCGAAAGCCTCGAAGCTCGGCTCCACCCCGTGCAGTTCGCACCCGGCCACATAGCCGAGTACGTTGACCCAGGAGTTCGGGGCTAACTGCCATAACCCCAACTCATACCCATCCAAGATCCGCTGAACAGCCGGATGTAGTGGGAAGCGCAGCCCAGCCTTGATGGCTACCTCGTAGCAGCCAAAGCAGGCGCTATCATAACTGGTACCAGCCGGCCAGACGACTGTGTCTTCTGGATCCGGCACAAACACTAAAAAGTCGGGGCCCATTGTGTGGTTTGCGATAAAGCTCTCCACTTTCTCTTGCATGGCCGTGATCCGGCCCCGAGGTACCGTGCAGTAGTAGGGGGTATTTTGCTCTCGGTGAGAGGCGGATGGCTCCGCCCAATCGTCCCCCTTCTCAACTGCGTGAGAAAGCCTCGCCTCTTGTAGGCGACTATTTTTCTCTTCTGTGTCCAGGGAAGCATGGCCAGAAGAGCTAGACTCGGAATCGTCCTCTGACGAGTCAGAAGAGGACGAATCCTCCCCTCTCCCGGAGGGGCCCGCCTCCTCTCCTTTAAAAGGAGCAGGAGAGAATGTAGAATTGTCAACTGTAAAATGGGAAGGGGTCACTTTGACTCCTCCCTCAGAATTGTCGGCTTTCAAGCCGCTTTGTTTCACTTCCACATCTGGCGCCTGGTCAGATGTTTCACTAATCGGCACCCTGTGGGAGGAGCCGTTTGAGTTTGAGATCCTGGCAGTCTTTTTTGTTCTGGCCATCATGCTCTGCATAGACACAGATATAGTCGGACTTTGTATAAAGGGCAAAGATGGGTCCAGAAAAGGGCAGGCGGCACTCCTAGTCCTAGATTCAGCCGTCCCCGGTGACCGGCTGATCACTAACCTAGGTCGTGTCGTGTGCTTCCTGGTGCCATTTCAAAAAAAGAATAAAGTAAAGAGAAAATTAAGAGTAAGAGAACCGACGGTTACCTGAACGAGTGACGATTGATGAAGTTCTGAAAATCCTTTGCAGTCGGCTTCTCAGAGCAGGCGGTAGGCAGAAAGGGTCCAAAATGTCAGAGCAAGTTCAGGGGTCCGAATGTTCTCTCACAAAGTTTTCAAGTGTGAAAATGACCGAAGTCAACACTCCTTTATATAGGCGAAGTGAGAAGGCGAAGGGTCACTTCCAGAATTCAAAATTTTGGCGGGAGAATCTCTCGGCCTCTCGCCGAGTGACACCTGTAGCAGGCCGTCGCCTGTTACAGGGCGATACCTGTCACAGGTAACACGTGACCAGTCACGTGCCACCTGTGAGGGGCAAATGATTAGGGGATTTTTCCCCACCAATCACCATCTGACAAGTGGACCAATCAGGTTCCGCCATGTGTCCGTCACATGGGCCAATAGGAGCCTGCCACGTGTCAAGCAATGATCCGTCCACTATGGACCAATTACGACACGACACGTGTCCTTCCCATGACACCTGGGATAACCTGTCACCTAGGCCCAACTTCCGAGGGAAGCCCAATCAGCCCAAGGTTAACCTAAACCTAGATTGACACGTTTCTCGAGGTTATAAATACCTCCCTTAATCCTCATTAAGGGAGATAACGCTAAAAAAGCAGATTACACACATTAAACACTCTCACCTAGAGAGACCCAATCACTTTAATTTTCGCATTAATTACTCCTTGATCAAGTACTAACTTGACCGTCGGAGGCGGATCTCCAATCATCCGGAGCATCCGTTTGTTTTGCAGGTACAGGCGTCCGGTTCCAGTCTCGGAATTGTAACTCTCCCGCAGGACATCAGAAAACCCCGAAACAGATAGCAAATGTGGTTCCAGTTCCAAAGAAGGATGGAACGGTCAGAATGTGTGTTGATTACAGGGATCTCAATAAAGCAAGCCCAAAAGATGGGTTCCCTCTACCTCACATTGACATTCTGGTCGATAATACAACAAACCATGCACTCCTGTCATTCATGGATGGTTACGCCGGATATAATCAGGTATTGATGGCCGAAGAAGACATGGAGAAAACCACATTCATCACGCAATGGGGTACATATTGCTATACGGTAATGCCATTCGGGTTGAAAAACGCGGGTGCCACCTACCAAAGAGCAGCTACAACATTGTTACATGACATGATGCACAAAGAGGTGGAGGTCTATGTCGATGATGTGATCGTTAAGTCTAAAGATCGCCCAGGCCATATTATTGCACTTCGCAAGTTCTTTGAAAGACTACGCAAGTACAACATGAGATTAAATCCAGCAAAATGTGCATTCGGAGTCACGTCAGGCAAATTACTTGGATACGTGATCAGTTCTCGAGGGATTGAAATAGATCCTACAAAAGTAAAGGCGATCATGGCCATTTCACCACCCAAAAATGAGAAGGAGATTCGAGGTTTCATTGGAAGGTTGCAGTATATAAGTAGGTTCATATCAAAGCTCACAACGATACGTGAACCTATATTCAAGAAGCTCAAGAAAAATGTCCCAGTCACATGGGATGACGATTGCCAAAAAGCTTTTGACAAAATCAAAGAGTACTTGGCAAACCCACCCGTTCTAGCGCCATCAATACCTGACTTTCCTCTTCGACTCTACCTTACGGTCACAAGAGAAACGATAGGGGCAATGCTAGCACAAGAGATCAAAAGCAAGGAGAATGCAATCTATTACTTGAGTAAGAAACTTCAAGGGTATGAGACGCGATACACGCCACTTGAGAAGTTCTGTCTCAAACTTGTATGGGCCGCACAGAAACTAAGACATTACATGCTCACTCATACAGTGCATGTCGTGTCCAAGATGGATCCTCTCAAATACTTGTTCGAAAAAGGAACACTCAATGGCAGATTCTCAAGGTGGATAGTCAATCTTGCTCAGGTTGACTTGAGATTTGTGCCAAAAAAAAACCATAAAGGGTTTTGCGGTTTTTGACTTCTTAGCAGACTTTCCGCTAGAAGAAGCAGAAAAAGAAGAAGATGAGCACGATTTCCCTGACGAAGATTTACTCATGACTGAAGATGATAGCTGGAAACTCTATTTCGATGGAGCTTCAAACCAAAAAGGATGTGGTGTAGGGGTCTTGCTTGTATCACCCAATGAAGAGCACATCCCAATTTCCATGAAGCTCGACTTTGATGTCACCAACAATGCCGCAGAATATGAAGCATGTATTTTGGGATTAGAAATAGTTGTCGCCTTGGGAATTAAGAAACTCAGAATCTATGATGATTCTTCACTAATCATTAACCAAATCTCCAAGAGATGGAAAGTGAGAAGTGAAAGTCTCTCTACGTATCAAGCTCATTTAGAAACTCTCACGGAGCAACTAGATGAAGTGGAATATACGTATTTGCCAAGAGAAGAAAACCAATTTGCCGACGCACTAGCTAAATTAGAATCAATGGTACGAATTCCAACTGATACAATCAGAATGCCACTGACCATAGAAAGAAGATATGAGCCAGCTTATGTTCACGCACTTGACGATGAACAAGAACCATGAGAAGAAGATGAAGAGCCATGGTATACATATATCCTTAATTATGTGACAAGAGGAGAATATCCTCCTAATACAGATAAAAGGGCACGCTGTGCTTTAAGGCTCCTGGCCTCACAGTATGTGCTCATCAGGGGAGAACTCCACAAGAGAACTGCAATGGGAAGAAATCTCTTTTGCATAGCCAAGAAAGAAGCACATAAAACCATGGAAAACCTACATGCCGATATATGTGGAACATACATGAATGCAAAGATGTTAGTCCAAAAGATTCAACGACAAGGTTACTATTGGACTACCATGGAGAGAGATTGTCACGAATACGTCAGGATATGTATGAAGTGTCAAGTCTACGCAAATTTACAGCATGTTCCACCTTCGCTTCTCTACACATATACTTCTCCATGGCCTTTCTCCACTTGGGGCATCGACATCATTGGAAAAATAACACCACCAGGACAAGGGGGGCATGAATTCATTCTCGTAGCAATCGACTATTTCACCAAATGGGTCGAAGCTGCCTCATATGCTAAGCTGACGGCGAAACATGTAGCTCAATTCATTGAGAAAAATATCATATGCCGTTGTGGGGTACCACATGAGATGATCAGTGATAATGGAACACATTTCCAAGCCGAATGCGCGGAATTATTACAGAAATATCATATCAAGCATCACAGATCATCACCTTATAGACCACAAACAAATGGTGGAATCGAATCGGCCAACAAAAATGTGAAAACTATCATCGAAAAGATGACAGAAAATTACAAGGATTGGCCAAGTAAGCTACATTTCGCCCTTTGGGGTTATCGAACCTCTTTTCGTACATCAACGGGGGCTACCCCTTTCTCTTTGGTCTTTGGAGTTGAAGCTGTACAACCAATCGAACTCAAAATCCCTTTTCTTCGAATTGCATTGGAAATCCAACTAGATGAAGTCGACTGGATTAGAGCAAGATACGATGAACTGGTCTTACTTGATGAAAAACGCTTGGCAGCTTTGCATCATGTCCAAATCTACCAACAGCGTATGGCGCGACATTTTAATAAAAAAGTCAAGACCAAGAACATCAAAGAGGGTGACCTAGTGCTTAAGGTACTTCGTAAAAATGTGTTAGATCCAAGAGGAAAATTCAGACCAAATTGGTCAGGCCCGTACATTATTAAACCCATCTTGTCTGGCGGAGCGGCACAATTGGTAGACATGGACGGTAATGGTTTCCACAATTTAACCAACTTGGATCAACTCAAGAAATTCTATGCCTAGTCGCATGGGTTCATGAACCAATAGAGCTACGTTTGGCCGGCCACTTTAAAAAATAAAAATCCTCTCTCTATTGATCAAAATGCGCGTCACGACAAAAAAAGGGGGGGGGTTGCCGCGACACGGGACATTCCACCGTGTCACGGTACAGTTCACCGTGGCGCGGTGGACCTGAGTGAAAAAAAAAAGAGGAATTTTCGTGACGCGGGAATTTGTAACGTGTCACGGGATTTTTCACCGTGACACGGTGGAATTTCAGGTTTTCCGTTTTTTGTGCAACTGCGAATTCATTGTTCGTTCGAGGTATTTGTTTTTATTTTCGTTCTTCCATTGCGTCCGACTCCTTGACTCGGATAAATAAATAATAAATAAAAGTCATTATAATTTTTTATTTTTAAGGCTGAAATAAATATGCTGTTATTATTGAAATAAATGCGACTACAATTATTGGCATCATATGCCTTTTTTAAATAAAAATTATAAATCATAAAAAGCAAAGCACTATTGATCTAATCTCTCTTCACTTTAGGAACATCCTTCTCTTGGTCAATTAGGTCGGACTTCACCGTTAATGTGTCTTTCGTAGCCCAAACCGTCACACCCCTAGTCGAACTTTCACCCCTTTCACCTTTCTTGAATTTTTTCGGTTGTTTCTCCCTATAGACCATCTTTTCTTTACCCTTCCCTTTCACATAATTCTTCTTTCTTGGCATTATAGGAGTCTTAAACTCAATCCCTTGTGTTCTCGGACCTAGACGATCTTTAAGAGGGGCCTTCTTATTTCCAAGACGACTCTTCACATCAGACTTGCGTGATCCGAATCGTTCCCTCCTACTTCTAGGGTTCAACCATGCCTTGTATGCACTAGATAAAGGAGAAGGAGCTTGGTCACTTGCAGAAACGGTCCACAAAGGTCTTCCAATCCAATAAGTCTCGTACCTATGTGATGTGTGGAATTTATGCCACCATTTTAACCCTTTTTTACTACCAATTTCCCCCGGATTTGTCACTTTCTTATGCCTATTTTAACCCCTTTTATCTTGATTTTAGTCACTTTAGCCCCCTCTTGTATTTTTCTTCCCCTTTTTGTCTTTTCTTCTAGTTTTTACCTCCTTTTTATGTGTTTTGACAGCTCCCAGCGCTTATGTGCAATTCACGAATCAATAGCTCGAGTGGAGATGCCAAAGGAGCTTGGCAAAGGAGTGGAGATGCCAGGATGGAGAGGGCGCGCTGTTCTGATGGGCCGCGGGCGCGGGCTTGTAAGCCGCGGGCGCGGACAGGAAAAGTCTGAAGCCAGCAGTAGAAAGTGGAGATGGCGAGCCGCGGGCGCAGAGCATATGTGTCGCGGGCGCGGCAGAGAAGCCCCGCGGGCGCGGCACTTAGGCCCGCGGGCGCGACTTTCTGGGTTTTACGAGGCTATTTACCCAACTTGGAGAGGGTGCGGCTGCCTGTTCGGAGAGCCCTTTCCCTTGCCCTTTTTCTTCCTTTTGGTAGAAGACTATAAATAGTCCCTTGCTTGATTTTCTTAGCATCCACTATTCCATTGGCCCCAAAAATCATTGGTAGAGAGAGAAGTTCATGGTTTCTAGAGAGAGAAAACACAAGTGTTCAAGATTCAATCTTTGTAACCAAATATTCAAGCTTTCTTCTAGATTGTTGCTACTACTTTGATGATTTGGTAATCTTTAATCTTTATAATATCAATCTTTACTTTTGTTTCTCTAGTTTTTGATCTTCTTTGTTTTATTGCTCTTACTTGAGTTTATTTCCATAGATATTCAAGCTTTATTAGTTTCTTTGATTTTCCTTTCAAGTTAGAATCATGTTAGGTTGTGTTGGTATTGAATACATGCTTATGTTAGTTGTTATGGCCATTCCCTTCCTTCTAGCTTAGGTTTTTAGCTAGGGAAGGGGGTGAAAATCATGTGTATTTTAATATCTATTGATTATTGATTGGGACTTATTCTTGAGTTGATGATTTGAGCTATAATATGCTTGGGGTTAGTGTGTGCACCTCTAATCCCAAGAATCTAGCCCTTGATTGAATGCATGAGAATGATTTAATCTAGGTGTGAATGATTTCGTCGACTTGCTTAAGTAGATGCATGAGAATGAACTATTTTAGGTAGAGTTTATACTCCTAGAATCGGTTTCCTTTCGGTTTTCACTAGTACTCTTTGTTCATGATTGAATCCCCCTTTCCCTAGTGCTTTTGTCATTGTTATCTCTATAATCTTGTCCATTTATTTGCTTTTAAAAGTGTTTAATCTATTTCCCTTATTTCTAGTTTATTCTAGGCTCAATAGTAGTTAGTTTGTCCATAGAATTCTTCAACACAAATTCAAATACCACCTTTTGTTATTAGCAATTTCTCCTCGATTTCGTATTAATTGTGTTAAACCCCCGTTTCCTTGGGAATCGACCCTACCTTACCGCTATCTAAAGCAAAATTTGATAGAGCTAGGATAGGAGTTATAAATTTTAATTTTGATCTAGGATAATAAACTAACGACCTATTGTCCACCGATCAAAAATTTTGGCGCCGTTGCCGGGGAAACGACTAGTTTTGCACACTTATTTGCGTAATTTGTGGATTTTGTTGCTTTTTGTTTAGTTCCTTTTCCACTTGCTAGTCATTGCTAATTGTTTGTTTAGCTTTGGTGAATGCAAAGAAGATCTCAAGGACCACCTACTCACAACCTTGATCACGAAATCGACCGAACCTTGAGACAAGTCCGTAGACTCTATCAAGAAGAGGGAAGAGGTTTTGGTGCAATTTTTGATAGTGAAAGTGATTCTTGTTCCTCACATTCCCAAGGTGACGAAATGGCGGGACAACAAGTGGATGTATTATTCCGTGAGTTCAGTAATCCGGAGGATTATGAGCTCACCGGTGGGATATTGTTACCCGTCACTGAGACTAACTTCACCATCCATCCTAAATACACACGAATGGTTCAAGCGGAGCAATTCTCGGGTTCGCCAAGTGAAGACCCCATTGAGCACCTTGATAGGTTCCTCGAACTCTGTGCCATGATACAAACCAACCAAGTTTCTCAAGAATACATCCGGATGCACCTATTTCGGCAATCTCTTGCGGGGAGAGAAAAGAAGTGGCTCAAGCAAGTCAAGCCTAATTCTCTCACGACATGGAGGGAAATTGTGCAAGCATTCTTGAAGAGATTCATCTCCGAGGAGAAAACCGCCGAGATGAGGAGGAAGATAGCATCTTTTGAACAAGAGGCGGAGGAGAGTCTTAGTGAAGCTTAGGAGAGGTTTAAGGAGTTAATGCAAGCATGTCCTCACCATGAGTACAATCAAAGCTTACTCATGAGGTTCTTCTATGATGGTTTGGAACCGATGTCCCGAGCTAATTTGGATGCGGGAGCGGGTGGACAATTGATCAAAGTCCCTCAAAATCAAGTTGAAGCAACGATCGAAGAGGTAGTTAAAAATTACTCTTGGGGAGGAAGAAGGAGGAATGCACCAAAGAAAGGTGGGAAGTATGAGTTGGAGAAGGTCGATCAATTGCAACATCAAATTGAGATGTTGACAAAAGGGCTTGCCAAGTTGAATACAAGTGTTGCTAGTGGTTCAAGCTCCTCCCAAGTCAACTGTTTCTCTTGTCAAAATTGTGGTGGCACCAACCATGATACATCCTATTGTGGCGGGTTGAGCCCGGAGCATGTAGCGGCATACAACACAAGGCAAGAAGGGTATAGGAGAAATGGTGGAGGAGTAACTTGGAGACAACCACCACCCGGATTTGCAAACCAACCTCAACAATGGAATCAACAGGCTCAACAACCATACAATTCCAACACCCAATATCAAAACCCTCCTCCATTCCAAACCCAAAATCAAAGAGGAAACTACCCAAGAAACAACCAACACAATAATCAACACCAATACCAAAATCAAACCCAAGCAACTCAAAGAAGTCAAGAGCAAGCATCTCAACCCGATTCTACTCAAACTCAAATTCTTCAACAACTTCAAGCCATGAATCAACAAATGCAAGAAGTCAAGGCTCATAACAAGATGGTTGATTAACAACTAGCACAATTGGCCGAGAGAGTTCCTTTTAACTCATCTTCCACTTTGCCCGGACAATCACAAACCAACCCTTCCAATATTGTAAAACCCGACTCTTGCAAGGCAATCACATTGAGATCGGGTACATCTTATGAGAGTCCAAAGGAAGAGGATGGTAAGGAAAAGGAGGGATTAGAAGAGATGAGTGATGATAAGAAAGTTGAAGAAGAGAAGGTTGATGAGAAAGAGAAGAGTATGGAGAAAAAGAAGACTAAGGATGTGGTGACATCCTCAACTTCTAGTGAGGCTAGAAACCTTGATGGACCGGTTCCTTTTCCCGGTCGGCTTGCGGAGAGAAAATTGAACGATAAATTTTCAAGGTTTCTAAGTGTGATGAAAAACTTACACATTAACCTCCCTTTCATTGAAGTTGTCACACAAATGCCTTCATACTCCAAGTTCTTGAAAGACATTCTCACCAACAAAAGGAAGCTCAATGATGAGCTTATCACTCTTCCCCATCAAGTGAGTGCACTTGTTCAACACAAAATGCCCAAGAAGCAAAAGGACCCGGGAAGCTTTACCTTGCCGGTCAAAATTGGGAACATGGAAGCTAGGGGTGCCCTAGCCGACCTCGGAGCAAGTGTTAGTTTAATCCCTCTATCCATTGCTCAAAAGCTTAACATTGAGATGATCCCCACTAGGAAAACCATTCAATTGGCCGATCGATCGGTGAAGCTACCTTGTGGCGAGCTTGAAGATGTCCCTATTCAAGTTGGGCATATCTATGTGCCATGTGACTTTGTGGTGATGGATATGGAAGAAGATGTGGATACACCTTTGATCTTGGGCCGTGAAGCTCTTAAAACTTTGGGGGCGGTAATCAATTGCAAGAATAATACCATTACATGTGAAGTGGCCGATGAAAAAATTGTCTTTGAATTCTCTAAGCTACTCAAAACCCCCATGGTTGAGAAGTGTTATAGGGTCGATGTTGTCAATGAAGAGCTAGATCGTTTGGGAAGGGTTGTCATGAGTCCTAAAGATCCTATGGCCGAAGCTCTCACATGTGAGGAAGATTACTTCTCCCAAGAAGCAAAGGAATTTTCTATGGCCATTGAAGAAGCCAAAAAGGAAGAAGAGAACGGTACTAAGCATGATGAGCTTGAGCATAAGGAGGAAAAATTGGAGGAGAGTTCTAAGCCTCCTCCCAAGGTAGAACTCAAACCCCTTCCCCCTTCTTTGAAATATGCTTATCTTGGAAATGAAGGAGAATACCCCATTATTGTCAATGCTTCCCTTAATGGTCTTGATTTGGAAAAATTGATTGTTGTTTTGAGAAAATATAGAAATGTGATAGGGTATAGCATTGACGATTTTAAGGGTATTAGCCCTTCTTTATGCATGCATCGTATTCACCTTGAGGATGATCAATCCACCTCCATTGAACCTCAAAGGAGGTTAAACCCCAACCTCCAAGAGGTAGTAAAGAAGGAAATTTTGAAATTGCGTGAGGCGGGTATAATCTATGCTATCTCCGATAGCAAGTGGGTTAGCCCGGTTCACGTGGTCCCCAAAAAGGGTGGAATGAACATTGTCAAGGGAGAAGGAGGAGAGGAAATCTCCACCCGGACGGTCACCGGGTGGAGGATGTGCATTGATTATAGGAAGCTGAACAAGAACACTAAGAAAGATCATTTTCCTCTCCCCTTCATGGATCAAATGTTGGAAAGACTCTCCCATCATGCTTTCTTTTGCTTTTTGGATGGATACTTCGGCTTTTTCCAAATCCCTATCCATCCAAATGATCAAGAGAAAACTACTTTTACGTGTCCATATGGGACATTTGCGTACCGAAGAATGTCATTCGGGTTATGCAATGCTCCCTCAACTTTCCAACGATGCATGACTTCCATTTTTTCTGAAATGCTTGAGAATGAAATTGAAGTTTTTATGGATGATTTTAGTGTTGGTGGATCGTCTTTTGACACATGCCTTATTAACCTTGAAAAAGTTTTGAAAAGGTGTCAAGAGACGAGTTTAGTGTTGAATTGGGAAAAAGGTGCCATTTTATGGTCGAGGAAGGTATTGTCCTAGGCCATAAAGTATCGAAAAAGGGCATTGAAGTAGACTCGGCTAAGGTTTCGGTGATTGCTAAGTTTCCCTCTCCTACCTCCGTCACGGGAGTGAGAGCTTTTCTTGGGCATGCCGGTTTTTACCGGAGGTTTATCAAAAAAATTTCATCTATCGCCAAACCCTTAACCGAGTTACTCAAAAAGGATGTTATGTTCAATTTTGATGAGGGTTTCCTTGAGGCATTTCAAAAGCTCAAGGAAGCCCTCATCTCTTCTCCTGTGGTGCAAGCTCCGGATTGGAGCTTGCCTTTTGAGCTAATGTGCGATGCAAGTGATTTTGATGTAGCGGAGCTTGCCTTTTGAGCTAATGTGCGATGCAAGTGATTTTGATGTAGGTTCCGTGCTTGGGAAAAAGAAAGAAGGAAGATCTTGTGTCATCTACTACGCAAGTGGAACCCTCGACGAAGCTCAAAAGAATTATACCACAACGGAGAAGGAAATGCTAGCGGTTGTCTTTCCAATGGATAAGTTCTGGTCTTACCTCATATGCTCAAAGGTGACAATCTACACGGATCACATCGCGGTCCGCTACCTTATGACCAAAAAGGAAGCAAAACCGCGTCTCATTCGTTGGGTTCTTTCTCTCCAAGACTTTGACATGGAGATGAGGGACAAAAAGGGGGCGGAAAATTATGTAGCGGACCATCTATCGAGACTTCCTTTTGAGACTAAAGAAGACGTGCCTATCAATGAAGAATTGGGTTTTGAGGCTCTTATGGGCATTGCATCAACACCAAGCCCTTGGTATGCGGACATTGCCAATTACTTAGCATGTGGTGTCGTTCCCCCGGAGTTCTCCTCTCAACAAAAGAAAAGGTTTTTCAAAGAAGTGAGGAGGTATTTTTGGAACGATCCTTATCTATTCAAGCAATATGGAGATGGGCTTTTTAGAAAATGTGTTCCGGATCATGAGATCGAAGGGGTGCTTGAGCATTGTCATTCATTGCCATGTGGTGGGCATGGAGGAGTAGAAAAGACCGTGGCTAAAATTTCTCAATCTCTTCTTTGGTGGCCAACAATGCACAAGGATGCCCACAAATTCATATCTAGATGTGATAAGTGCCAAAGAAGTGGGGGCATAACCAAGCGTGATGAAATGCCTCAACAAAATATTTTGGAGGTTGAACCCTTTGATGTATGGGGGGTCGACTTTATGGGGCCTTTCGTTTCTTCTTGTGGAAATCTCTATATATTGGTGGCGGCGGACTACGTGACCAAGTGGATCGAAGCTATACCCTCGCCCACCAATGACCACAAGGTTGTGCTCAAGCTTCTAAAAAAGATCATCTTCCCAAGATTCGGGGTCCCAAGAGTTCTTATTAGCGATGGTGGTTCTCACTTCGCCAAGAAACAACTTGAAGCTCTCCTCAAACGCTATGGGGTTCATCATAAAATCGGCCTACCATACCACCCCCAAACTCAAGGACAAGTGGAAGTATCAAATAGGGAGATCAAGAAACTTCTTGAGAGGATGGTGAACAAGTCTAGAAAAGATTGGTCTCTCAAACTTGATGATACGCTTTGGGCTCTAAGGACGGCTTACAAGACCCCGATTGGTACTACTCCTTACCGATTGGTCTATGGAAAGGCTTGTCATTTGCCGGTCGAGTTAGAGTACAAAGCTTGGTGGGCGATCAAAGGGCTCAATATGGATATGACCTTGGCGGGCGAAAAGAGGCTACTTAAGCTCAATGAACTTGAGGAGCTCCGCTATGATGCCTATGAGAACTCGAAACTCTATAAGGAGAGAACCAAGAGGTGGCACGACCAACATATAAGGAACAAGAGCTTTAAGGTTGGGGACAAGGTTTTGTTATTCAATTCTAGGCTCCGTTTGTTCCCCGGAAAACTTAAGTCTAAATGGTCGGGGCCTTTCACAATTTCAAAAACAACTCCTTATGGGTCCTTTGAGTTAGAAGCGAATGGGAACAAGTTCATGGTCAACGGCCATCGTTTGAAGCTCTACCATTGCAATGATCAAATTGGCATGATTGAGTGCATGAGGCTCGATCCGCCGGATCCTAAGTCACTTTCTTGATGATAATGTGAAATGGTCAAGCTAATGACCTTATAAAGAAGCGCTTTTCGGGAGGCAACCCGAATTCTCAACCCTTTTTTATTTTGTGTTTTTTGTCTTTGACTATTTTTAGATGATTTTTCCTTTAATCTCTTATTGAGTGCGTTGTTCATTCTTTAGGTACCTTGATCTTTGGGTGCATGATCTATTAAGTTGGGTTTGGAGAAGAGAAGGAGTTTGGAGAAAGAGGAAGTGGAGATGCCTAGAGAGGACCCTGGGGAGGGCGCGCACAGGCCACCCGCGGGCGCGGCCCATAGGCCCGCGGGCGCGGCAAGCCCCTCCCCTATTTTCAAGATAAAGCGGAGATGCCTGGGTCATAACTGGAGAGGGCGCGCACAGAAGGCCCCGAGGGCGCGACCCGTAGGCCCGCGGGCGCGGCAGGGGTTTTCATTTTTTTCCACATAAAATGGAGATGGCTCAGGGATACAGAGAGCGGGCGCGGGAAGAGTTAGCCGCGGGCGCGGACAGGCACCGCCGCGGGCGCGCAGTTCCACCCCGCGGGCGCGGCATCCTGCAGTCCAGAAAAACAGAAACCTGAAACCCTGAAGCCGCGGGCGCGGCATACGATCCCGCGGGCGCGGTCAGAGCATGCTGCGGGCGCGGCCCTTCAGGGCTGCGACTTCTCCTTTAATTTTCAGCCATATGCCCGAAAACACAATCAGTTTTTTCCCCTTTTCTCTCTCTACTCCTTACTCCATTCCAAACCCTAACCCATTCCTCTTAAATTTCTCTTCCTAATTCATCAAATTCCATCAAATTTCAACAATTCCCTCACTCTTCTACAATTTTTCTCACCAAAAATCTGAAATTTCATCCTTTAAAACCCCCAATTTCGGTATTCCTCTTTGTGTGGCAATTTCTTTCACCATTGGAGGGTTCTTGGAGGAAGTCTTGATTTCTTCTTCAAGGGGATAGTAGGAGCAATTATTGGTATCCATTTTGGTATACATTTCTTCCTTACTCTCATTTACCTTTGAATTTGAAACATGCTTTTGGTTGAGAAATTGTATGTTTATGAATTTTCATGTTGAAATTTTTGATTGGTGCATGCCTATATTGTATTCATTCATCATCTTAAGCATTATTAATTGTTGAGTTGTTGTTTGTGTTAGTTTGTTCCTTGTCATAGATTGCTTGCTTGTGGTTTGAACTTGGTGATTCTTGGTTTTAGAGATTGTTGTAGTGTGATTATTGTGAGTGATTGTTTTGGAATTGGACTGCAATTTGATATTGGTGACAATGGTTTTCGGTTCTAAGAAGAGAAAAAGTGGGAAGGAACTCCAAGGTTCATCCTCTTCCAACCCCCAACAAAATGAACCTACACCCCAAACCGCTCCACCACCTCTACCACCCCTCAAATTCCACAACAAAAACCACAAACCCATCTACGACAACCTCCTAAACAGAAAATTGAGACCAACCAAGCATTACCATCACTCCACCACAACCAAGCTTGGTATCGATGAGGATTGTTGGTTCTTGTTCAACAACCTCGGACTCGGTTCCTTTGTGTCAAGTGCCTATCGAACCTACAAAGAGCCTACCCTAGAGTTTCTTGCTTCCTTCGAAACTCATGCCGCAGGAGATAATGATCTCTCCATCTCCTCCCAACTCTTTAACAAAAAAGAAACCTTCACCCTCCGTCAGTTTAACCAACTGCTGGATTTCAACCCCGATGCCGATATGTTCTTCCCCGAACATGCGGGCCTCCATGCTTATGAGCCCCTTCACTGGTGGAAGGTCATTTCGAGAATGGACGCCTTCAACTCCAAGTACTCTTTAGCCAGTCAGATCATGCACCCAGCCATCAGACTTCTGCATCGAATCCTTGGGTACACGGTCTTTAATAAACAGGACTTGGGGAAGATTACAACCAAGGAAATCCAACTATTATGGCTAGCTACGCAGCCGGAAATTGGGCACAGAATGAACTTCGGGTTTCTATTCACCAAATGCATTGAGAGTGTCCTGTCGGGTACAAGGAAAGGTGAAATTCATTTTGGAGGGATGATAACTCGGATAGCCGAGAAGCTGGGGCATTTGGCTAAGCTCGAATCTTGCACCCCCGTAGGGAAGAGTGATGGGAGTGATATCTGGCTCAACCTCGACCAACTAAAAACCATGAATTTCATCGCAGATACCGAGGATCGAGGAAAGACTTGGAGCTTACTTGTCTCCCACGAGCACCACTGTTTCCTGCCCAAGCCGGAATTCACTTCTTTCACAAGGGAAGGAGTCAATTACCCATGGTGGGTAAAGAAGGACTCAGGCGTCCTTCCTAGCGCTAGGATGGTCACGGGGGAAGGGTCCGGCCAAAGCAATGAGGGCACAGAGGATGAGTTCCACCAACAACAACAACAACAACAACAACAACAAGGATCAAGGCAACAACAACAACATCATCAACCTGACTACCAACAACAAATGGAGGCAATGCGAGCCCAAATGGAAAGCATGCAACTCGGCATGCAAGGTATGTTTGCTTCCCACCAACACCTCTCTTACCAAACCAACGCCTTATATGATTTGAGTGTGCGTAGAGGGGATGTCACTCCCCCGGTCAACTACCCTTATGTGCCGGCCCAACAAGGGCCCGTGCCATCTTGGGGGGTGACAACCTACCTACGTACCCATATTGGCCAGGGACCTCGGACCCTACTGTGCCTAGGCGTGATTTCCCTGATGAGTCCGGTCATTATGATTATCGGGTTTCGGGTGGGAGTGATTACAGGGGTGATCCTAACTACCCCTATGTCGACCCCTCTCACCCCGACCCCCTTGTCCAACCCGAGCCATATGACCAGTTATCCGCGTCCCAGCTTGACCTCTTCAAAGGTCATTATGGGTGGCCACATGGCTACTCCGGAGGTTGGGACCCCTATGGCCCCCCATCGGGTTTCTCCTACGACGATGGAAGCGCGGATAACGACGGTGCCGGCTCTAGTGGCCATCAGTTTCCCCCTTGTTCTTTTTGTTCCCTCCCTTGGTCTTCCCCCCCTATTACTTGTCCTCACGCCGCATCGAGGACGACGCTTTACTCTAGTGTGGGGGGGGTGTCTGCGTCAAAGGAGAGTGTTAGGGAATGCTTGAGGCGAGTGTGGGGGAAGGCACCTAGGACTCAAGGGACTATTTAGGGGTTTTGGGTGTAGGTGTCGTTGGTAGCGTTGTTGTTGTCTGGTTTCTATGATGTCCGTTTCTATGATGATGATGATACGATGACAATGTTTTGATGATAATGACTCTATAATGATGGGATGTTTGGGTAGTAGGTCATACCCAAAGAATTTAGTTCATGGATTTTTTTTCTCTCTCTCTAGTACTAACGTTCTTTTCTTTGTAGTGCTTGCCTTGTTTTTCTTTGTTTTCCTCTCTTTTGTAGCTTGGAAGAAATTGAAAGCGACATGTGGAGGCACGGTAAATCGCTTGGTTGCTTTTTTTTTTTTTCTTCAAGAGACATTGGTGAGATCTTTCCTTTACTTTTCTTTTCTTTTCTCGTGTCGTGTTTAGTTTAGGCTTTAGCTTAGGAAAGAGTTGAATGGTTCGAGGATGTTTGCATGCGGTTCCAAGGAACCTGGGATCGTTGGTATTGAGACCGAACGATCACTTGTATGTCGATTGGGATTTATTTGAATCTTTAAGCCTCTCATATGAACCTTCTTGATTCTCTCTTTCCTTTATTCTACTTCCTTTTGTGTGATAAGCATAATTATGGCATGATGATATGAATGTGTTTTGGAACTTGCTTGCTACATTTGGATTCTATCTCCGTGATGATGCATCCTTGAATGTTTGTCCTTTTTCTTAACTATGTGATGAGGTGCACATTTCGAGATTGTTGTTGATTGAATTAGACGAGCCTTAGTTAAGGTAGCAAGGGTAAGAACTTGTGAGGGCGTTTGAACCCCTAGTTCGCGGGATGTGGTAAGATGGAGTTGCTCCCTGTAGTGGATTTGAAGCCCTCTAGTTGGTATTTGCTTACCTTTCTCATCCCTTGTGAGGTTCTCTTGTTCATGCCTTCATCAACTTATTGAGCGGCGTATTAGGATCCTCGACTATGCATGTTTGAATCCTTGTGTTGACTATTAGCTCCCAAGATCACGACCTTGGACTTTTGAGAGAGGAAAAGGGAACCATTTCTCATTTTTGTTTATTTTCTCTTTTATTTAGTTACAAATTTGATTTTTCTCTTTGCATCATCCCTCTTGCCAACCAATTTGAGCCTAATGTTTTCCCATTCTTGTCTCAACCTCATTACAAGCCTAGTGACCTATGTTTACTAACCCCTATTAGTTAATGAAGCAATGGCTTTGCGAGGCGAGTGTGAAAGAGCATCATGAATGTGAACGTGAATCATTTGTGGAATTGGTTTGTAATTCTAGAGTTGAATATGTAAAGAAGTTTGAAAAAAAAAAAAAAAAACCTTTATTTGATGAAATGAGAAATTTATTTATCTTGTATATATACTTGAATAAAGGGTGGTGATGCGAATGAAATCAAAATGTTTGGATATTCGTTTGAGTTGTGGTTGTGTTTTGAGTTTTGACCTTGAGGATCCCCCTTTCTCTTGCTTCACTTAGGAATTACCGCCACTATTTCAAATTGAATATTCCGACCTCTACCTTAAGTCGTGTCAGTACAACCCTTGTGAAGCCCCTTTGACTTTAAGAGTGCATGGTCAACAACCGGTGGAGGGAGATGGTTCTCAACCCTATGGAAAGAACGTGCATAGTTGAGATGTCGGGATGATCTTTTACTTCCTCAAATTAAATCTTTTTCCGGTTCCTTCGTGGAATCATGAGGAGCCATCTAGGGGGACGATTTGAAGCTAGTGGGGAGAACGCGGACGTTTTAGAGGGGATTAGGGCGAAAGATGACTCACTAGTTCTCTATGCTTAGTTGAGGCTCGACTCTTGCAATCTCTAACATCTTGAGGCGTGCATGCATCACGTAGTTGAGAATAGCTAATACTCTTTGACGTTTTTGTCATGGTTGAGTCCAGATAAAGCAATTGTTCTTTGGATCTCTTATGCTGTTTTTCCCAAAACCATGCCATATTATGTTTGTCTTTGTGGTGTTTGATTTTTCTTTCTCTCTTTGTCTTGCTTGAGGACAAGCAAGAGGCAAGTGTGGGGGATTTTGATGTGTGGCATTTATGCCACCATTTTAACCCTTTTTTACTACCGATTTCCCCCGGATTTGTCACTTGCTTATGCCTATTTTAACCCCTTTTATCTTGATTTTAGTCACTTTAGCCCCCTCTCGTAATTTTCCTCCCCTTTTTGTCTTTTCTTCTAGTTTTTACCTCCTTTTTATGTGTTTTGACAGCTCCCGGCGCTTATGTGCGATTCACGAATCAATAGCTCAAGTGGAGATACCAAAGGAGCTTGGCAAAGGAGTGGAGATGCCAGGATGGAGAGGGCGCGCTGTTCTGATGGGCCGCGGGCGCGGGCTTGTAAGCCGCGGACGCGGACAGGACAAGTCTGAAACCAGCAGAAGAAAGTGGAGATGGCGAGCCGCGGGCGCGGAGCATATGTGCCGCAGACGCGGCATTGGCCCCGCAGGCGCGGCATTGGCCTCGCGGGCGCGGCAGAGAAGCCCCGCGGGCGCGACACTTAGGCCCGCGGGCGCGACTTTTTGGGTTTTACGAGGCTATTTACCCAGATTGGAGAGGGCGCGGCTGCCTGTTCAGAGAGCCCTCTCCCTTGCCCTTTTTCTTCCTTTTGGTAGAAGACTATAAATAGTCCCTTGCTTGATTTTCTTAGCATCCACTATTCCATTGGCCCCAAAAATCATTGGTAGAGAGAGAAGTTCATGGTTTCTAGAGAGAGAAAACACTAGTGTTCAAGATTCAATCTTTGTAATCAAATATTCAAGCTTTCTTCTAGATTGTTGCTACTACTTTGATGATTTGGTAATCTTTAATCTTTATAATATCAATCTTTACTTTTGTTTCTCTAGTTGTTGATCTTCTTTGTTTTATTGCTCTTACTTGAGTTTATTTCCATAAATATTCAAGCTTTATTAGTTTCTTTGATTTTCCATTCAAGTTAGAATCATGTTAGGTTGTGTTGGTATTGAATACATGCTTATGTTAGTTGTTATGGCCATTCCCTTCCTTCTAGATTAGGTTTTTAGCTAGGGAAGGGGGTGAAAATCATGTGTATTTGAATATCTATTGATTATTGATTGGGACTTATTCTTGAGTTGATGATTTGAGCTATAATATGCTTGGGGTTAGTGTGTGCACCTCTATTCCCAAGAATCTAGCCCTTGATTGAATGCATGAGAATGATTTAATCTAGGTGTGAATGATTTCGTCGACTTGCTTAAGTAGTTGCATGAGAATGAACTATTTTAGGTAAAGTTTATACTCCTAGAATCGGTTTCCTTTCGGTTTTCACTAGTACTCTTTGTTCATGATTGAATCCCCTTTTCCCTAGTACTTTTGTCATTGTTATCTCTATAATCTTGTCCATTTATTTGCTTTTAAAAGTGTTTAATCTATTTCCCTTATTTCTAGTTTATTCTAGGCTCAATAGTAGTTAGTTTGTCCATAGAATTCTTCAACACAAATTCAAATACCACCTTTTGTTATTAGCAATTTCTCCTCGATTTCGTATTAATTGTGTTAAACCCCCGTTTCCTTGGGAATCGACCCTACCTTACCGCTATCTAAAGCAAAATTTGATAGAGCTAGGATAGGAGTTATAAATTGTAATTTTGATCTAGGATAATAAACTAACGACCTATTGTCCACCGATCACTGTGAACGTTACTTTCATGCAACGATACTTCACGAGGACTATCGTTATGGCGTGGAACTACTTGTTCAAGTCCATACTGCCGCATCAGACGAGAAGGACAACAAAAGGTCAGTTTTGAGATACTAGGAACACGGCAATATGGAGTATCATTCGTGCCAACCATCCTAGTAAGCCTCCACCAAGGCACCACCCAACGAATGGAAAATTCCCTCTTTGCAAAGAAATTTTTCCAATCTTCATATGACATGTTCGCAGAGTAATTCTTTTTCCTACGGACTAGGTCGTTAGGGCCATATTTTTCAACATCGTCGGGGGCTTCAAATAGTTCTAATCGCTCCATCAACCAAATCTGCAAAAAAAAAAAAAAAAAAAAAAAAAAAAAGAGGTACAGATTCCCGTGACACGGCAGATCTCACCGTGTCACGGCAGACATCCACCGTGACACGGTGCCTGTTTTGTGACACGGGGGCTACTCGGGGCATATATTTTTACCTGCAGCAGTACCAGAGAGCCCTTCCTGATGGCTTTCCGGTCAGCTTTTGCTTCGTCAAGGCCACAAAATGTTTCTCCAAGGCACGTCGGCATAGGAGATCTTCCAGATTCGACATGTTCAAGCACGGACGCTAGACAAGCATGTCCTACCCTACTGTTTGCAAATAAAAGCTTGCTAAACATGCAAAAAATATATGCCCTTCTACGATATACATGATAAGACTCAGAGATAGGGCGATTAAAATATAAATTTGCAAGTTTTTCTAAGTCTACCTCATTACCACACACAATTCTATTTAAATCCAGATCTGTTAGATTCGGATGGCGTTCAAAATCTTGGTAATAATATTCACGTAGGGTAGCCATGGCAATAAGATTTCTAGCAGGAAATCCAAAAATTGCACCGAATTCCTCCGGCAGGGGACAGATTTCATCATAATCAAATTTAAAACAGTGTGTTTCTAGACTCCAATAATCTAATGCTGCCCTAAGAAAATCATGTTCAATAGCTACATGTCACAGGGCTAGCAAACCCCTGACATGAAATAATTCTAACTCTCTTTTGTCAGCATTGGTCAAAGAATAAGACCAGTCGCGCAATGTATTATCAAAATTCTGAGACATGATTATTGAAATATGAAATTCTAAATTATTTTGTGTTTCGTAATTATGCATATCATGAATATATTGGTCCTATTTTATAGCAAAAGCGCTCGAAACTGCTCAAAAATTATCTTTTCATACGCGTAAAACACACCGCTGCGGAATACGCGTACCGTGACACGGGAAATACCACCGTGTCACGGGAACTTTTGCCGTGACACGGTGTACAGTGCCGTGTCACGGCACCTCACGCGTTTTCTTTTTTTCATCTTTTCCCGTATCTATCCGGATTTTTTTTAGTATTTTATCTTCACCGTTTATTTTTCAATTTTCTGAGAGTTTTATTTCTAATAAAATTCTCAACTTTTTTTTATTATTATTTTTTACTATTATCTTTATTTTATTTATTTATTCATCACTTTAATATTTTATTTTTTTATTTTCTCTTTATCATTTTATTTACTTATTCATTTTATTTTCACTTGTCTTTTTATTTCTTTTTCTTTTGGGGAAGGTCGGTACCCTCCATTACCCCACTTACGTTTTTGTTGCGTCATTAATAAATACACGATCACACACAATGAGTCTCAAGCACACACTAACATACAATAATAAAAATAATGTACAAAAGAGTCATAATAAATAAACATGTCAAGTGTCATCATAGTATGTACAAATAAAAACCCTCGGTCAGAAGTCTCTAGAGCCAGAATCAGTATCATCTCTACCCTGTGAATATGGGAACGGGGAGCCAAAGAGTCCCTCCATCATCCGAGTACGGGGAGTAGTGTCCCTACTAGTCCCTGTGATCCCAGCAGTAGTCAAACTCAAGGTAGGACCCATCCAACCGGCAAACGGCGTAGAATGACTCAAAGACGCGGGAATCATCGGTGAAGGCATCGTCCCATACATCAGAACTGAGAACAAGCCCGACACCGGTGGAGGAATCCCATACAATGGTGCTGAAAATGAACCAGGATCCAAGGGAGTCAAAACAGACCTAAGCTCAGGCTGTGGAGGCTGTGAAAACGACTGCCGCTGCCCCTGACTCTGGCCCGGAAAGCGCTGGGAAGACTGAGGCTACTGCCATTGAGCCTCCTGAAACAGTTGAGTAATCTGAGGCACTCGTTGAGAATGAGAGCGCCGGTGAATCTCAAGAGATCGTCTACCACGACCAAGCTCCTCCTCGTCCGAGCCTCTATGCCTCGAGCGCGAGCGGGACCTCTGTTGCTCCTAAAAGATACAAAATCAAAAGGTGTCAACAATGCAAAATAAAACAAATGGTAGAAGTGAAAAAAAATGAATGATACCTCAAGAACGTCGTTAGAGCTTCGACAACTAGCACCACGCCGAAGCTTGATGATACAGTATTTTAGAGCGTCAACCAGCTTCATGAATCCCATCATCTCCGGGCGGTTAGGCTAAGGATAAAAC
Source organism: Chenopodium quinoa (assembly GCF_001683475.1). Taxonomy (NCBI): domain Eukaryota; kingdom Viridiplantae; phylum Streptophyta; class Magnoliopsida; order Caryophyllales; family Amaranthaceae; genus Chenopodium; species Chenopodium quinoa. The sequence goes on from NW_018743937.1 coordinate 767,535, forward strand.
AAAGTAAAGTCAGTAACAAGCGGTGTTAAAAGAATGAATAATGCATTAAAAAACCTACCGGCTCAAAGACCTCGGGCAGAGACTCCTGCGCCTGTCAGTAACCCTCTGGCGCGTCAGCAATATGGTCCTCGGTGATACCAATCGACCCTGGATAGCGGACAGACTGAGGAGGAATCTCGATCCTCCCCACAAGGCGAATAGTCGTCTGAAAATATGATCGAATAATCAAGTTATTCGACTATTTAAAACAGAGACTAGTAATGAAGATCCTCAAAAGAAATCATACCTCAAGAAGACGGGGTGGAGGAGCCAAAGAGGGAAGCAAGTCCCGCGCATAGTCACTCTCCATGTGTACAAGCTTTTGCCATGGAAAAGTATAGCGCTCTCCCCTATTTATCAACTCTTTGATCAAGCGTGAGTCTAGCATCGACTCTGGTGGAGATGAGGGCACCACAAAGCGATCGCCGCTATGCTGACGAACGACTCGCTCCCCCAAATACCAGACAAAGCGTCCGGTACCAACCAAAATGGTGCGGTGCGCTGAAAGACGAGAGGCCTCAGGTAGTTCAGTCATCCCGGCCCAAGGACGATACTGGACATCAATGGCAACCTGAAAACCATAAAAAGTTGGCGTGAAACAACAGAAACAACGTCAGAGGGAGAATAACAGGCAACAAAACTAATTCTTACGCCAACAGAAGAGGTGCCTTGGCGTAGCAGCCCACGCAGCGCAGGGACAGACTCCACCCGCGACTCTCCTCGATCATGCCAGCTGGCCCCGACAGGGAAATCATGGACCACTCCATGACGCCGGCGAGAAGCCAAGCCTGGGAAGTACTCGTAGAACCATAGCTGCAATGAAAAGTAATCTTTAGCACATGAGTCGAACAAATTAAAGTGAAACCGAAAGAGGAAAAGATCATCACCTCTACGACTCCCCACAGACCATAGACAGTGATGGGAGACTCGTCGTTCAGCTGTCAAAACCCATGACATAGCGATAAGAGAAGGTCGGCGTATCCGAGGCTGGCCCAGCTATAGTTACCTATCTCATGGATCCTGACCAAAGAGGGGAGGTAGCAAAGGAGAACGCGTGAACTCCTATCAGGAGAAAGGGTCATGGAGATAAGAATCAGGATGAAGATTCGCACTCGCTGCTTAGCCGATGTACCTGTCGAAGCCACGAGCTAAAACTGAAGCCAGCTCCGATCGCCCGCTCCTAGGACCACCTCGAGACACTGGTCGAGTCCTGATATGCTGAACGATCGGACCTAACAAATCAGCTGCCTCAGCCGATCCCCAAGACAGATCAGACATCTGAGCTACAGCCCGGTCGGTGAAGCGCAGTCCGCTAATCATACTGAAGTCCAGAGGGGTCACCGTCATCTCCCCCCAAGCAAAATGAAAAGTGTTGGTAGTATCCCAGAAATACTCCAACAATGCACGAACGACCGTCGCACCGCAACCCCGGGGGCTGTGAAACCCTACAACCGCCGTATAGAAATCTACTAAACCAGTCGATTCCCATAGGGCGTTCGTAGAAGGATCCCTCGTAATGATCTGGTGAAGTCGAGGAATCAAATCGCCGGCTCCAGAACCGTGGTGGCGAAGCGTGCCGTCGACTATGCCGGAGAGTGGGCGATGAGAAAAATGGTTTTCACGACAGAAAACCAACTGGTCTGGAGTCCACGGAGGTGGAACCCACCTACCTCTACTCGTAGAAGCCCGAGGCTCGGACTCTAAGGCATCGTCGTCCATACCCTCAGGAATAGTGGGAGTGTCCTCCCGAAAAGCCTGACGCCGGCCCTGGGTTGAAAGATCGCGATCCCGTCGCCTAGGCATGCTATTATAAAGATCTAAATGCTTAGCATCATTTCCTAAGACATTTAATTCAAGTTGCATTTTTATAAAAATAAAGATCTAAATACTTAGCATCATTTCCTAAGTTATTCAGTTATTTATCGAATTATACGCTAAATTTTTACCTCCAGGCTAAAAATTGGCAAAATTATGGTATTTAGTGTCTCCATGACAAACTAATACTACAGTTCTCCTTGCCGCATGATACTATGTTCTCCATGACAATATAGTACATACGTAAAATATGTTTCGAAGTTGCACAAAAACAATGAATCAACTCATCATGAAATATTTTACAAGGTCTACCACCATATTTTCACCATTTCAAGTGCAAAGAAGTAACATGAACATCATTTCACAAAAGTAGTACCCAAAAATGGTGATTTGCTCAATTCTCCATCAAATCATGCAATTTTTGTCTCAAATTTCTCACAAACACACATACATACATATACAAGTAAAATCATGGCAAGAATTTCAACATAAAACCTCAAAATCAAAAATCCCCAAATTGATTTTTAAGGGTTTTTCATGGAATTACTCGTTTGAAGCAAATTCGAGACAAAATAAAAGGAAACTTACATGGGTCCTCGTAGAGAAACAAAAATGAGGAAAGCAGCAAGAAACTAGAGCAGAATTGGTGAGGATTTGAGCTCCAAAAGCTCGAAAAAACCTTGGAGATCAGCGCAACCGCCGTGACATGGTTGAGCTTGGCCTCGGCTCGGTGGAAGGGTAACGTGTCACGGGGAACAATTCCCGTGTCACGGCAATAACGATAGTCACCGGAGCTCCGATATGCAGAAACAGCACCAACGAACAGCAGCAAATCGGAGCAAAAAAAAAAAAAGAAAGAAAGAAAACAGAACCGTCGTGACACGGTGACGCAAGCCGCCTGACGGGAACAAACACCGAGCGCCGGTAAGAAGCAACCGAGACACGGCAAATCGAGCAAGCAAAAAAAAATTTTGAGCTTTTGGGTGAAAATCGGACGAGAAAGATGAGCAAAATGAGGAAGATGTGTGATATTTAAAAACAAAAAATCCCGTGCAACAGACTCCGTTCCCACGTAACAGTCAGATTTTGTGTGGTGCACAAGCTCTGACTGGTCAAAGATGCCATTTGACCGTTTTTTCAGCCACTTGATTCCCGCGCCACGGGACCCCCTTGCCGCGTCACAGGAAGCAGCTCCGCGTGACGGGGATCCGTACCGTGTCAAGAGAATATTTTTTTTGTGACACGGTGGGTTTGTACAGTTATTTGCGAATATTCCTGACATTTTGACTAAGGTTGCACGATTTTTTGCATAAATTGGACAGTTATTTTTCGCTGGAATTACGCGAAAAATAGTAATTGATACTTAAAGGGGACTAAAATTACCATTTTACCCCTAGCAAGCATCAAAGTCTATTTTTCGGCATTTTAAACACCTAATATGGTCGGATAATCTACTTAAAGGTGTGAATCATCTGCGGCCCACGTTCGGGGATAATCGAACCATCATACACTTACAAATTTCAGCAATCGTCGGCTTTCCTCAAGCATGGAAAGCGTTATCGGTGGATTTTTCTTCAAGTATAGAAAACCGCCAAGTCGGCTTTCCTCAAGCATGGAAAGCGTTATCGATGGATTTTTCTTCAAGTATAGAAAACCTCCAAGTCGGCTTTCCTCAAGCATGGAAAGCGTTATCGATGGATTTTTCTTCAAGTATAGAAAACCGCCAAGTCGTCTTTCCTCAAGCATGGAAAGCGTTATCGGTGGATTTTTTTCTTCAAGTATAGAAAACCGCCAAATTCCTGTGTCGGCTTTCCTCAAGCATGGAAAGCGTTATCGGTGGATTTTTCTTCAAGTATAGAAAACCGCCAAATTCCTTTGTCGGCTTTCCTCAAGCATGGAAGGCATTATCGGTGGACTTCTTTAAGCAAAGAATGACACAAAATTTGTTCGTTGACTTTCCTCAGGCATGGAAAGTATTATCCGATAGCTTTCTTCAGACTTAGAAAGCTACCAAGCTTTTCAGTTGGCTTTCCTCAAGCATGGAAAGCGTTTCAACAAATGTCATTCGGTGGATTCCTTCAAGCATAGGAAGCTTCCAAATTCATTTGTCACCGATACAATGGTGCCAGATACGTATTCTATCCTTTTACTCTTTTATCTATGGAATTAACATTTTTCTGCAGGTATCGGTGTATACAGAGTGATTTAGGATCGCAGAACGTCTTAAATCATTCTCGGTCCCTATCGGCTACTTTGACTATCATTTTCGAAACTGCCGTTTCTACAAACTCAGTCAAAGTGGGGGCTTCTGTAGACACCTAAAAATGTCTCCCCAAAACCAAACCCGATGATGAACAACCTTTCACCGCCACTATTGGTCGGGTTCAGTATTTTAATCCCGAGAGTGCATAAAAAATCGTATTTGATTAAATTCATATCTTTGAACAGTCCATGGATTAGTCTTGATGTTTGGTAAAAGCGTAGTTTTAATTTCAACCCAAACTTATTATTTAATTTTAGCCCAAACCTTTTTTATTTTATTGTTTTATTATTTATTTTTGGCCCAAACCTGTTATTTATTTTTATTTAATTATTTTCTTATTTTAGCCCAAATAATAATAAGTCAGAAAAGGCCCGAAATTATCAATCGGCACTTAAAATACCGAATGAAATTAGGGTTAAAAATGTATTTAGACAGAAAAACAGGCTGGAAATTCCCGCGCCACGGCAGGTACCCACCGTGTCACGGGAATCCTTCCCATCTGATGGTGGGATTTCCCGTGACACGGGAAGTCTGCTGTGACACGGGGCATTCCGTGTCTTTTCCGCGTAAACCCTTAACGCGTTTTCTATCCCGTTTTCTGAAAAATTTCCCGCGTCACACTAAAAATGTACCGTGACACGGGAAAGTGTGTCGTCTGACGGTGGGACGTACCGTGTCACGGTACAGTTTTCCGTGTCACGGGATACTTTTTTAGGGTTTTTATCATTTTAGGGTTCCGTGTGCTCCCTCAGCACATTTTCCCTATAAATACCCCCTCATTTCTGATGTACGGGGCACCAATTAATTCTCAGATTTATTTTTCTCTCTTCTATGCTTTAGCCTAAACACTAGTCTACCCTTTTCACTTCAAAATTCCTTCTTCAAGTGCTCAAAGGAGTCCATACTTTACTCGTGGTTTTGTCCTTAAGCCAAGGTGTGAAAGGTAGAACTGTTTGAGGGTTTGGCCCCAAATCAACTCTACTTTATTTAATTTAATTTAATTATTGTTTTATTATTTCCTTAAATTTACTAACTCGTTTATTATTTTGTAGTTGCAAACAAACAGAATCAAAGTAAGAAACATGTTCCTTTTATTTCTATTATTTTTCTAACGATTTTATGTTGTTGGAATTGTGATTAAATTTCTTCCAATATTAATGTTTGTTCTATTATTTTTATGATCACTATATTACATGTTAAAGGGAATATGTAATTGAAAATCACGCCTAATAAGATAATTTGGACAACCGGTTTAGGATCCTTTTTAATCTTGTTATTAATTGAAGTGATCACCAATATTTTAGAATTATGTGTGCATTAATATTCAACCAATTTAGTTAAATAATAGTTTGGAGCAAATTGAATCTTTGTTTGTATGCCTTTGAGATCGCAGGAATAACTTTTCACTATAAGAATCGAGTAGAGGCCAATACGGGCGAATGTGACTCCATGACTCACTTCGTACCATCATCCCCAATCCTCCTTTCGTGGTTCCGAACCATATGGAGTTAGTAATCTCATGGATTATGAATGGGTGTAACCTTCACGGGTTAATCGTTGTTGCCTATCGTTGTCCCTTATCGTGGTTGCCTTAAATGATCCGTGAACGGTTTACAAGTTCCAAAAAAACTTGTTGGCGGCTCCCTACTTTCCTTGTCCCTAATCGTGTCCCTTACCGTATATGTCAATTCCCACTTCCTATGAGTGCCAAGCATATTCACACATGCTTTAACGTAGGCGCACTTCGAACGACGCCTACACATGTTAGTCAGAAAGCGCACATGAATACGATCAATTAAATTAGAGGCCTATTATTAGGGCAGGTTCAATCTCTTTTAGGTTGGATTTGTACCTTCATCCCCGAACTACCAATCATGGTTCCAGAACTATTGGAGTTAACGATCTCCTGGATCGTTAAGGGGTGTAACCTTCATCATGTGAACGGTTTACAAGTTCCTAAAACTTGTTGGCGACTCTTTTGCTCTAGCTTCCTTCCCTTTGGACGCCACCATGCTTAAGTGTATGATCACAGTGGGGTTCAAATTTGGGGTAATGCTTGAAATATTCCCTATAGGATGGGATGGGAAAATTAAAGGTTACATAAAATAAGAGGAGAGAGAGAGATTTACCTTTGGGTATTCTCCACCTTGGGCAAAGTTTAATTTGTTCATATGATGGGTATTCATATCCTCTCTCAAAATCCTCCTAGCTTAAATTCATTTTCTACCCTTAATGATCTGTTCTCCTATTCAAACTAGTCTTTGACTGTCTCCCTATGGTGGAGTCGTTAGTTTTTGTTAGTTTAGCTGTTTGTTTTTGTTTAAGTTTTTTTTTTTTGTGTTAGGGTTTATAAAAAAAAGGTGATCATCTTCTACCCTATTATCATTTCGATGGTAAAGAATTGTGCGGGATCACAATGGTAATCAAATCTTCAAAGGCATTCAAGTGAATTAGATGAAAATCATCCTTACAGCTACAATAAATTGTTAGACCGTCTCTCCGAAAAGGCTGTATATTCCAACAATGTGTGCGAGAGATGTACCTGAGTGCAAGATCTATTCAATGTCGTAGCTTTGATGAAGGAAACTCTTATTTGATTCAATTTTATGGGAAAAAAAAAACCTAGTCTTTGACTTTCTTAAAATCCCATTGACTTTAAAAACTTCCTTTTATAAAAATTAATTATGTGCTCCAAAGTTTCTAAATCATGATATAAAATATTTTCAAGACAATTAAATAAATTAAAATAAACCTTTAATTATAATAAATCTTTTTAAAATTAATAAAATACCATAAATAATTTATTTTGAATTATTTAAATACTTTATAAAATACAGATTTAAATTAAAATATGCATGTATAAAAATACGGGGTATTACAGGGGGTGGGTTGACTGGAAATGGAGGGCCAATATGGCCAATCGCTGGGGTGGGGAAGGGGTTGCTGGTAAGTAAGAGGGTGGTTGGGTGGTAAATTGGTGGTGGCCGGGGTTGTGGAAATTGAGAAAAAGGTGAAGGTGGGGTGAGGGTTGTCACCAGTAGGGGAAAGGTGATGGGCGCCGACCAGCAGAGGGTGGATGTTAGTCCTGGCCTAGGGTCAGCGGTGGCTACTGACTAGGTTAGTGGTGGTTTTTTTTTTAAAATAATTTTTTAAAAGTATTTTAATTAATTATTTAAGTAATTAATTAAATAATAATATTTAAAAGAACCAATAAGTGACGGCCACGTGGCACAATTAACCTTAATGATTTACAGAGTTAATGAAGTGTGTTATTAATTAAGGGCATATTGTGACATTTTCATGAAACTAAGAGCATGTTCACTTCATCTTAATTTCAGTTCAGTTCACTTCAGTTCAGCTCCAATCAGTTCATTTCAGTTCAATTTAGCTCTAATCTGTTCAGTTCAGTTCAGCTTCAATCAATTCTATTCAATTCAGTTCTGTTCAGTTTAGCTCCAATCAGTTTAGTTTAGTTTAGTTTAGTTCAGGCAGCTCCAATCAATTCATTAGTTCAGTTCAGCTAAGTTCAGTAAATGTGAACAGGAGCTAAATGGTATATGGTGAATTTGAAACATTTCGTGGAAATATGGTGAATAAAGGTTAAATTAAGGGTATATGATGAAAAAATCGTAAAATTAAACAATCACATTTTACTTGCACAAATTTAACAAACCCCTATTTAACTCATAAATTGCTACTAATTATAATTTTCTTTTGAGTGAGAGCGAGGTAGGGGTGTCTATTCGATTTTCGGTTTGGATTTTGGTTAAATCGAATCCGATCCGAAATAAAATTCGTTTTTAATTTTCAAATCCAATTTGATCCAATCCGAGTTACAATTCGGTTATTTGAATCCAATCCGAATATCTGAATTAAAATACATTGCAAATTTTTAAGGTCTAAAGTTATTATAAAAATAAAAAAGCAATTATAAATCTATACATTATTAATACAAGTATTGAAAACATAGTTTTACATAATTTATATTAATGTAATTATCAACATAATTTTACATGATTAATATAAACAATAAAAATTTGTAAAAGTATGGTTTCATATTTCGGTTAATTCGATTTTTTGGATCCAAACAAGATCAATCCGATCTAATTCGAAAATTCAAATTTTCAAAAAAATCAATTCGACCGATCCGATTAATAATTCGATTTGGATGGAATTGATTTCAATTTTTATCCGAATAATAGACACCCCTAGTAAGAGACTAGAAATTCAAATCTTAGCCCCTCGAATATGTTTAGCCAAGATTTGCCATGAGGTTGAACTCGAACTTGTAAATTGAAATAGCTGAGTGTGCATACAATTTAAGGAAGAGAAAAATTAAAGGGTGATTTTTGTAATAATATGAAGTATAGTTCTTACAAGTTAAGGTAAATGTAACCATTACCCAGTGGTGGATTTAAGATTTAACGAATAGTGTGTCACCAACGTGTATCAAATACATATAATTTTTTTTTTTACACAGTAAGGAGAACCTTGACCGAACCTTAACCCTCATGATTTTTTTGGTCCGGTATTTGCAGGTCTGATACTATAGAGTGAGGGGAAAAGGATAAGGGATTCCTTCCCTCAAAGTGCCTCTAGTGGGGATTGAACCCCTAACCTCAAGGTTTTAAGGTGCAAGTCTTACCGCTAGACCAAACTTAACTTGGTCCGACTACATATATATCAATTACAAAGGCATGGATAAAATTTATAAATTGAGACTTATAGCTCACAACTTTTCATACTTGTCTATCTTGATAACATCCAAGCTAATACTTCGTATCTAAAAACAAATTTGAAATATCCCACGAAAATTTGCTTTTTAATGATGTTTAAGTCTTAATATAAAGTAGATATATCAATGTAATTTTTTCTAACAATAAAAAAATTATTGAATCATTCAATCAATAGTATCAAATTAATAATACATTATATTTATTTATTTTTTGATACAAAATAATACATCATAATATATATTAATTACTGCAATCCCTTTAAAATAAATAAATATATAAATAAATTGGTGTTTCGGGGTTTTCTGATGTCCTGCGGGAGAGTTACAATTCCGAGACTGGAACCGGACGCCTGTACCTGCAAAACAAACGGATGCTCCGGATGATTGGAGATCCGCCTCCGACGGTCAAGTTAGTACTTGATTAAGGAGTAATTAATGCGGAAATTAAAGTGATTGGGTCTCTCTAGGTGAGAGTGTTTAATGTGTGTAATCTGCGTAATCTCCCTTAATGAGGATTAAGGGAGGTATTTATAACCTCGGGAAACGTGCCAATCTAGGTTTAGGTTAACCTTGGGCTGATTGGGCTTCCCTCGGAAGTTGGGCCTGGGTGGCCGACTTCTCCATTAGGCATGGAGTATGCCACGTGTCATGACATAATAGGTCCAAGGCGGACGAATAAGCGTGTGCCACGTGGCAAGCCCTGAGAGGTCCAACTGGGGAACACTTGGCAGGACCTGATTGGCCCACGTGGCGCACTCCGATTGGTGGAAGCAAAATCTCCTAATCATTTGCCCCTCACAGGTGGCACGTGACTGGTCACGTGTTACCTGTGACAGGTATCGCCCTGTAACAGGCGACGGCCTGCTACAGGTGTCACTCGGCGAGAGGCCGAGAGATTCTCCCGCCAAAATTTTGAATTCTGGAAGTGACCCTTCGCCTTCTCACTTCCCCTATATAAAGGAGTGTTGACTTCGGTCATTTTCACACTTGAAAACTTTGTGAGAGAACATTCAGACCCCTGAACTTGCTCTGACATTTTGGACCCTTTCTGCCTACTGCCTGCTCTGACAAGCCGACTGCAAAGGATTTTCAGAACTTCATCAATCGTCACTCGTTCAGGTAACCGTCGGTTCTCTTACTCTTAATTTTCTCTTTACTTTATTCTTTTTTGAAATGGCACCACGGAAGCACACGACACGACCTAGGTTAGTGATCAGCCGGTCACCGGGGACGGCTGAATCTAGGACTAGGAGTGCCGCCTGCCCTTTTCTGGACCCATCTTTGCCCTTTATACAAAGTCCGACTGTATCTGTGTCTATGCAGAGCATGATGGCCAGAACAAAAAAGACTGCCAGGATCTCAAACTCAGACGGCTCCTCCCACAGGGTGCCGATTAGTGAAACATCTGACCAGGCGCCAGATGTGGAAGTGAAACAAAGCGGCTTGAAAGCCGGCAGTTCTGAGGGAGGAGTCAAAGTGACCCCTTCCCATTTTACAGTTGACAATTCTAAATTCTCTCCTACTCCATTTAAAGGAGAGGAGGCGGGCCCCTCCGGGAGAGGGGAGGAGTCGTCCTCTTCGGACTCGTAAAAGGACGATTCCGAGTCTAGCTCTTCTGGCCATGCTTCTCTGACACAGAAGAGAAAAACAGTCGCCTACAAGAGGCGAGGCTTTATCACGCAGTTGAGAAGGGGGACGATTGGGCGGAGCCATCCGCCTCTCACCGAGACCAAAATACCCCCTACTACTTCACGGTACCTCGGGGCCGGATCACAGCCATGCAAGAGAAAGTGGAGAGCTTTATCGCAAACCACACAATGGGCCCCGGCTTTTTAGTGTTCGTGCCGGATCCAGAAGACACAGTCGTATGGCCGGCTGGTACCAGTTATGATGGCGCCTGCTTTGGCTGCTACGAGGCGGCCATCAAGGTTGGGCTGCGCTTCCCACTACATCCGGCTGTTCAGCGGATCTTGGATGGGTATGAGTTGGGGTTATGGCAGTTAGCCCCGAACTCCTGGGTCAACGTACTCGGCTATGTGGCCGGGTGCGAACTACACGGGGTGGAGCCGAACTTCGAGGCTTTCACCCACATGAACTACCTCAGCCGGACCCCTAAGGCAGGCGGTACCGGCTGGTATCAATTGACGAGCCACAGGGGCTACCTCATGACGAGAGGTAAAGCAAACAAATGGAAGGACTGGCGGAGCACCTTCCTTATCATTGAGAGTTCAGACACAGAGCTGAACAAGCGCTTCAATAGGTGGAACATGAATCCGCCCCTTCTTGCAGGCGGCCGCAGCATGTCGCCTGTTCCCCCCAAGGCTAAGAAAGAGATCCTAGACAAAGGACTCTTCAAAGTAGAGTCGAAGGTGAACTCTACTTCAGGGATACGAGAGCAAGTACCCCTGCACTGCGTCCCGAGCTTCAAATGGCCTCAGCAGTCGGTGCTCAAGAGGTAGCCGGCCTGTCGACTACTCTGTTGTTCCATGCATTTCTTGTTATGACTTTTATTAACTTTGCTATTTGTTTTTGCAGCGGACGCCATGAGCAAAATTACCGCCTCCAAGACTGCGGCGGCCATGTTGCGGGCCTCCATCATGCAACAGTCTTCAACTGACTCCCCCAACAAGGGGGCACCCTTGGTGGGCTTCGAACCTTTCACCCTCTTTTTGGAGTTGTGTTTATGCATATACTGACTCTTTTCTTCTTTTTTAGACGGGCGCTCCAAGAGCTTCTTCTTCCCAACAGCCGGACCCCAAGGCCCGGAGGACGACTGTTGCGAGCTCTCCTGGTTCTGCCAGGAAACATGCGGCGGCTGAGAAACAGCCGGCCACTTCCTCTAAAACTCCAGCTGGGCCGCCTAGAAGTATAAAGTTGTCCTTGTAAATTTTAGACTTGCTCCCTTTTTTACTAGGTCTAATCCGTTTGTTTATGCTTGATGCAGCCGGCCCTCAGGAGCCTGACTTGGTAGAGGTGGCCAAGTCTATGATCAAGGCCGTCCCTCCAGCTGAAAGGGAGGCGGTCAGGGGTGTCGGCACCCTTGACCTAGACGGGATTGCAGGGGTCCTTGCTGAGGTATACTTAGCATATTTTTGAGTATTTGAATTCCAGGACGCCTGTTTTCTTTTTTGTTTGGAAACTGACGCCTGTTCCCCTTTTTACTTAGGCCCTGCTCCGAGTGAACGGCCTTCGCAAGCCGCTTGACCGGAAGAACAAAGAGGTAAAGGCTGCAAAAGCTATGGCCGCCTCTGACTTTGATAAGGCAATGTTTCAAATTGCCCAAAATGAAGTTATGACCATTGATATTCTTTATTATCAGGCGCAGGCTACCGCCGCTATTCGGGCTCAGTTAGAGGCGGCCCAGAAGAGGAATGGCGAGCTGGAGGCGACCATCAACAACCTCAAGGCCGAGCTGAGACCTCTTCGCCACAAGATGTCCTCATACGAAGCCTTGGAGAAATCCTTGGCCAACGTAAAGGAACGCCTGGTGACCCAGGAGAAGAGTCTTACTCAGGAGCTCTCGGAAAAGGCCGAGCAAGAAAAGAAAGATTTGGTCCGGGAGATGATGGAAGACTCTGCTCAAATCCAGCGCATGACTTGGGGCCGCCTCTTCCCCAATGCTGACTTTGCCTCATGGGAAAAAACGTACCGCCAGTGTTCTAACACATATAATCAAGAGATCCTGGCGGCTGCTGAGGAAGAGGCACTGGAGGAGGAGGAGCAGCCGGTGGTGGCGCTTGTGCCGCTTGGGGGTAATACATCACAGAAGGATGCAGCTGAAGCCGAGTCCAGCAAAAAGAGTGCTGACCAGGCGGCAGCTGCTAATATTGAAGATCTGCCCCCTTCATAAGCTTTATGTCTTCTTTCCACGGCCTGCGTGCCGTTTGTTTGTATTTACCCGGACAGGGGGCCGGGGCTCTGAATATTTTGCCGGTCTTTAATGACCGGCTTCTTTTTAATGAATATTTTTGTTTTGCTTCAAATTTGTTTAAGTATTACATATTCTGATATCTAATTGTACACTATACCGACTGTTTTACATGGCCGATAGTTGCAGACAGGTACGGATAGTTAGTCACGCCGCCTATGCCCCTGGACGACTGGTTGTCTGTTTCCAGGCTAGACGATCAGTCGGCCATTTATCCAATCGGTATTCGAACCATTTTAAAGACTGGATCCCCTTTAGGCAGGCGGTCCTGTCATTTGTAAAATTAACCAAGTAGGAAAGTTGTTTCCTACTTGTCATGTTTTTAGGCTAGAGACTTTTGGCCGTCTAGGCCGACTGTTTCCCGCCATATTTAATCTAGTGTGAACAGGTGCTGTATGAACACATTTTTAGTTTCATACTAAATTTTTAAGGAGTGACCAAGTAAACATGATTGTTACCTAGTCTCCAAGTAACTGAGTAGTAGAGGTATCAAGCGGTGGGTACCGGTTGTTCCCCTTTATTCGCCAATGTTTGTTGGCTTTTAACTCATAGGTTGTTAACCTAGCAGGAGTAGTGGTTGAGAGCCCCTGTTTGCTAAAAACAGGCAGACGACTCATACCTTTTAGGCTCCATACTAAGTTTGAGAGAGTGACTATAAGTTAACTTTGGTGTTACTTAGTCGCCGTCACTCTTGCTTGAGTAGTAAAGGTACCAGGCGGCGGAGGCCGGCTGAACCTTTTGATTCGCCAATGTTTGTTGGCTATTAACTCAAGAGGTACCCCCTGCATTTATCCCAAGTAATACAGGCGGTCATTTGACTCAGATGCCAACTGCTACCACTGGTTTGGTTAGTGATAGAGTTATCCTTGTCTCAAAAACGGCTACGTGGTTGCCCTTGGGGACAGTCGTATAGGTGCCGTGTAATTAGTTTATAGAGCAATGTTCCACCCAAAAGGGAGCTGCTCTCTGCGACGAATTTCATCCGGAGGGATGCCGCCGGACGCCTGCTATGATGTTGGGACAGGTCGAATTAGTTTAAAGATTGGATCAGTTGGCTTGGCGCCTGGACTGATCATTCGGCTTGTGGAATTGGTTAGTTCTTGGTGAACGTCGGTGCTAAGTAAGAGGAGGGTAGCCGACTGTTTAGGCACAGGGTCGGCCAGGCCCTGATCATTTTTAGCTAAGTATAAGGGGGGTGGCTGTGTGCTTTGGAACCAGTCGACCCTCTTCTATGGAGAGTAGCCGACTATATATCCAGACGGCATGCCCCTATGGTGATAGAGTAAAATATTCAATGGAGAGTAGCCGACTGTAAAGGTACAAGCGGCATGCCCCTTTGAAGATAGAGTAAAATACTCAAAGGAGAGTAGCCGACTGTAAAGGTACAGACGGCATGCCCCTCTGAAGATAGAGTAAAATACTCAATGGATAGTAGCCGACTATAAAGGTACAGACGGCATGCCCCTCTGATGATAAAGTGAAATACTCAATGGAGAGTAGGCGACTGTAAATGTATAGGCGGCCTGCCCCTCTTAAGTAAGAATAAAAATTAAACATGGAGAGTAGCCGACTGTTTGTCAGTAGGCATGCCCCTCTTAAGTAAAAATGAAAACTGAGTATGGAGAGTAGCCGACTGTTTGTTAGTAGGCGTGCTCCTCTTAGTACAAAATTGAATATTAAGTATGCAAACTTTTATTAAGTAGCCCTTGACTATTTATATCATTCAAAAGAAATATTTCTTAAGATTATCTGCATTCCAAGTTCGAGGCAACGGTTAGCCGTCTGGTGTTTCCAGACGGTAGGTACCGTCCCTGACCTCTTCACAGATTCGGTAGGGTCCTTCCCAGTTGGGAGTTAGTTTGCCAGACTCATTAGCCCTTCCAACTGCTTCCATTTTTCTAAGTACAAAGTCCCCCACTTTGAGTGGACGCGTGTGTACTTTTTTGTTGTATGATCTAGTCATTCTCAGGCGGTAAATTTCATGGCGCAAGACAGCATTGCCCCTCCTTTCAGGAAGTGAGTCTAATGCCAGGCGCGTGGCTTCCCAGTTTGCCTCTTCGTCATAAAGCATTACTCGAAGAGTCGGCTCGTAGTGTTCTATTGGAAGAACAGCTTCCGCACCATAAGTTAGGAGGAATGGAGTTTCTCCAGTCGCTCCTTTTTCAGTCGTCCTAATGGCCCAGAGAACATGTGGTAATTCATCCGCCCATAGGCCGCCTGCTCGTTCAATCTTTTTCTTGAGACCGTCTGAGATGATTTTATTAAAGGCTTCTACCTGGCCGTTTGCTTGTGGACGGCCGACAGATGCAAAGTAGTGTGCAATTCCTTGGTCACCCAACCAGCTTTTGAGAACAGGCGTCTCAAATTGGGGACCATTATAAAAAACCATAGACATGGGAACCCCGAACCGAGTGATGACATTTTTCCAAATGAATGAAATTACATCCTTCGTCTTGATTCCCTTTACAGCCTCCGCCTCTACCCATTTAGTGAAGTAGTCGACGGCAACAAGTATGTACCTCCTTCCGCTTGTAGCAGGCGTATATGGACCCAGAATATCCATGCCCCACTTAGCAAACGGTAGTGGGCTATGAATGGTAGTGAGGTCAGTAGACGGACGGTGAATTAGTTTGCCAAACCTTTAGCACTTGTCACATTTTTTCACCATCTCCATTGCATCTGCTTTTAAAGTAGGCCAAAAGTAGCCCTGCCGCCTTGCCCGTTGAGCAAGCGTCCTACCGCCTATATGGGAAGCACAGTAACCAGAGTGAAGATCGTCTAGTATCTCTCGTCCCTTTTCTGGAGTAACACACTTTAAGAAGGGATGAAGGTACCCCCTTTTGTGAAGTTCTCCCTTTATTATTTCAAAACTGGTTGCTCGTTTTTTCAGTGCTGCCGCCTGTTGATGATCATCCGGCAGGGTACCGTTTGTCAGATATGCCCTGATTGGATCCATCCAGCTTGAGCTTCTGTCTAGGATTCCAATAGGGTCTTCCTCGATGCTTCTCTTCTCCATTACTTCCCAAAAAACAGTTCGAGGACTATAACAGGAGGCGGATGATGCTAATTTTGAAAGTGCATCCGCCTGGTTGTTTTCTGATCTCGGCACTTGGGTCAGATGGAAATCCTCAAGGGAGCCGACTGCTTGTCGGACCTCCTGTAAATACTTGATCATGGCCGGATGGGTTGCTTCGTATTCGCCATTGTACTGACTCACTATCAATTGTGAATCGGAACAGGCGTCTATTTTTCTTGCCCCTGCCGCCTTGCACATGCGGATTCCGGCTAGTAAAGCTTCATATTCTGCCTCATCGTTTGAGGCCTGAAAACTGAAGCGTAGAGCATACTCGTACCTGTCGCCCTCTGGTGACTGACATATGACGTCTGCTCCACAACCATTTGAAGTAGAGCTTCCGTCCACATATACCTTCCAGACTTGGTCTGGAACTTGAGAGTCAGGAGGACGAGTCATCTCAACAATAAAGTCAGCAAAGGCTTGCCCCTTCACTGCTTTTCTAGGCTCGAAGGTAACTTCGAGGCTCTGTATTTCTATGGCCCATTTGATCATTCGTCCTGACGACTCCATGATGGTCAGTGGCCGCTTGATAGGTTGGTCTGTATACACGACGACTGCATGTGCCAAAAGTAGGGCTTCAATTTTTTAACAGCCATGAAGAGTGCAAGACCAAATTTCTCCACTAAGGGATATCTCAACTCGGCATTTTTCAGTACATGACTGACAAAGTAGACCGGGAGCTAACAGCCGTCTCTTTCAGCAAGGAGAACAGCGCTTAACGCATGATCAGAGACGGCCAGGTACATGTAGAGTACTTCTTTGGGCAAAGGGCTGACCAGCCTCGGCAAGGAATGCAAGTGAACTTTCAATTTCTGGAAGGCCGCCTCAGCATCCGGCCCCCATTCAAACCTTGCCTTTTTCTTAATTGCCTGGAAAAAGTATAGGCATTTGTCGCCTGATCGGCTTAGAAATCTTCCCAAGGCCGCCATACAACCTGTTAACTTCTGAACCTCTCAGATGGTACGAGGCGACTGCATGTCGATGACCGCCTGCACCTTCTCAGGGTTCGCCTCTATTCCTCTCTGATTGATAAGGAATCCGAGAAATTTCCCAGACTCAACTCCAAAGACACATTTCTTGGGATTGAACATGACATGGTGCCGCCTGAGTGTGGCGAAAGTTTCTCGGAGGTCCGACAGATGATCTTTCTGAAGTTTAGACTTGACAATCATATCATCAATATATGCCTCGACATTTCTCCCAATCTGATAAAAGAACACAGTGTTTATCATTCGCTGGAAAGTGGCCAGGGCATTCTTAAGACCAAACGGCATGACCGTGTAACAGTATAATCCCTGATCAGTGACGAAGGCCGTCTTCTCCTGATCTTTCTTCCATAAAGGAATTTGATGGAAACCAGAGTAGGCGTCCATAAAGCTCATCAAAGCATGGTCGGCTGTTGAGTCGACCAGGTTATCAATTTTAGGCAGAGGGTAACTGTCTTTGGGGCACGCCTTGTTTAAGTCTGTGTAGTCTACACACATTCGCCAGGTGCCATTCGGCTTTTTAACAAGCACCACATTTGCAACCCAGTCTGGGAAGTAACATTGCCGAATGAACCCTGCATCAAGTAATTTTTTAACTTCGGCGGCTGCCGCCTGACTTCTTTCTTCGCCATGGTTCCGCTTCTTCTGCCGTACCGGCTTCTTTTTCGGATCCACGGACAGTTTATGTACCGCCAGATAAGGACTAATGCCTGGAAATTCATGGACTTCGAATGCAAAGATGTCCTTGTATTCTTTCAATAGTTTGTGAAAGTCGTCACCCAGGTCCCTTAGAGCAGTCGTCCCAACCTTGATTGTTCTGTCAGGACGCGAGTCATCTAACATCAGGTCCGTATGCTCACCAGCTGGCTGAGGGCGGAATTCATCCGACCGCTCCTCTGCCAATGATTGCTATTTTCTGTCTTTTCTTGCGGCCCCTGTCTGGGATGCCTTTCTCTTCTTGTCGCCTGCTTCTTGAACAGGCGCACTCTCCTTGACATTGTCAAGGTCTATTTTTCCACCGCTCGACATAGTGGCCATAACAGTGGGCTTGACATCCGAGAGATAGCACTCTCGGGCCATCCTCTGATCTCCCCTTAGGGACCCGACTGTTCCATTATCCCTCTCAAACTTGAGCAACATAAAAGATGGGATTATAACAGCCTTGGAATTATTCAGGGTTGGTCGTCCCAGAATCATGTTGTAGGTCGAGAGTTCTTCTACTACCAAGAACCGGACTACCATGTGTCGTCCTTCCCCTTTTTCACCCAGGCGGATGGGTAAATCCACTCGTCCCACTGGGTGGACGACTCCTCCTCCAAACCCTACTAAAGGGTGGGATGCCGGATGTATGCAATCAGTCTGATATTTTAGTTTCGACAGACATTTGCCACTGATGAGATCTGAGGAGCTTCCGGTATCTATGAGGATTCGGCCAACTCTCTGGTTGGCCACTTTACATTCAATAACGATAGGATCGTCATGCGGCCCTCTTACCCCTCCTAGATCTTCTTTAGTGATGACAATCTCAGGAAATGAATATTTGGAGGGCCGTTCTTGGTGAACGGAATTTACATCTAACCGTCTGATATTGTCTTTGTTGCCCCTAATAGTGGGGCCGCCTCCTGAGAAGCCGCCTGCAATGGTGTAGACGACTGCATCATCTGTATCGGAGCTGTCGGCCTGTTGATTCTTTTTTGCCGATTGCTTTTTCGAGGAAGTGTTCCCCGTAGATTTCTTGACATAAGTGTCAAGATCACCTTGCTCAGCCAGACGGTCCAGATACCGCATGAGACTGATGCATTCATTGGTGTGATGACCAACATCTTCATGATAATCACAGAATTTTTCTTGGTTCCGGTTGTTTGCAGAACCCTTCATGGGGACCGGCTTCTCAATTGAGATCCGTCCCTTGATTTCTTTTAGGATAAATTGGCTATCCTTGTTAAACGCATACTTTGGGGAGTATGGTTTGAATTCTTTTTTCTTTTTCTGGGCCGGCTGTTTAGAGGAATCAGCCGCCCAGACCTCTTTTCTCTTCTCGTCTTTGTTTGACGACTGTTTCTGTCGTCCTTCTCTTTTGTCGGACCTTCTCCCGTCTGACTGTTTTACCGTACTACAAAGATCAGTCGCCTGTATATAAGCTTCCGCTTCAATCAAGGCCTCTTGAAGAGTCGCCACCCTCTTTTGGACCAAATCAAATTTGAAGGTCGACCCGTCTTTGAGACCTCTGAAAAAGTCAGTATAGGCTACTTCATCCGGTAACCCTTGAATCTGTATTCTCATCAGGTTAAACCGCCTGATGTAAGAACGAAGCCCCTCCTTCTCGCCCTGCTGAATTGTTCCTAAATCAAGGGTCGTCTTCTTCGCAGGGATGTTCATGGCGAAGTTGGAGGTGAATAAGTAAGCAAGCGTCTTGAAGTTATTTACACAACCAGTCGGCAGGTTGCCGAACCATTGTTGTGCGATTCCTTTGAGAGTCGCTGGGAAACACTTGCACCAAGTGGGATCATCCAACCCTTGAAGGTACATCAGGTTGGTGAATGCCATCAGATGGTCTTCTGGGTTAGTAGTGCCGTCATAGGCGCCTACTAATACATTTTTCACTTTGGCCGGCTGAGCGGCTTCAATAATTTCCTTGGAGAAGGCCGACGGCTGTTCACCAAGTCTAAGCAACCGTAGCTGCCAGTCCATAGGTTGGACATTTTTTGCTGCATGTCCACCAAACGGAGGTGGCTGTAAAAAATATTGTTGTTGCGGTACAAACGGTAAAATT
The DNA here is from genome assembly GCF_001683475.1 of Chenopodium quinoa. Lineage (NCBI taxonomy): Eukaryota > Viridiplantae > Streptophyta > Magnoliopsida > Caryophyllales > Amaranthaceae > Chenopodium > Chenopodium quinoa. The sequence goes on from NW_018743937.1 coordinate 787,150, forward strand.
GGTACCGCCTGGTCGCTATGAAAGTCGGACTGACGGGAGGTGCCGCCTGACTGACTCTCATGATACGACTAAGTATGCCTCATCGAGGAATTTCGCAGACTGTCTTGGAAGTATGAAGTAGAGGCCGACTCTGACAATCGGTCACTCTTCTTCTGCTCTAGCAGTAGCCGAGCGTCTATGTATGTTTTCCTCGACCCGACCGCCTGAATATGACGAACAGGTTTCCTATTTCTTGGAGTAGGAAAACGGTATTTTGTGAAATCAAGGGCAGGTGGCTCCCACTTCCTAGATTTAGGATGAGGGGTCGCCTCTCGCCCTTGAACTGGCTTCCTCTTCCGTGAAGTGGAGGGTTTCTTAGCCGACTGCTCCTTGTCCAGAGCAGGCGGCTTCTTGTTGATCAACTCTTGAATTTCTCCCTTGAAGTCCCTCATGAAGGTCATGAGTTCGTTCCTTGTGATGGGAGCAGACCCATCAGTCGGCTGCTGCCGAACAGGCGGTGCGCCTGCTGGCTCGCTTCCAGTTTGAAGATGTTCCCGTTCCCTCCTTTCGGTATGACGGGTACGTCAGGCCCTTAGGGTCCCGTCTGAAGCTGTGTGAGCTTCAACTTCAAATTCATTCTCAGTATCGTAGTCCGACTGAACTAGAGGGTCGTCCAGGGGACGTCTCTCTTCAGGAGCCGGTACAAACGTGGATGCCATCTCAGAAGTACTCTCCCCACAGACGGCGCCAAAATGTTTCGGGGTTTTCTGATGTCCTGCGGGAGAGTTACAATTCCGAGACTGGAACCGGACGCCTGTACCTGCAAAACAAACGGATGCTCCGGATGATTGGAGATCCGCCTCCGACGGTCAAGTTAGTAATTGATTAAGGAGTAATTAATGCGGAAATTAAAGTGATTGGGTCTCTCTAGGTGAGAGAGTTTAATGTGTGTAATCTGCGTAATCTCCCTTAATGAGGATTAAGGGAGGTATTTATAACCTCGGGAAACGTGCCAATCTAGGTTTAGGTTAACCTTGGGCTGATTGGGCTTCCCTCGGAAGTTGGGCCTGGGTGGCCGACTTCTCCATTAGGCATGGAGTATGCCACGTGTCATGACATAATAGGTCCAAGGCGGACGAATAAGCGTGTGCCACGTGGCAAGCCCTGAGAGGTCCAACTGGGGAACACTTGGCAGGACCTGATTGGCCCACGTGGCGCATTCCGATTGGTGGGAGCAAAATCCCCTAATCAATTGGGATGGGTAGTTATTGTCCTTAATCCTTATTGATGTTTTTTTAAAATAATTAAATAATATAGTGGGATAGGTACTTGGGTAGTTATTGGTCTGTAAAAGTAAAACTAAATAAATAAATAAATAAAAAACTAAAAATTTGAGATTTGAGTTTTGGGGATTTGAAGGACTGTGGTGAATTGATTCTGCAATCATAAAAAAGTAACAACAACAAAAAAAAAATTATAAGCTTTGATCTATTTAAGTTTTTATATAGCATAATATATAATATGTTTGTTGCGTTTGATTTGTTTATTCCCTCATCATCATGCTTATTAGATTTGTTTTTGAAATTTGGCTTTATGAAGATGATATTTGTTGGTCAATTAAATTAGCGGTTTAACAACTTGAGTCGGGTCAATCCGGGTTAATGTCGTAACTTATGCAGGTCGAGTTTATATACGTAACATGTAATAGGAGATGTGAAAGTTATTAGAAATAATGGAGAAGTGGATATTATTAAAAAAAATGGAGAAGTGGAAGTTATTATATTGAAGGTTATAGAAAAAATGAAATAAAAAATAAAATAAAATAAATTTAAAAAAAAACCAATGCATGAGATTTGAGAATCTGGCTTTTGGAGGATTGTAGTTAACTGACTCTGCAATTATATACTACGTAAAAGATTGGTGAATGGCATGAAGAGAGAGAGAGAGAGAGTTGTTTATTATAAAGAGATAGTTTGGGAATTGAAAATATTTTTGGCATTTTGTGAGTGTGGTAGGGACCAAGATAAAAAGATACTCCAAAAAAAATAAATTGATTGGTAATTTAATATGTATGTTGATATTGATATTTTCGATTTTAATATACTGGAGGTATAAACGGATAAATAATTTTTACAAAAAAATACACTGTGTCCAATGACTCATTATGACCACAAGTGGGTCTGCTTCTGGATTACCAGGGGAAAGATATTTGATACAAAGTAATCAATTTTTTGTATATAAAAATTGCATGTTTAATTGCTATACAAGTATGCATCTACTAGTTAATTTTGATAGCTGCATTAGATTTTTTTTTATTATTATTTTTATTTTTTTTAACACCAGCTGCATTAGATGTTAGTTTTAACTAGTTAGGTCATACTCACTTAATGACCAAAAAATCTAGGTCATGGACTAATAGTTTATCTCTCTTTCCATTCATCCATGACCAAGTCACATGACTAACAATGACCATTGACCAATGACTACCAATAGTTGCCCAATATAACTTTGGTCATGATAGGTAATAGTAAATAACAATTTCTCTCTCTTTCCCATTTCCTTCTAATAGTATTTTGCCACTCGTCAACTATTATACTCATGATCATCGAAGCTTTGTCTTGGTCATTCCAATGACCGGGTCATCACCATCTCTCCCCCCTTATTTTTTTCTTCTAATTTTTTAATACCAAAAGTTCTTTATCTCTTCTCATAACCAGGTCATTGGTCATCTAGTGGGCTCCCTCTTATTTGTATTTGTTGTTGCGTACAAAAGTGTTCGACATTAAATTAATAATTTCATTTGAATACTATTAGTTGATCATATTCATAAAAGGAAGTGTGATGATTAAATTAGCACAAGTTTAAATAGAGAGCGTGATGATTAATTTAGAACAACGAATTACCTTAGGTAGTGTTTGGATACAAGGATTTAATTTAAAATGGTTAATTTTAAATCTAGAATTGCAAATATTTACATTCAATTTCAAAATTTCTAATTAGGAAAAATTGAGATGTATAAATCCTGAATTTGCTTTGCTGTTTGGAGATAATTAGTATTTCATCTTCTAAATTGTAAATTTACAATCAAATTTTATAGAACCAAGTCAACTACTTTAACAAAATAATTAACCAAACTGGGGTTTTTGGGCTGATATTTGGTGTGCTACTAATATCATTGTCCTGTTAGTTTTTGAACCAAATCATATTTCTAATACTGATGTTACTATGTTTTTTCTAGAAAATAATGCTTGAAATGTTCCCCTTTTACTTTAGTCCTCCACTCCTCCCTCAAGACCTTGTCCATATTGTCAAAGGAATCCCCCTCCCTTCTTCCCTTGATCCTAATGAACCATGTTGGTGTTTGTCTAAAAATGGTCAATTTACTGCCAAATTAGCCACTTGGTTGGCCCACAATTCTATTTCGTCTTCTACTAAATGAAAATTCTACTAGATATGTAATTTAGACATTCCACCCAGAGCTGTCAAAAACTGACCCGACTCGAGAACTCGACCTGAATCGGCATTGATCTGAACCTGATCTGTACCCAAACAATGGGGTGAAACTAGTGACTTATAACCCGACCTAAATCGACCTGATGTTAATCGACAACCGATTTGATCCAATTTTTTATGACCTAAACTCGAACCTCGCACCCGATCTGATAGTAACTATCAATCGATTTAATCCGACCCAACAACAATCCGAACCCGAATTAGTACCCGACCCAATTAGAGCCTGAAATTGAACCCGATCTGAATTTGACTCGAATTGAACCCAACCTATACCCGTATAGGTAAACGACCTGGAATAATCTTAACCAAAATTGACCCGACCTGAACTTGAACCTGATATGAGGCTAGATTGACCCGACATAACCTGATCCCAATTCAACTCAAAACCTGATTTGACCCGACCCGAACCTGACTTGAATATCCAAATTGACAGCTCTAATTCCACCCAATAATAAAAGTTGTTTATAAGAAATCTTTCTGAATAGTCTCCCTATTAGACAATCCTTAGTCTCCCGAAATATTAATGTCCCTTCTTGTTGTGCGTTTTATCATGTGCATTTTTAGTTTCAACATCACTTATACCATCTATGCCTTTTCTTTATAAATCTTTGGTCTTCTGCTTATGTTCGTATTTATTGGGTAGGTCTAATCCCATCTTCTACTACGATCCTAGATTTTTTTTCGGTCTCTCAAGCTTGCTTCTCCCCGCTCTCTACCTAAGATTGCCATCCTTTTTTGGAGTATTTATAAATGTCATAATGCTCTTATTAAAAAAATAAAATAAAAATTCTAAGACCAATATTAATGTATTTATATTCGTGCCTTTTCTCTATTTCAAGAATGACAGGCTCATTCTATTTTGGATGACATCCACCTTCCAACCAGTCGTCTCCTACTATTATATCTTGGTCCCCTCCAAGTGGGTTACTGTAAGCTCAGATCAATTTTGATGGTTTCGCCCTTATTAATTCAGCCTCTATTGGCATTGTTATTAGGGAACCATTTAGGGAATCATATTGCTAGTCATACTTATACTTTAGGCTCTTGCCCGACTTTTCTTATTGAAACCATTGTCCTTCGTAATGACCGACCTTCCTTTTGTTTTATTGAATGTGCTAATATAACAATTACTAATATTTTACAAGGTCAATATAACCTGCCCATGGTCCATGGAAGCTCTAGCTAATGACGGGTGACGTCAAGAGTATTTTGGGTTCTTTCTCAGTCTTCAAATCCCAGCATATCTACCTTGAAGGAAATCGAACGTCAAATTATGTTACCTCTCTTGAGTATTCTCCTCCGACGCACCAAATTATTAACTCTTTTATGGATAGCAAAGTTTCTTATTTTTTCTTTCTAGATAGATTAGGGCATAGTCATACGAGAAGACGTTCTTAATCTATTCCATGTATCTTACTTTAAAAAAAAAACAAAGATAATAGTAAAAAAATTCGCATAGCACAGATTGCTATACATAACGTGGTGGTCAAATACTAAGTTTTACACCGGGAGGTCCCAGGTTCAAACCCTAACCCCTACATTTCATTTTTATTTTCTTCATTCATTTCACTCCGCCTCTTAACCTCTCTCATTTCCGTCTCTTCCGCCGGAGAATTGTCGGAATTCCAGAATTCCGGTAGGAATTCAGCTGAACGATGAATCATGCAACACAGTTCAGTTCACAAAGCAGCCATGCATCCCGGAAGATGATGCTAGTAAAATGTCAGTATTTTTTACTTTTTTTAAAAAAAAAAATTATTTTGAAATTGTAGTTCACATTATACCAAAAAAACAAAAAAAAATAAAAAGTAAATCGGAATTTGATTTTGCGTTTACGTTTTGACTGAAATGCAGAGAAAGCGTCAAATTTTCGATGTTTTCGGCATCAGAAATCAGTAAAATTGCTGAAGTTGAAGTTTACCAAGGAGTTTATTATGATCAACTAAAAAGGCCGATTGCTAACGGTCTATTAGACCCCAAAATGGTGAAATTTCTTACTCTTTCATAAATTTCTGCTGATTTTGCTCTTTCTTTAGTAATTTACCATTGAATTCTTGGGTTCTAGGTTGTTGATTTTACGTTTTAGATTTCATTCTTCAAAATATAAGCATTAGGGCGGCAAAATATGTAAGGAAATGCAAGACGGAACAATCTTACTATAACTATACGTCTATACTGAGCATTTTTTTGTGTTTTTGCGTCGTACATAGGGCGAGGCAAAATATATTGGGTAATGATATATGTAGCCGTTAGGGTTGTAAATATTTTTTAGGCATGATAATATCCCATGTAGATTAGTATAATGGATGAATATTATTATGTATCTATTCCGCATTTTGCTTTTTATATATAGCCGCAAGGGGCTATGTATACCATTTTTATACTTCGTATTTAAAACCAATAAGTCAATAAGACATGAACAGTAAAGGTGCTAATGCTGACGTGTCATATACTTATACAAGCTATGGGTTTATTAGCGCTATTGTCCTCACTGTAAATAGATTTACCAATTAGTGGAATTATTTTGATATTGTTAGAAGTAAAATTAAGTAAATACCTTTTTAATACAAGTGTAACAACACACAACACACAACACAATTATCATAATGTGACTCAATTTTTTTTTTTGAAAATGTTTGACTCAATATAATGTGACTCAATATAATTTGAAGGAAAATTGCTACTAGAAGTGTAAAATTTAACCTTTGAAAAAATTCATTGGAAGTCGATTACAAAATATAATAGTGAAATTATAATTGACTTGATGCTAAAAAGGTTAATCATGATATAAGAATTCAATATTTTAAAGTGTCATATTTCAAGATGTCACATTACAAATCTACAATTAGTCACGATAAATTATACAAGTATAAAATAGTACTCAGCTGTGTTTAGCAACATTTTCTTGATATGATACTGAAAAACAGAGTGATAAAAAATATATAATGATATAACTCCATTATATTTTATGAAATTGGTAGGTTCATTTTGTCATTGTGTATTTAACACTCCCTCTAGTTCAATGAATAAGCTTCAACACAACCAAAATAAGAAGGTACATAAAGAACTGATTACACATTTAAGATTTAACCCATGTGATCATAAGGAACATCTTACTGATCTCGGAATTAGTATGAGGACTATGGAGTAGACTAGTAGAGGAGCCTCTTGATATGCTTGGCCATTTGTTTTTAAATTGTGTATGCTTTTCCAGTCATTACTTAATATGTTCTATGTTGTTAGGGGCCTACCAACAAAATGGCTGGTATTTGTGCAACATGTCATGCAAAATTCGAAAACTGTCAAGGTCATTATGGATATCTGACTCTTGCCCTTCCTGTTTTCAATATTGGATATATCGGTGCCATTCGAGATGTTTTGAGGTGTATTTGTAAGGTATCTTCTACGCTGTAATGCTGTATATCTCTATAGATTTGACTTCTGCTCTCAGGTTCTTGATTCTCCTTTTCACCCTTTTGTGCTTTGAAATCTAACAATTTTCAAATGGATCTTGCTGGAAAAGCATGCTAGTTTTTGGCAAGTTGAAATAATGCTGTGCTTGCAGGCTGCCTCTTGTGCATTAGGGAGTTTTTGCTCAGAGTATTAGGATTGATGCCAGTTGACCTACATGCATACTGTAGTATTCCGTCCTAGAATTGGTGTATTACTGCAGTATGCTAAGTTTACAAACAGCATAACTTTCAGGATATTAATGTATGATGTCTATATCATGTCAAATGGGGAGAATCATTATGCTTTCATCAGAGGAGTGTAGTCGAGGAGAATGAAAGATTATGGGAGTTTTATGGCATAGAATTTGTTGGGATAAGTTGTATTGAGGGGAAAAATTGAGAAAGTAAAAATACAAATGTAAATAGTTAATTCGTGATTGTTGGTTAAATGTATAGCTTTTTTTTTTTTTTTTTCCTGGCCGTGCTACTTCTTGACGTCTAAATTCAAAATTTTATGATCTATCTCCTAGAGCTTCTTCTCTTCAAACCTCAAGTGAATTCATTGTTCTTTTTAAAATCTTTTTGCTACATCCTGACTTTTAAAATCAAAATTTTATGAACTGTTTTCTAGAGCTTATTCTCTTTACCCATTAGTGAGTTCATAGTGTTTTTTTTTTTTTTTTTTTTTTTTTTTTTTTTTTTTTTTTTTAAATTTTTCAAGAAGAAGTATGAACGGGAATTACTCATTAGCAAGATGATAAAATTTATTTCAGCTCTTTGTGTGTGTGAGCGCATGCGCATGTGATAATGTAGTCACGATGATGGTCCAGCAAGATATACAGAGAAATATGTTATTATAGTTTTCTTGTTCGTCTCTGTACGTAAATCTTTATTTGATTCCTTGTCATGCATTTCATATCAAATTTATATACTTGTTCTTTTTCTGTCAGTCTTGTTCACGTATTCTGCTACCTGAGAAAGATCGTCTAGAATATTTGAAAAAGAAGAGGAAAGCTGATGTATTGCACAAAATTGATATGAAGAAAAAGATTATGAAGAGGTTTTCCAACTTAAAAAAAATAAATTGCTCCAGATGCGGACATGTGAATGGTATGATCCTTCATCCCTAGCTTGTAAAAGAGTGGATACACTTCTGTCTATTTGTGTACGTTTAATATCTGTATCTTTGTCTCCCTCCCCCTGCTTTTCCCTCTTTGTACATTGGTCTTTTGCAGTCTTAATTGTTTGTGAAGTAGCAACTACTGTGACCGACCAAACAGATACTGAGAAAATTATCTTCTGAAAGGGATTTTTTCCCCATTATACTCTTTTACACCCGAAGAAAATGTATAATATGCTTCCTGGATTCTTGGAAACATTTTTTTTTAGGATATACTATGTAATCTTGTTACCTCCTCAAGGTAACATTCGACTAGTTAAAGGCTTCCGATTGCACTTTCTTAGATATTTTAAACAAGCCCTCATTTCCTTCCTCTCTATACACCCCCCCCCCTCGAACTCACGAAGATATTTAAAGTTCTTCTAACTTGCTTAGATATTTTACACAAGCCCCCCATTCCCTTCCTCCCCCTCCTCCCCAGTCCCCACATACACATACAAACTCACCAAGATATTTAAAGTTCTCCCAAATGTAGGTTTTGGCTCTGAAACATCTCATTTGACTTTTGACACTGTCCCCAAATTGGGATATGTTATATTCCAGTCGGAAAAAAAAAGTCATTGGTACGAAAGTCCCATCAAGAGCAGTTTTGTAATTTAGGGTTCTCGGTAGAAAATACACAACACCTTAAAAAAATGAATTATGTTCCTTGGTTTTTCTAAGTCTAGAGCTAGCATAGCACTCTAAGCAAGCCTAGATTAGTTTAGCATATGAATAGCTACTTAGTAATTTACTGAAGGTATTAATCAGGTCTAATCTCCAACTGTGATTCAAGGCAGAGTCAATAATTTATCTAAGTACTCTTGTTGTGCAGCCTGCTTTATTCAATGTTAATTTTTGTAAAACTTCTTTTGTATTAAATCTGCAATCTGGTAATCAAAGGTCTTAACTCATAAAAGACTAATTATCCACAAAGGCATACCCCTAAAGCACATTCGACCCTTAGAAGATAGGGTGCTGTTTGCTTTTTTGCGTTCACAAATGGGTGTTTCGTTTCTACACCTTTTGCAATATGATTATTATTATCTGTTACTTGTTTTAAGTGTTGATGGATAGATGATATCTTTTTCTATGGGGAAGGTTCACTAATAGTTTCCAGCTAATTTTATATTTTTCAGGAAAAGTGACGAAGGGTGCTTCACCATTGGCGGTAGTTCATTGTTCCCAAAATCAGAATAGTGTTGATGAAGGCAGAGAAACATCCATTTGTAATATTATACATCCACATGATGCACTCTTCTTATTCAACCAAATGTTGGATCAGGTGAAATCTTGTCTTTATGTGCCTGACACATTTTGTCTCGTATATGTATATATGCTAATATAATTTTAGGTATTTGGTTTTTGGAAGTTTACTTGGTTTAGGAAACTAGTTATTTATTTCTTACGAAGTGGTTATGTTGCCTTATTCTAGGGTGCACAGAGCCATAGATTCTTTAGTCTTTTGATTAAGCTCCAAGTTTTCGAGTTAGTATATACAAGCTTTATCCGAAATGAAAGAATGTTTTGATAATATGTTGCTGCTTCCATTTATCTTTGGAGTGATTGACCTTCTGACTTTCCATGACATTTATTGAAAAGTAAAAGAGAACACATACTTGCACTCATCTGAGAGCTGACTTTTAGGGTAATCAACTGAATTTAATTGAATTAGAAAGTAGTATACTAACTGTGAAACAAAGGGTGAGGACTGCAATAAATCAATTTAATTTCTTAGAGTCTTTTTGATGAATAAAGGTTTCAAACTTGTTCTAAATTATGTATGTATATTTTTTAAAAAAAAAAAAACTTGCAGGACTGTGAGCTACTCTGTCTTGCTGATAGACCAGAGAAGCTTATATTTACCAACATATTAGTTCCTCCAGTGGCCATTCGTCCTTCCATTTTTGTGGATGGAGGAACTTTAAGGTTGGATCTATGGATTTATATATTTGTTACAATGCCTTTTTCTGCCGTTAATTTTTGTTTCTCCCATAATTTTTGGACAAGGGGTCCCTTCTGCAGTCAAGTAGCATTTCAATTCAGGCTTATTTATACAGTTAACCTGCATTATCAACCCTTGCAGCAATGAAAATCCCATTACTGAGAGGCTAAAGAGAATTATTCAAGCAAATGCTTGCCTTCGTCAGACAATGGAAGATTCATATGACGGCCTTCGTTTTCTGGTGAGATAATTGTAATTTTTTTTAAAATGCTCTTCTTAGAATTAGGCTGTTATTTTGACGAGGATCAGTTCTCCATGTTCAGGATCTGAATTGTATTGTAACTAATACTATGAAATAGGTACATGAAGGCATAAAGCCTTTCATTATGAGCTTCAATGACTTTAAGTAGCTAATGGTTACAAACAAATAAAAAGAGTTTCATTGAACTTGGCCTGGCCATATTCCAATTTTGTTGCTGTAGCTATCTAAATTTTATGATCAAAGCCTATGTACAATAATGTTTTTTGAAGCTAGATTCAGAAAAAAGTTTTTTTTTTTTTTTTTTTTTTTTTTTTTTTTTTTGGTATTGTGATTGGAAACAAATGGTTGGACATTTCAGGGAAGAACTTCTAGCAGGAAGACGTAGTGGGACAGAGTGGGTTCTCTTGCCTCTTTGTAGTTTTTTCCTATGGAAATGTGTTTCCTGGCTTATGTCAGTGATACTTAGATACTCTGGAATGCTTTATAGTTTGTTAATTTTTCATTCCAGAGAAATCCTGGCCTTCTTATGCTTATATATATATATATATATATATATATATATATCCTTTGATTTCCTAAAACATAAAGCTGCTTATGTAAAGCACAAAATTTACTACTCAATACAAAGCTTCTGACATTTGGATGATAGAAATATTCATCTTAATTGTCTCTTGTATTCTTGTCATCTCCCAAAAATTAAAAAACTTAATTCTGCTAAAAATGGACAGCAATGCAATGAATTCTGCTAAAAATGGGGGGCTTAATTATCTCACTAAGACATGCTTCCATGTAGCAATATGGTGCATGTAGCAAGATTTGGATTGGGAGAAAAGAGGGAAGGGGGTAGGGGGGAGGGGAGGGTAGGGAGGGTGATATTCTAAATGTTTGTACGATGTTTTAAAGCTGCTAAGACATTTTTTTTTCTTAACTCTTAGTTTATAGGGAAACTGATGTCTTAGCTACTTTACCCGAAACAAGCAATAAAGGACTATTTAGTAAAATTGTAATTGGAAAACTTTCCGTTACTTTTGATGTTGAAAAATTACCTTAGTGATAGTTTTGTGATTTATTAATCAAGGTGTTCTGCAATTTTAGTTTAAAATTTAATTTTGGTGGAAGAAATGGGTTTATCATTTCCAGGGAAGTAGGGAACTGGTCATGTAAGCATGTTGGCATATCTGAATTTGTACTGATTAAATTTTGTTCAGGATGACTGGAATTATCTTCAAGTTGAAGTTGCTCAATACATAAACAGCGATGTTCGTGTTGCTTCACTACAATCTACAAAACCATTGTCTGGGTTTGTTCAACGCTTAAAAGGAAAACAAGGACGTTTTCTTGAAAACCTGTCAGGGAAGCGTGTTGAGTTCACTGGAAGGACTGTCATATCTCCTGATCCTAATCTGAAAATTACAGAGGTCTAGATCTTTTTTTTTTTATATATAACTTCTACTTTGCAGCTAGTTGTTGATTCTTTATTAATTTTTATGTGATACAAACTAGACAAAAATGACAATTGTTTCTTGCAGGTTGCAGTTCCACAACTAATGGCAACAATCTTGACTTATCCCGAGCTTGTCAACCATCACAACATAGAAAAATTGAAGCAGTGTGTGCGAAATGGGCCAAAGAAGAATCCAGGTGCAAAGTTTGTAGTAGAATCCAATGGTGATAAGAGGTAAGCATTTCTGAAAACCATGCAAATTGTATAAACTGTAATTGGATTTGGAATATCCTAGTGACTGGTGAGGTTGTCTGCGCTTCCATGCAGGGATTTGTCATTTGGTAATAGAAAAAGAATAGCTGATGGACTGAATTTTGGTGACATAGTTCACCGTTTCTTGGAAGATGGTGATGTTCTTCTTTTTAACAGGCAACCAAGTTTGCATCGGATGTCTATGATGTGCCATAGGGTGAAGGCTAATTTCTAACTTTTTTTTTAAAAAAAATTATGTAATAAATGCCCAATAATCCCGTATTGATTCATAAATGGAATGTTTGTAGGCTAGAATAATGCCATGGAAAACGTTGAGATTCAATGAATCTGTTTGCAATCCTTACAATGCTGATTTTGATGGTGACGAGATGAATATTCATATCCCACAAAATGAAGAGGCTAGAGCAGAGGCTTTAACGTTGATGGCGGTAAACTTGATTTCCAATATTATACACTGTTTATCACTAACCTGTAAGGCATATGCCCCATAAGTAGATTCTTCTTGAATTAAGTTGTGAATGAAATATCAAATTCCTCATGATTTTAGCAGTCTCAAATTGAATTTTTTTAATTTTTTTTATATTATTATTATTATTATTTTTTTTTTTGAACAATGACACTTCTTCTGTTCTTGATAATTTGACTCACTTTTTGTTTTGGTTTGTTTTACAAAGTTTGACTCACTTTTTGTTAGGTCAATTGACCATATTGGTATAAAAGTTAACACCATTATGACAGATTGGTATAAAAGTTATTGTCGGCGACATATTGGTATAAAAATTAACATGTGGCGACATATTGGTATATAAGTCAACAAATTGCTACATTTACCCCTATTTTCTCGTCGGAGGATATGCGTATGATACACGCGCTTAATTTTAGTGCTAATAACTATTATTTGACATTTTGTTTATTTTTTTTTTTTTACTTTTCTCTACTTTTTATATTAATTTTAAAAAATTATGAAGTAAAAATCCAAAAAAAAAAAAGTTGAAAGCCCAAAAGTGATGAGAAAGAAGCTAGGGGAAAACGAATAGGAAAGCTTGAGCAAAGGGATTTAAGCTTGAATGTATTGAGGGCATTGGTCATTGAAGCATCACAAGGGTAGATTCTTTTTTTTTTTTTTTATTATATTTTCTTTGGGGTTTTATCGTTTGATTGATTTATCAAAAAGTTATTGTATTGGAAGGGAAGAGGGAAAAATTATTATTTGGTGCTGAATAAGTATATTATGATAATAAATAAGATTGCAAAAGTAATTAAAACAAATTTTTGAAGTATACAACACGCTCTTTCATCCGAAGAAAAAATAGGGGTAAATGTCACAATTTGTTAATTTATATACCAATATGTCGCCACATGTTAATTTTTATACCAATATGTCGCCGGCAATAACTTATATACCAATATGTCATAAGGGTGTTAACTTATATACCAATATGGTCAATTGGCCCCATATTAATACTTTACCCCCCACCCCCTTACTCCACAATATTTACATCTTTTTGATCACTCCCTCTTACTTTATTCACCTATCTTTTAGTCCCACCCACTATTTTATTCGATCTCTCTTACTTTATCCACCTTATTCTTACACCATTTCACCCTTTTTAAACTTTTATTCTTACATCCTACATGCTGTTTTGTTTCTTTTATATTATTCATTAAATGCAGTCAAGAATATTTTATTTTGACTGTTATGAATAGTAAGTGGCCAAACTTTCAGGAATGGTGCTAGTATATTATGTGGGCATGGGCGCATAGCAGAAAATGGGCAGTTTGCTATTAATGCATTATTTTTATAAAATTTAATTGCAGGTGCAAAACAATCTATGCACTCCTAAAAATGGAACTATTTTAGTTGCTTCGACTCAAGACTTTTTGACGTCGTCATTTCTCATTACAAGGAAGTATACATTTTATGATCGTGCAGCGTTTTCTCTTATTTGCACCTACATGGGAGATGGAATGGATGTGATTGATTTGCCAACACCAGCATTGATCAAGGTTTGGTTTTGATTTTTTATTCACATAATTTGCTGTCATATTTGTTTGGAGGTTGAAAGCAATGGCTATTTAATGAGGTTGAAGTTCTTAATTTTCCGAGGGCCTTATAATGAAGGTGTAAAAAGAAAAAGAAAATAGGTCCACTTGTAAGTCGTAAGTCTTGTAACCCTTGTGGAACAGGATTTTTGGGAAGCGAGCCTAAGGCTATTGAGATGATCAATTCTAAGGCTGAGTTTGTGCCCATAAAGAGCAGCCTGTGTTCTAATAGTAAGCTGAGGAAGGAGTTTAGAAAAGGCTCTGCTTAATTCTCTACCAACTATATTAATGCCAGCCTTTCTTAGTTCATTGTCTCCATGTTTCTTTTTCTTTAATTAATAGTTGCTAGCCTCCAAAAAAGCATGTTTAGTCAAACAAAAAGGAGACACTTTCATGGCTTTCTGTTTAGGTGTTCAATTCCCCGTGAGATGCTATATGGGGCATTTTGATAATTTCTCCCAGAAGTCCAAGCTCTCAAATATTATTGCAAAATGTTTAAAATTTACTGGCCATTCTGAATTATATTATGAGATTTGCTGGGTTTTTCCTTCACAAAAGAGCTATCAAGATTATAGTTGATCACTTGATTGACTATGTTGCGGGATATTTTGACTCTGATATTTTTCTGAATCTTTCTATCTTTTTTGTGGTAATTGAAACGGTTAATCATGCTTTAATTATTCTTCACCGTGCTTATTGATTTAAATCTTGTGTTTCTGTTGCAGCCAATTGAGCTCTGGACTGGTAAACAGCTATTTGATGTTTTGCTGTGCCCACATGTGCAAATGAAAGTATTTGTTAATCTTACTGTAAAAGAGAAGATTTATTCCAGAGTTGAAGACAGAAAGACGGGTATTAGAGAGGAAACCATGTGTCCGAATGATGGTTTTGTTTATTTTCGCAATAGTGAGCTGATATCTGGACAATTAGGAAAAGCTACCTTAGGTGAGTATATAGTTTTTCTTCACTTTTTTTTTGATAATTTATTTATTATATTATGATAGTTCGTGTTTAGTCCTCGTTATTTTGTTTATATATGACCTCTCTAGGTGGGAGTCTATATGGAGGCATGAACGTAACGTTGATGTTGCAAACCATGAGGATTTGTTTTTAAATTTAAGTATCTTTGGGTTGATGATCTTTTGTGGTTTAGCCACTATTTGGTGTTTGTATTTGTCATCCATTTGCAACAAAGTTGAAAGTCTATGATAGACAAGTTATCAACTTCATAGACCAAGTCAAATGTCTTGGTGTTTTGCTGAATGGTCCTATTTTGCATTACTCAGTTATCTTTCAGATTGAAGGTCTCGTTGGAAACAATGTCTATGCAGTTGTAGAATCACACTGTATATCTAAACTCCGTATGACTGTATCCCACCACTTTTATGTTGTAGGTATCAAAGTCACGATAAATGGTGCCTTAGAGTTAGAGATAGATGATATCTCAACATTTTCAAATAAATGCTACACTTCCTGATTTTGGATGCTTTAAATAATTTACACATATATTGTTTTGGCTTGTGGTTTATGTAAATCTCTATCCTTATCACATGTACCCTTTTTTTATTTTTATTTTTATGTCTCTCTCTTTATTTCTCTCATCATCACATGAGTTTCCTTCATGTTTGTGCCATTGCCTATGGTGGCAGTTTCTGTAACTTTGCTTCTTTTGGAGCTTGGCTTAGGGATTGGGCTATTTGTTACTGTATGTTCCATTGGTCTTGATCACATTACTTTGAAGCCTTTCTTTAATTTTAAAGAGGTCACTCTTGTTTCTATTTGAACTCTTATGTAAGAATCCGTCTCTAAATCCCCTTATCTTTTTATTATTATGCTCTTACATGAATAATCAAGCCGTTTATTGAAATTGTCAGGGAATGGTAATAAAGTTGGTCTTTTCTCTGTTCTTCTTCGGGATTATAATGCATATGCTGCTGCAGCTTGCATGAATCATCTGGCAAAATTAAGGCTAGTACTATTCTTTCATTTTATTATCTAGCAGATGATGGATTGTGTTCATTTTCATCATTTCAGATTTTCAAGTAATATGCATTTAAATGTGCACAATTTCGACAACTGAATGATTCTACCTCCATTACCAATAGTGGGTATCACTTCGAAGAAAATGAAAGAAAATTATGTATCACGCTTTTTAATATAACTTCATTATAGATGAAATCTGGAAATTAATGGAATAGTGAAAAAATGCTAGTGTGAGGCTAAATAGCCCATAGTAGGTATAAAAGATGATATAATCATCCGTTTTGACGTATAACCCATAATCCCATATCATGTATGAGTAGCTGGTAGTCTTAATAAGAAAATATATGAAAAAGGAAAAATAATCCTCTGATTACTATTGCTTTCCACACCCTCTATATATTTCAAAGATGACTCTCATTCCCCTTCCCTGCATTCCACCAGCTTTTGCTCCAAGGCAATATTCCCACTATCATCTCAAGCTGCCTTTTTCATTTTTTTTGTCCATATGTTGCATAAGTCAGTCTAAAGGGTATTGTGGGCTGGGTGGTAGTTCTTACTAAATCTTATATTACAGTACATGCAAATAAGCTAATACATAAATCCTAGACAAATCAGACAAATTTTTATGATCTGATCAAACTAAATTAAATAGTTTTAACAATAATAATTTTGGTATAGGTCTAATGCCGTAATCATTATTTATTAATCTATTTTTGGATTAGGATAGTGAAAACAATTCTTGTCTAGTGAAAATAAGCATGGCTTGATTTTATAATTTTTACTTATTTAGCATCATCTTTGCTGTTATTGTCATTTCTGTCATCCTATTCAATCTCTTCATGTGCTTGGATATTTGTTCTCATTGTGTAAGGTCTCAACAAGCATCTTCTAGTTCTGCCTAAATGTAATATTCTGTTATTTTCTTCCCGACAGTGCTAGGTGGATTGGTAATCATGGGTTTTCGATCGGCATTGATGATGTCCAACCTGGAAAAAATCTGACTCACCGGAAGGAAGGCATTATATCAAATGGAGAATGTGATAAGCTAATAAAGTCCTTCAGTGAGGGAAAGCTGTCTCTCATGCCTGGCTTTGATGCTGCACAAACTCTAGAGGCTAAAATAACAGGAGAATTAAATAGCATGCGTGAAGCAGCGGGAAAGGTAATGCTCCCTCCCCCCCCCCCCCCCCAATTACATACACAGGCAGAGCGAAACGTGAACGTATTCATATTTAGTAATCACTAGTCAATACACGTTACCATAGATAACCTCACCTCTTCAAAAAAGAAGAGAAACCCTCTCATGTACTGTTGCATCCACCTAGCTCATAATATTAGTGCTTAAGCCCTCTCATGTTTCTCACATCTAATTCTTACGCTTGGTAACTTCCTGTCGATTGGCTACAATAAGAACAATGGTTAGCAATATTCTCCTATGGTCTGTAATAGGATTTCATACATGTTGAAAGCTGGGTAAACATGTACAAAGCCTTTTCTGGATCCAGTTGATACCATTATATTCTGAAGACATAATTTTCACGAGATATCTAATTCTATCATCTCTTTTTATCTTCACCTTTTTTGGAAGGAGAGAGTAAAGCAAGTGATCAAGATTGCTTATTTTCTAATGATTTAGGAAGCACTTCAAGCTGATTATTTTTATATTTTTGTGGTATCTAGGTTTGTATGGAAGAGCTTCACTGGAGGAACAGTTCCTTGATAATGTCACAATGTGGTTCAAAAGGTTCACCAATCAACATTAGCCAAATGGTTGCCTGTGTTGGTCAGCAAGCAGTTGGAGACCGTCGAGCTCCAGATGGCTTCATTGAATGCAGTCTGCCACATTTTCATAGAAAATCCAAGGCCCCTGAGGTATGTTTAAGTTTATCTTGTTGTTCAGTTCATCTTGAACTTTTGCTCTTTGCATTGTTTTTGCAATGTTACATGGTTTGAGGATCATGAGAAAAAGTTTGTACGCATTTATGTTGTCATCCCTTTTGTTCTCTTTTTTTTTTTTCTTTTTTTGATGTAGTTTCTTGTTATCTTCAAGAGAAAAGTAGGGACGATGCACGGAGTTATATGGTTTGAGGACATGTGTTTGAAAAAATATTGTACATATATTGTTATCCTCTATCTTTCAATATAGTCTTTTGTTCTCTTCAAGTGAATGCAAAAAGGATACATGTAGTTGGTCCATGCTATTTTGAAACAAGTGAAAAGCTGGGGTTCCTAAACATTCTTATGTCTAAGGAAAAGAGTGTGGGGTTTGGAGACAATAAAAAAAATACTTAAAAAATTGTAGATGCCTGAACCAATATGAAAAACCATGTCACTTATGTTGATCTGTTTGATAGAGGTAGAAAATCATTGTGACCTATTTGGGAAAGTTATTCTCAAATTTAGGATTTAAGTGTAGACACCTCAAATATGGGATTTATAATGCCAAGATTTCCTTGTTTTTCTTCAAACTTGTATACTACATATGAAGCACTTCTTACCATTTTATTTTAAAACCTCAATGTGCTAGATTATTGTAACGATAGTGCATTTTGTTTCATATATGATAATCTTTTTTTCATCTAATTTATATACAGGCTAAGGGATTTGTTGCGAATTCATTTTACACTGGCTTGACAGCTACTGAATTCTTTTTCCATACAATGGGAGGACGAGAAGGTCTTGTAGATACAGCTGTATGTCCTTTCTGGTTTATATGGTTTTTTCCCAATATATTTTTTTGGATGTTATCTTTGAAGCTTTCAGTTTAATTTTGTTTTTCCCAAGGGAAGTGATGTTTGTGGGTTTAGGTCTATTAGTTTATTCTATGCTTAAGTAACCATACTGCTGTTTTTTGGTTTATTTCTAAGATGACTAATGAGAGCCATTGTTTCTCAAGCCTAACGCATGGTCTATTCAAATGCCATATATACCAGTATACCACTATCTTAGCAACCCTAAGGAGACTTCTGGGAAATAAAAAATAATACAAAGAAAAAACCCTCAAAGTAACTCCTGTTTGGGGTGAACTTTGTAAGGGGTGAAATTATGCAGCCTGATCTACATATTTACAGAGCGGTTTGTTGGCTATAGCCATTACCCATGGAATGGCAAAGCAGCAGTTGAGACCATGAATCCAGAAAGTAATTAAATTTACTACATCTAAACAGTAAGAGCTAGAGGAAAATTTATATAACATTTTTAGTAGTAGACACCATCAATTAAATAAGGCATACTGAGTTTATTGTAAAAGAATCAGTCTTGTTGAAAAACTCTAAGAAAAACAGATTTACTGTAATACATGAGAAATTCTTGATGACAGAGAGATATTTCTTACATAAGATATTTTTATCCTTTTTCAGTGTATCATACTCTTTTTCCTTGGGTGAAAGATGATTTTTTGATCACTTATAAGAATTAGCTGTGGTGCATGATTAGCATTTTCATTTCTTTTAATCTTGTAAAATCTTCCAGTGCACTTATCACTTCATATCAATGGCATTTATTTATGCTGATGCCTAGTTATTTGGAAAATTTCACAGGTTAAAACTGCTACAACTGGTTATATGTCTCGTAGACTGATTAAATGCTTAGAGGACCTAGTTGTTCAATATGACATGACTGTACGAAATTCTAGTGGATTTGTCATTCAATTTTTGTATGGTGATGATGGAATGGATCCGTCTCAAATGGAAGGAAATGAAGGGTTTCCTCTGGATTTTGAGAGATTGCACTTGAAAGTGGAGGTATGCTCTTTGGCTTCAGCTTAGATATCTGAATTTTCATTCTAATTTATTGATATTTGGTGACAGTTCCCTAATCTGCCAATTTTATACAGGCTACTTGTCCTGCTGGAAGAAGTGAAAAATTATCTCCTTCAGAAATTTCTGAAATTATAAATAAAAGGCTTTCAAAAGATGATGTGACTTCTTACGGTGCTGGGTCTGATGCCTTTAAGAAGAAGTTGTTGGAGTTCTTCGAAAAACTGGGCCAAAGAAGGTGCTGTGTATCTATAAAGCAGCTAAAGGTATTTTTTCTAATAATTTAAAACAAATAAATTCGGTAATCAAACAGTGTATCTATAGAGGATGAAAAGCCCTACAAGGGGAAGGGGGATCACTTAAAGGATATATTCCACAGAGTAGCAGTTGATGAGAAACAAGATAGACTACTTTAGTATTCTATACCACAGTCCACATCCACATACAAATGCTTTTACTGCTATTACTACTATCCTGAATTACATCATCATTAACTGAATTTTTCTTATAAGCTGGCCCCATGGATCTCATCCATGCACGTTCTCTTTTACTCTCCTTGTTCATTGTGCAAATTGCCAATATATATATATATATATATTTTTTTTTTTTCTTTTTATATCTAATTTAGTTCATTAGTTATTTATTTATTACTATAATTTTTATTGGGGTGACTTTATTTATACACAAATTTAGGTAACAATGGTTTAAGATTAATCATTTTGATTTTGGAAAAGCAAGGGTGAAGTTTTTTATGAGAGGGAGGGATTATACTGTTTCAAAAAAATACTAATACTGAATTGTATCCCGTAGGTAGTTCCCACATCCATCTCAATGTAGTCATTGCTGATATACTCATATTTAACATGATCCAACCTGAACACCCAACATTCAGACTCTATAATAATATTTGTATGATGGCCATCTTTTAGAATTATCCTTTTGATCTTAGTCCTTAGAGGTAAGTTATGGTTGGCAAATGTCTTCAATTCTTTGTAAAATCAATCTAAAGAGCTTAACATACTCAGTTTGGGTAACTCCTTACCATCTAATTTACTACATTTTTGCTTGGTCCCCTCTCAATTCTAATGACACTTTGGTGTACCTAGCTTTACTTGTAACTTTTTTCTATATTGATTCAACAACCATTAACTCCAAGCATAATAACCTCCGCCAATAGGATATCCGTGGTATCTTATACTGAATTAGCAGTTTCACTAGTCTAAAGCTACTGCAAAGAGGTAAGACTTAAAGCATGTCTTTGTGTTATCTAATTGTAAATTTGTATTAGCAAAATCCTACTTTACTCCTACTAGGTAATGTACCCAGTAAGGACTTAAAGCATGTCTGTGGTGTTATTTAATTGTATATTTGTATGAGCAAAATCCTACTTTACGCCTACAAGCGTATCATTATTGGTTATTGTTTATAGTTTGTAATCCCTTGCTCTACTCCTAACTTTGATAGTCAAAGTATATCCCTTATTATTAGCTAATGTACCCGGTCATATATTGTACCTACTACCTAGTCGTAGTTTTGTGATGTTTTTTACTCGAATCTTGTATTACAAATACTTTTGTATACTCATCTATATAATCAAGCTTTCTCATAACTCTGTCAACAATGATCTTAAAATTTGGATTTGCAGCTCGTTTGACGTATATAATTTGTCATAAACTACATTGCATTTTTACTTTTCTTTTCGAATGGAATTACTCTTGCCTTTAAAGAGTCAACTTGTAGTTTTTTTTTTTTTAATGAATTTGGGGATTGAAAAATCACCATTTGAAAACCTTTTAGGTTATTTAGCCATTTGTGTAGGATCAATGAATATTATGATCTTGGAAAGAACAGGTTATATAAAAGTGTGCTGCTAGGTGCATTAGTGCATAGGCCTCTATGGAAAGCATCTCATGGTGACATTCTTAGTACTATTGGCATTGGTCTCTTTCTATCCCATGTCTGACCTTAGGTAGGAATTTGCTATTTGGACTTGTTTGAGGAGTTTTGGGCAGAGGCCAGAGGAAACATTATTGCACCATCGGGCCTTTTTTTTTGTATAATAAATTTTATCAGTTTCAGATTTTATGAGACATGACATGTGTGATTGTTCCTTTCAATGGAATATATAAGTTTTGTGATTTTGTGTATAAAGGTGCAAGGATCAATGTTGGTGTTTGAACTAGAGTTAGCTAGTGTGTAGATTGCATACAACTTTATGCATTACCTTCACAGATAGAACATCATCCCGACTAGAATCAGGAATAATGCTTTTTGTATAAGCTGTTGTACTTTGTTTCATAAGGAAGAGGAATCCATTAATCAACTTAGACCCTTTTGTTGGTTTATTCTCTATTATTAGTCCTGTTTGGGATGAGTTCAATTGCAATTTTGTTTTGCATAGAATGTTCTTGGGACTTGGAAAAGAAGGATCAAAAGAGACTGACTTGAAGTGTAGAAAATGGTACCTGGAAAAGAAATAGAGCTATGGATTTTTGAGGGTTGACTGGTTTAGGCTATTTACATCATAGTTACATGTCCCCCCATCCCCCCCCCCTCTTTTTTTAGGCTACTGTACAGTTGTAGTAAAGTGTTAAATTTTGAGCAGCTCCTAGCATTTGATTTTTTAGATAAATCATCACATGAAACATTAGGCATGCGTTAAAATATAGTTAGATCTACGATTGTAGAATTTGCCCGTACAAGTACACAACAAATATGTATTATCCAATTTCCCTAAAAAATATGTAATATCCAGTTTCTTACTCTTCTATTTCTGGAATATGATTTCATGTGGAAATCTTTATAGTAATGCATATTGGCCTTCAAATGCAATAGTGCCATGTCTCTGTTATAGTCTAGGGAATTTGGAAAAGAAAATTGTGTTGCTGCCTTTCTTGTTTTTGTTTTTATAAGTGCCATTTCTATAAATTTTGTGTTGGCAGTTCCTTCTTTTTCTTGCATATTATGCAAAATACTTCTGTTGATCTTAGTACATTTGTGATTAGAAACACTGATCCTATATGTGGTTGTTGATCAATACAAAAGGTTTTCTTAGACAACTGTATCTCTCGCCTTCAATCAAAATGGATTGAATCTGGAACTGGAGTAGGAGCAATTGGAGCTCAAAGTATTGGGGAGCCAGGGACACAAATGACGTTAAAAACCTTTCATTTTGCTGGAGTTGCCAGCATGATGAGTATCCCTTGTTAATTTGTGCTTTTATTTTTCCCATATAGGTTGTCATCTACGTGCTTGTTCAAATCCTTAGTTACATGTATATATCACCCTTGGAGTTCCACGTATCAATGAAATTATAAATGCAAACAAAAAGATAAGCACTCCAATAATTATGGCAAAACTCAAGGATGAGAAAAGTATGGAGATCGCAAAGATTGTAAAAGGAAAAATTGA
This sequence comes from Chenopodium quinoa, assembly GCF_001683475.1. NCBI lineage: Eukaryota > Viridiplantae > Streptophyta > Magnoliopsida > Caryophyllales > Amaranthaceae > Chenopodium > Chenopodium quinoa. Next base: position 810,372 of record NW_018743937.1, read on the forward strand.
GAAGACAATGTTGGGTCAGGTATGGTTTATTCTAAATTTTAGTATGGATTTTGCCCGCTGTAATCTGTTCTTGTGCTTGAGTCTTACTGTTTAAGTGACCTACTTTTTTGAAGTTCTTCACCCACGTACAAGCATTTAAACATTCAAGTGTTTATCAACATGTCTGAGCCTTACATTACCATATCTCCACTTTTCTATAGCATCTATAGGGCTGTAGCTAAACTGCTGCCTTTCTGACAATTTCCTAAAATATATCAACTAAATGACTAATTGTTAAAATCTAAAGGAACTTTTAAACAGAGAATTTTATTTTAAACATGATGGATTTGGTTAGACTGTTGATTTCTATAGGATAATTTCTTAACTCTTACCAAAACTGGAAATGTAGGCAATATTTTCTTAACTTTACCAAAAGATAGCAGATCTACTATGGTGCTGGGCTGGAAGCCTGGAACGTGTTTCCTTTGGTGCCAAGTGATAAGCTCAAATTCAGCCAGAGAGAGATCTAGTACCAAGCCTTGACCATTATTCTTGTGATTATATCTTATTTCTATGAATCTGTTTCCTTCACTATTCTGATGCCTTTGTTACCACTTCAAATATACAATTATGTTGCTGATATGAAGGATATTAGATTGTTAGTTTTAACATGTTTTTTCAAAAGCATAGAACCTTATTCCTCTTCCCAAAAGTTCTACATCTCCATGCTTTGCTCCTGTCAAATGTTGCTGCAAAGGTTTTCTTGTATGGAAAGATCATGTGTTGTTGACCTTAAATCTGTATTCTATTTTTTGTTGTTTGATTACACTTGAAATTTTGCAGGTTTCCAAGAGTATAATGTTGGTAATGAAATATGATGGAGCATCTATAGTTATTAAACTCGATGCGGAGCAAATCAATTCTTCACAGCTGTTTATTGATGCTCGTATTGTTAAGGGCAAGATTTTAAAATCTCTGATAGCACCAAAGGATCACGAGATGGTGAAACAATTTACTTTTTCATCAATATGATGTATTGTTAATTGTTGGCATCTAATGTATAACTATGTGCAGGAAGTAAAAGTTGTTAATGATTATAAGCTGTCTGTCAAGCTTAAGGGTAAAGATATTAAAGGTGCATATTTTCCTCTCCACCAGTTGCAGAATAAGCTGCCCATGGTTATTGTTAAGGTGAGAATAAGAAGGATTACGGTTAGCTATTGCAATTTTTCTTTTTCTATTCTCCCGGCTTTTTGTTTTTCATTTTATGCTTACTGGATTAATTGTTTGAATTTACTAATGCCTTTTGTCTCCAGGGCATATCTACAGTTGAACGTGCAATTATTGCTGACGATGGAGGGAAAATTGGGAAGCTCAATTTGATTGTTGAAGGGTTGGTTTTTTCATTATCTACTGAACTATTTGTTTAGCTCCCCTCTCCCCAACTTTCTCTAAGAAATAACAGAAATGGAAAAAATATATATATACAGTAAACTAGTGAGAGGGAGTAAAAAAAAGAAATAACACATCAATGAGTTGGTCCAATGACAATTTCATTAGCATCAAGCTCAAAGGGGGGGGGGGGTGAGGTTAGTAATCTTAGTGGAAGAATGTGTAGAATTCTAGCTAGTCGGGAAGTAAAGAGGAGGAGTTTAATTTTCTGTATGTTTAAATCTGGAAATCTAGAATGATATAGAGCCTATACTTTCTTCTGTATTACAGTTTAGTAATTGCTTTTGGGTTACTTGAAGATCTTGCTTTAACAGTATAAAGCAGCGCCCTTCTTAATATTAATACTCTGCCTACTTTAACAGTATAAAGCAGCGCCCTTCTAGGATATACTCCACTGAATAGCTCAAATTCTCAATATCACCTAGACTTAAAGTGCATGCAAGAAAATTTAAAATGCAGTAGCTTTTCATTCGGATATGGTGATCAAGAAGTTCAGAGGACTCATCTGAAAGGAATAAAAAAAAAAAAAATCATATGGTTACTTTAGTGCAAAAAACTCATGGGAGGGGGTTCACCCCTCTGTGAGACCTAAAATCACCCCCCAATTGGGAGAATCCAAAAACAAGTCCTAAAATAAAAGTCATGAAATTTTGTTCTATCTAACCCAGAAAATGTCACTGAACTTTCCGTGTACTTTGATATGACAGAACTGGTCTCAGGGAGGTGATGGGAATTTGTGGAATCAAAGGGTGCAAGACAGAAAGCAATCATGTAATGGAAGTGCAACAAACACTTGGAATAGAAGCTGCAAGGAGCTGTATCATTAAAGAGATACATAAAGTTTTGAAAAGTAATGCAATGGATGTAGACACACGGCATATGATGCTTCTTGCTGATGCGATGACACTTAAGGTAATTCTTGCTTTCATTAATTTCAATGCAAGAATCTCAACTGCTGTGCAAATGTTGAAAAGGGATTATTATAATATTTTCACTTTCTTGGTATAGGGGAAGGTTTTGGGAGTTACAAGATATGGTATGGCAGAAATGAAAGAAAGTGTATTGACGTTGTCGTCATTTGAGAAGACAGACTTCCATCTTTTTAACGGTTCTGTACATGGGAGGAAGGATGAGATCAAAGGAGTAGGCGAACGTATCATCATGGGCATACCGGCACAGATTGGCACTGGAAGTATAAAAATTAGACAAAGGTATGTTTGCAAGCTCTCATTATGGTGTCTCTGTTCCTTTCTTTTTGGTGCATGGGATCTAATGAAATTTACAAATGGATTACACATCTGTTGACTGTTGGTATTGAAGCCAATACATGCATGAGTCCCACTTGTAAAGTAAAAAAATGAAAAAAAAAAAAAGTTGAAAAAAAAAAATCTTATTCTTAATTCTTTAAAGTCTATATTTGTATGGAGTGATTAAAAACCCCTTGACTCTTCATGGATATAATATCGACACCGCATCTCCTAAATCCTTGCTTTTCTACCCTTAAATTCTTCATATAATAATTGGATTGGTAATAAGTGTTTTCATTTCCTCTCTCTTTACCCTGGATTGATGATGAGTTCCTTCATTTCCTCCATTTACTCATTTGAAGTTTAGACTTACAAAAGTTTTGGTTTATAGTCTTATATATAAAGTGATTAATTTTGTTGTTGGGGATAATGGTTCATTAAGACATTTGAGTAATCATTTGATATTCTGAGGCCTTGTTTGGTTGCCCTTAATTTCCATAGGCACTTAAAATATCCATGAATTTTCTTTTGGCCATTTTGTTTGGTTGACATTAAACAGCAAAAATGGAGTAAGTCACAATTCATGGAAATTACAATATCCCACAAAACATGCGAATTATTTACCCAACCCACCCTTGATCGATCACAATTCTTAGGATTTACTTATTCCCAATGACAAACAAACACATTTGTGTAATTCCTATGAATTTTTTAAGGAAAGTAATTTCCCATGCATAAGAATTTCCCATAGGAATTTATTTCCCACATGAACCAAACGAGGCCTCAAAATTGGGTCTTTGTTTCATGCAAGTGGAAGTGGTTAAAAAAATATTACATTGAGGCAACATTGTTTATAATGGTAAAAATCCAAATGGCTTTTAGCCTAACACTTCTCACCACTGAGCCAACATATTTTACTTACTATTATTATTATTGCTATTATTGTAAAACAATAATCTTAGTAATAATATCATAGTAATTTGGTTTGTAGGGGGGTGTCCTGCAATTGCTCACTTTGTACATCCTTAAAGCACCCTGCAACCATGTGTTCAATGTAAATAAGCATATAAATGGCAAGTAGTTTTTTTCTTTTGTTGATTAGAGACATTTTGAAGCCATCTTTTAGTCGTTTGCCCTGATACCAGCATGATATTTGATGTCCTGAGCTTGAAGCCATCTTTTAGTCGTTTGCCCTGATACCGGCATGATATTTGATGTCCTGAGCTGTTTGATGTTCTGCATCTCAAAGTTGCGCCTAATTCTGCTCTCTTGCTCAGAGTGGATCTGCCGCCAACTCTCAGAAATGGAGCTGATCTGATAGTATCTTGAATGATCAATTTGGAGTTGAATAACTGATCATCTGACTTGTTGAGAGGTAGGCAGGTAGCAATACAGGGATTCTACTTATTTGTTGTCTATAAAACTTTGGTTCTTAAGAGTTGTAAATACACGTTTTGCTAGTGTACTTTCATGCAGGAATTTTGATATACTCTTTCCTGTTCGTACGACTGTGTTTCTGAATATAATAATAGTGAAAAATATACGAAGTATTATTTTTGTGATTTGTGTGGCAAGTGCATATAGATCTATCCGTATATTTCCTTTGTTCCCTTTAGTTCGAGGCTTGTTTTTTGTTTCTCAGAAGATTAAACTAGTAATATAACAGGAAAAACCGCTACTTTACCCTTATACCTTGTAAACCAGTGGTGGTTATATAGATGAATAACTTTGTCATTTGAGAGACAATTTGTTTCTCAAGTTGAGAAACTTGGAATTTCTCCTTTAGTTCTACTCATTTCCTTTCAGCACGTTTGTCGATATGCATTTTTTAATCGTTAAACTATTGTGTGGCCCAAACGTTGCCTTATGAATATTGAAATTGAGTTAGGTCTTGTATTTATATACGAGTATTAAATTTTTCGAGTCATTATTGGAAATTTGGTGATATTTTGAGGGGGAAAAAAAAGTACAACATAAATATGTGCATGTTCCAATACATAATACCATCCACACACAAAAGTTGTTGTAGATTTATTTGCATACACAATATGCGTGTCTCCTACCTTATATTTACATATACTAGTTGTGCCATCGCGCGCGATGCGCACGATAGCCCAATCCACACATATCGGATTGAGATAAATCGAAGGTTTCAAGGGATATGGATTAAGGAGTCCCGGTATTTGGTAAAATAGATTGGTGTGGTTGTTGTTATTTAACAAACTGGTAAGAAGAAATGTGTTAGAATTGATATGGAACGCAATCATTAGCGAAGTGGTTATTCGGTTAGATTATGATCGATTTTGTCTTCGGGTTATTTAATAACGAATAAAATTTGGTTCAGTAATTGAGTATTATCTTTTTAAAAATTTTAAATTTTTGTAAGTCGTGTCTTAAAATTGTTAACTTAGTAAAATTATAAAATTGTTTACATGATTTACACGTGTGTATAAATGTTGTGCATATAAGGAAGATAATGAGAAGCCATTTTTTATTTTTAGAATCTTTGATACAGAACGTATCTATGATATGGGACGCAATCATTAGGTAAATGGTTATCGAGTTGGATTATGTCCGATTTTGTCTTCGGGTTATCTAATACTGAATAAAATTTGGTTTAGTAATTGAGTATTATCTTTTTAAAAATTTTAAATTTTTGTAAGTCGTGTCTAAAAACCGATAACTCGGTAAAATTATAAAACTGTTTACACGATTGACAAGTGTGTATAAATGTTGTGCGTATAAGGAAGATTATGAAAAGCCATTTTCTATTTTCAGAATTTTTTAACGCACGTACTCTAAAGTTGTACTTTGGAAGTCTTAAGGTCTATATTCCTAAAGATTTTGTCATGATTGTTGAATTTCCTACTTGATTGATCAATTGAAGTACTTGGATTGCGTGGTCCATAAATTGTCTTCTGCCTCTCTTGTCTGCCTTTCATCCTCTTTTATTTCTTTCCTTTTTTCTTAAAAAAAATCTATTTTCTTTCTGTGCAACAATGGCTAGCACTGACAGCACCACCACTTCTGGAAGGGTATTTGCACCGCCAATTTGGAGATCCAATCAGTCAAAATCTCAGGAAGAGAATGTTGCAAGCTTTCGTGTGTATGTGACGGATATGACGAAGAAGATGAACAGTCACCTTGAATTTTTGGAAAAAGGAATTTCAAGAGTGGAGAAAGGGAAAAAAGAAAAAGGTGAATCAAGCAAGAAAAGAAAAAGAGGAGTTGAAAGGGATGACTGCGGAGAATGGCCAGTCATCATTGTTGACTCAGAGAGTGACAAAATGTAGGACAATCTGAAGGATGGAGGTGAGACAGAAGGGAAAGGGGAGGATGCTAAAGAAGAAAATGAGGCTGAAAAAGCTGCTGAGTAAAAAGCAGACGAGTCAGAAGAGGTGGAGGAGGATACTTCAGAAGAAGAGGATACGGAGGAAGATGAGGAGACTGATGAGAATGCTGAAAGCGATCTGAATTCCGATTCCGAAACTCGTAGTGAGGAAAAGAATGTTGTAGAGTCAGATGCATCATTCGAGTCAGAGAGTTATGACTACGACGATGATGATGATGATAGTGATGCAAAGTCTGACTCTGGAAATTATCATGAAGCAAATGAAGAAACAAGCAAAGACTCTTCCATGTTTGCTATGAAAATTCCTGATTAAAAATTGGCTGTGGAGAGTTAAACATTACTGGTGTTTTTTGTTTGTTGGTGGTGGGGTGTTTTTTGAATGAATTTTACAAGTCTTAAGTGATTTAAAGGCTATTAGGGGGTTTTCTTTGAATGATAGTCTATGGTAAGTCTATTAGGGGTCAGTGTTTTGTAAATGTAATAGGTAAATAAGTAAGTAGGCTGTAATAATATATTATCTAATAAATTCTGAAAGCATGATGTATTTTGAAATGTTGATGCTATTTCTTTACTTGCTTTAAATTTCTTGTTTATTATGTCAAAGATTATCTTCCCATTTAGTGTAAATTTGATCTTCCAACAAAAAATAAGAGCTGAAAATTGAATATATACCTAAACAAAAATTTGAAGTCATAAAGCATAATCAACAGTCTTAAAAAATTAAAGTTTGTATAAAGATGATTCTTAAAGCTCAATCAAACAATATAAAAGAAGAGGCGGAAGCTGAAATAACATAAATTCCAATATTTTGAGGTACCCTAATATAAGATTGAATTTAACACTAACCACAAGACTAAAATAAAAGTCACTAATTATAGCTTGCAAATAACTACTCTGTATATTAGTTATGTTTTTTGTTTTTTTTTTTTTTTTTTACAAAAGCAGTTATGTTGTTGTTAGCAAATGAAGAAATTGTCAAATCAAGGTAAAGCTAATTTTTGTTACCAATCAATATATAAAGATGACTAAAAACTTGAGTTAAACAGAACTCTTAATATGACTATGAAAATAGATTTATGATATTAAAATTATAATAGCAAGATTACTCATAATATAATGTAGGGAAATTCTGAACAGCATATCAAAGTAATTGATTTCAATAGTAATGAATTATGAACAGCATATCATAATCTTCAATATGACTAAGAATAAACTAACAATAATAATTACGAACAACAAAGAAGAAAAACACTTGAAGTTTTAACTAACCATAATAATATTTTGCATTATATTTACATAAAAAGCCTGAATTTATATGGCTACAATATTGCAGTAGTAGTAGTTGGTTTCTTCATAAGTACATAATGCATGATTAATTGTTGAAGTTTACCTAGTAACCAAGCTGTAAAAGCTAACTAATTACACCAACTCTCTAATTTTACAATGCATAAAAAGTGGTGTTACATAGGAACATGTACTGTGATGGAACTTGTTCCTATTCAAAACCACATTTGTCCAAATGGCTTAATGATAATGCATACTCGTTTAGCTGAGATTGCACTATCTACTAAGTGTTTGGGTTTAGTGAGTCCGACTCACCGCGGAAACAAACCCCGACCCGAGGAACCACTCGCAATAATTAAAATCATGAAGCATAAATAAATAATCACAAAGAAAAGATAATGAATCTTACCCTCAAAGCGAGCTTCTCCCAAAAACCGGGGCTCTTACTTGAAAGCTACGAGCACGTCAAGCGCCGCGCCTCCGACGGTATCCACCCACAAAAAGGGCGAACACAACTTTAAGGTCCGCTACCTTGGGGTTAGCAAGGTCCGACCAAAACCCGAGTGTTATATGAGTTTAAGAGTTTTCCCAAAATTATGGAATGCTCTTTTTAACTCCCACTCAAGCATCATTTCCAATGCCCCAAGTTGGGTATTTATAGGGAATGATGAGAGTATGAAAATCTCTCCCATCAATGTCGGACAATGAGATTTTCACATTTTATTTTAAAGCTAAAATAAAATTATTAAGCAAACTAGTAATAAATCAACAAGTGTCAAGCATACATGAGGGAGTAGGTGAGGACCACTTGGAGATGGGGACCAAACTTGCTCCCCACTCTCTCCCTCACCTTGCGCCACATGGCAACCCCACTTACTCCCATATTCCAAGCTTCCCCTTATTCATGGCCCTATGGCCCGAGCCAAGCCACGAGCCAAGCCCGAGCCCAGCCCGCACCTAGCCCGAGCCCAGCCCGCACCAGTTGCTGCTGTGGCGCGGCGCGGCTGCTGCTGTGCCTAGCCGTGGCTGCCAGCACGGTGCGCTAGCTCGTCTTGCCCCTAGCATTCGGATGCTCGGGGCACTCCGATGCTAGGGGTATTTTCGGGAATATGGTCGATTTATTATTATTTTGCGCGTCTCGTCTTTTATCATTTAGACTCGACTTCCGACGATCGGTTTCGACGCTCTAAGCTCGAATTACTAACGTCTAAATATTTAACACTCGGGCGACGAATTAATTTCTTCCGAGTTAATTCGTCGAGTTGGTTCGTATATTTTGCTTGGGTGTGACCCGAAGGGTTCAGTCAAGATTAAGCTGTAATATTAATTATATTAATATTACTGATCGGAAGCGGCCTCCACCCAGGCATTCCGATCACTTGACCTTACTGAATATATTAGCATTCTAATAATTTTGAACCCGCTATCAGAATAATACACTTGTTCGAAGGACACCATTCCTTTCAATCTCCCACTTGTCCTTCCGGACAAGTGTGCATTTAGTGTATAGCCCTTATCCTATGTCTCTTCATGTCTCTTCATGAACTACAGAGTAAGATTACTAGTCATCTCTGTTACGTCCAGAAGTGTTTCTCGAAATCCGAGTTTGACTGTTAATAAGCAGATGATTTCTAAAATCCATCTGAGCACGGCCATGCATTTTTCACAGTCTCGCTCTTCGAGAGGCCTTGTAAACAACAAGACATGTTCCCTATTGTTAGTAGGGGGACATTTCCAGTCTTGTAATGTAGCTTTTCTTACTAAGAGGACTCACCCACCCGATATCTGTCTTTATAATCCCCAGTTACGACATACGTTTGGCGGATACCAAAGCGGACCAGTACTCAAACAAGAGATCTCCCACTACTCATGGTCAAAGGAAAAGAGTTCCGATAGTAATAATGAGAAAATACTTATGACGATTTTTAAATCTCTTAAAGTATCCTCATAGGTCGATCCAGTATGGTTCTAAACCAATACCTGTGAAAATGATTTATATCCTCATAGCACAAGAAACGGTGCTACAAATCATACTACATACTAATCTCTGATGGTCATCAATCGTCCACAAAATATGACCTTGATTAGGGATAATTTTCGATTAAAATATTCAATGTTCACTTAATAGGTGTTTCTTTATCCAAGCCATTGACTTGATACCCTATTTTGAATATTTATTAAAATCGAATGATCTCATTATTTAATTCTAAACCACAATTAAATAGAGACGGAGTGATTTAAATTGCATGAAAATTTTAATTACTCCAAAACTGAATGGTTCATCATGGTGCTTTACATCAACATTGTTCAAAATTTGATTAAAACACTATAAAATGGAATTCAAAGCCAGTTCATGACATGCTTGATTCCCATTGCCTCAATGTGTTTGTTGTGCTTCACTTGAGGCAAAGGTTTAGTAAGTGGATCGGCTACATTGTCATCCGTTCCAACTTTGCAAATTCTGATTTCACCTTCTGACTTCCATTCTCGAATCATGTGAAATCGCCTCTAGACATGTTTGACCTTCTGATGTTCTCGCGGCTCTCTAGCCTGAGCAATAGCTCCATTTTTGTCACAATAGAGGTCTATTGGACCCTTGATGGAGGGTACAGCACCAAGTTCATCAATGAACTTGCGAATCCAAACTACCTCCTTGGCTGCCTCAGATGCTGCCAAGTACTCGGCTTCAGTTGAAGAATCAGCGGTTGTGCTTTGCTTTGCACTCTTCCAACTAAACGCTCCTCTATTGAGACAGAATATGTATCCTGATCGTGACTTGAAGTCGTCTCTGTCTGTCTGGAAGCTTGCGTCAGTATATCCCTCAACAACCAATTCATCTTTACCACCATAAACCAGGAATTTATCCTTGTTCCTTTTCAGGTACTTTAGAATATTCTTGGCCGCAGTCCAATGTGCCTCTCCTGGGTCTGATTGGTATCGGCTCGTAGCACTTAAGGCATACGATACATTAGGCCTAGTACATATCATGGCATACATGATCGATCCAATAAGCGAAGCATATGGAATTAGACTCATCCTTTCTCGCTCATCAGGTGTCTTTGGACACTGCTTCTTGCTTAAGGTTATGCCATGTGACATGGGTAGGTGCCCTCTCTTGGCTCCTTCCATTTGGAATCGAGCCAGTACCTTATCGATGTAAGTACTCTGACTCATTCCAATCATCCTTTTTTATCTATCCCTATAGATCTTGATGCCTAATATGTACTGAGCTTCTCCCAAGTCTTTCATTGAAAAACATTTCCCGAGCCAAGTCTTTACAGACTCTAGCAATGGAATGCTATTTCCAATGAGCAAAATGTCATCTACATATAAGACTAGGAAGGCGATGTCACTCCCACTAACCTTCTTGTAGACACAAGACTCATCTGGATTCTTGATAAAACCAAACTCACTGATGGCTTCATCAAATCACAGATTCCAACTTCTGCTTGCTTGCTTTAATCCATAAATGGACTTCTTAAGCTTGCATACCTTCTTAGGATTATTCTGGTCGACAAAACCTTCAGGCTGTGTCATATACACAGTTTCTTCCAAAATCCCATTGAGGAAGGCGGTTTTGACGTCCATCTGCCATACTTCATAATTGTAATATGCAGCAATCGCTAGAAGAATTCGAACGGACTTAAGCATAGCAACTGGAGAAAAGGTTTCATCATAATCAACGCCGTGAATTTGCCTGTAACCTTTTGCTACCAACCTTGCTTTGTAAATAAATACATTTCCATCTTTGTCGGTTTTCATCTTGAAAATCCATTTACATCCGATAGGTGTGTAACCTGCGGGTAAATCAACCAAGTCCCATACTTGATTTTCAAACATGGATTCCATTTTGTATTTCATGGCCTCTTGCCATTTTGCAGAGTCGGGGCTCGTCATAGCTTGCTTGTAGGTTGTCGTCTCATCTCCATCCACTACTAGGATGTCCTGATCTTCGGTTAATACAACACCAAGATATCTGTCAGGTTGAGATCTTGGCCGAGTCGACCTACGTAGGGTAATGGACTGAGCATTTGCATTGTCGGGTTGACTTTGCATATTTTGACTTTGACCAATGTCAACAGCTGCTTGGTAAGCACTTTGATTGTCAACTTGTCCTTGTTGCTCGTCCTCTCGAACTTCGTCGAGTTCGATTTTCCTCCCACTTGTCATTTTGGAGAGATGCTCCTTCTCCAAGAAGACACCATCACGAGCAACAAACACTTTGTTCTCGGATTTGTTGTAGAAGTAATACCCTTTGGTTTCTTTTGGATAACCCACAAAGTAAACCTTGTCAGATTTTGGATGAAGTTTGTCAGAGATGAGTTTCTTGACATATGCTTCGCATCCCCAAATCTTGAGAAAAGACAACCTTGGCGGTTTGCTTGTCCATAATTCATATGGAGTCTTTTCCACTGCTTTTGACGGAGCACGATTTAGAGTGAGTGCCGCAGTTAAAAGTGCATGTCCCCAGAAAGAGATTGGAAGTTCACTAAGACCCATAGTAGATCGGACCATGTCTAACAGGGTTCGATTCCTCCTTTCAGATACTCCATTCCATTGAGGAGTTCACGGAGGTGTCAACTCTAAAAGTATTCCATGTTCTTTCAGATGGTCATCGAACTCTTGGCTCAAATATTCGCCACCTCGATCCGATCAAAGCGCTTTGATTTTCTTGCCGAGTTGGTTTTCAAATTATTTCTGAAATTCTTTGAATTTATCAAACGATTCAGATTTGTGCGACATTAGATAGACATAACCATATCTACTAAAGTCGTCCGTGAAGGTTATGAAATACCGATAACCACTCCTTGCGGGTGTACTCATTGGTCCACATACATCGGTGTGTATTAGTCCCAACAAGTCACCGGCCCTTTCTCCTAACTTGGAAAATGGTTTCTTTATCATCTTGCCTAATAAACATCTTTTGGAATTCTCAAAGGATTCTAAATCAAATGAGTCAAGAATACCTTCTTGTAGAAGTTTCTTGATGCGTTTGATGTTAATGTGGCCAAGGTGACAATGCCACAAGTAAGTTTGACTAGATTGTGTAGACTTAGCTTTCTTTGCAGGATTATTAATGTTATAAATTTCCTTGTCTAGTGATAACACATAAATACCATTTTCTAAATGTGTCGTACCATATAAAACATTATCGAGATAAAATGAACATGATTGGTCTTTAACTCGAAATTCAAAACCTTTGGCGTCCAACGCCGAAATTGAAATGATGTTTTTGGTAATGTTGGGAACACAATAAAAATTGTCAAGTTCCAAAACTAGCCCCGTGGGCAAAGACAAACTAAGAGATCCTATGGAAATAGCACCAATCCTTGCTCCATTTCCTACCCGGAGCTCGATCTCTCCCTTCGCTAGCTTCCTAGTGTTCCTTAGTGCCTGTGAATTGGAACAAAGGTGTGAGCCACATCCGGTATCTAATACCCATGAAGCCGAGCTAGTGAAGTTAAAGTCTATAACGTAAATACCTGATGTAGAAGCAACAGTTCCGTTCTTCTTATCTTCCTTGAATTTGAGGCAGTGTCTCTTCCAATGTCCTTTCTTCTTGCAATAGAAGCATTCGGAATCAGACTTAGAAGATGCTACCTTTTTCTCCTTGTTGTCTTTGGTAGCTTTCGGCTTAGGCGGAAAGTTCTTCTTCCCTTTCCCCTTAAAGCCCTTCTTCCTTTTGCCTGCCCTTTTGAACGGCTTACCCTTCTTAACCATGAGCATATCATGCTTTCCCTCATCCTTGAGCGTCTGCTCAGCTTGCTTCAACATCCCATGAAGCTCGGTGAGGGTTTTCTCCATGCTATGAATGTTGTAGTTCATCTTGAACTGGTCATAGCCTTTGTGAAGGGAATGGAGAATGATGTCAATAGCCATTTCAATTGAATACCCCGCATCAAGCCTTCCCATGTTCTCAAATAATCCGATCATTTTGAGCACATGTGGGCTGACTGGCTCTCCTTTCTTGAGCTTAGTCTCAAGGATCTGCCTGTGGGTTTCAAACCTTTCAGTTCGAGCCTGCTCTTGAAACATATTCTGTAACTCAGAAATGATCTCATAGGCTGATTCCTTCTCGAAGAAGGTTTTCTGAAGTTCAGGACACATAGTGGCTACCATTACGCACTTGACATCCCGATCGGCTACTTGCCATCGGTTAAGGGCCGCTTGAGTTACATCCTCATTAGGAGCGTCGGGCATTTCCTCATCAAGGACATACTCTTTCTGTTCTTGCATAAGAACGATGCGCAAATTCCTTTGCCAATCAAGGAAATTGGTACCACTCAACTTCTCCTTGTCGAGAATTGAGCGCAATGAAAACTGATTGTTTGGGGTTGAAGACATGATTCTACAATTGAAAGAATTTTAATGAAAAATCATTCAAAAATACTTAAATAAGATTGAATTTTATTCATGCAAATTTTCAATACTTATTTAACGTCTTATTCACACGTAAAATTTGTCCCTGTTTTGTGAAAATAAGGCGATTCAAAGATCCGAAGAAACAAAGAGTGGTTAAGCATGCTTTGGCTTGTCTTAAACACTCAATCTTCTTGGGTAAGCATTTCCTTGCTAATGGCTCTAAGCCACTCTTGGTTAGATAATCGTCGCATCTAATGCGTCTTTGACGATGTATCTCTTTTGCCACGGTATGTGAGGACTCCTCACTCATACCGATGAGTTAAACCAAAACCAACGTGCACACCCGGTGTGCCTTATGCCCCTTGGAGAAGTGATGGCACCTCGCTTTGGCGTAGCCTACCATCACTCTCGTTCGGTTAGTAAGTGTTGTTTTGGAAAGGCAAGTTTGACTCAATATTATTAGGGACCTAGGATTTCTATGTTGGTTGATTTAAGTGAACTTAACTAATCATCGCAACATCAAGAAAACCTAAACATGCATCTAACGAATAATTCACACTTATATATATAAGCATAAAATATAAAGCGAAATTATAGATGCATATTGGCAACTAGCATGACCCCTTGAGATCTTCATATCTTCAAAAGGTCTTCATTTGCAATTCAAGGCTTTGTCTTCCAAGATACGCCGTCTTCAAGACTTAACCAAACTATGCAAAAACTAGTGTCTACAACTAGGAATAATCTAAATATTAAAGTACAAAAATACTTAACGGTGCGTAGACCGTATTTAGATTTACAAAAATACATAGCGGCACGTAGTCCGTATTTTCTATCCTAGTCAGGTCCCACTAGTTGCCATTTCATAAAACCTGTGAGAGAGAATATATATATTCCATTCATCCATTCACTATTTGTGAATGGCCCATGCAATTTACAAATTAAAACAAAGTGAAATGCATTTAAACAACGCGCGCACTAGTAACTAATCTAGGTGGTTAATTCGATTAACACGCCTAATTAAAACTAGTCAAAGTTGTTTAACCGATTATATAATTTACGTCATTAATAATTGAAGCTCCCACTAAATTCCGCATTTCCTTAATTAATCTAATTAATTAAGTCGGTAGCACCCAAACTTGTCAAAATGAAATTTTGCCAATGCCGCTCAAAACCGAGGCCTAGCCTCACAAAATTTTAATTAAAATAAACAAAATTAATTAAAATAAATAAAACGAAAAAATAAGCAATATTACGGCTAGTCACCTCACCGCACCAAGCATACGCACATGCCAAAAAAAAAACACGAACACACGACCCACGGCACACGCCCGCGAGCTGTTGCCACGGCACAGCCGCGCGTGGCTGCTGCCGCGCATGTGGCCGCAAGCAAGGCGGCGCTGCCACCTTGGCAGCCACATATGGGCTGCTATGCAGCCCGGCTCGCCAAGGTGATGCATTGCCTCGTTTTGCGTGCCACGGCCTCGGGATTTGATCCCTTTTCGGGAGACAACAATAATTAATTCTAAATTAATTTTAGAACTAATTTAGAGAGCAAAATAAAATTTTAAACAAGTCTAACTTAATAAAATTTTCAAAGTGTAAATAACCAAAATAATTCCAAGAACCATTCTTAATTAAATTGGTTTAGCTTGGTGCAACATAAAATTGAGGCAATTTCTCACTTTCAATTTAATCAATTTAAATTAAACTTGAGAATTTGACAAAGTAAAGGGAAGTTGGAAAAATATGAACTTTAATGCTCATAATGAAAATTCCAACATCTAATTTTTTTTTTTTTTGTGAATCCTTGAAAATTATATCTTCCAACATGAAGATAACCAAATTTCTAACACAAAAATCGAAACTTTATGTTTCCAATCAACTCAAAATGATTAAAACATCAAAGTTTTACACAAAATAACATGGAATTTAGTGGTTTTTAAAGTTTCAATCACTTATCACAAATAAAGATTGAATCTTTAACACTTAGGAAGTCTCAAAATAAAACTTTCACACTAAAAAGCAATTAGTTTGCAATTATGTGAAAATAAATCAACCTTTAAGCATCAAATACTACCAAGTAAGTGTGCTTTAAGGGGACATAAAAATGCAGAAAATAATGCAAATAATCAACCATATAATCAACAATTTATGCCATTAATTTCAAGGTTAGAAAAGACTTCAAATTTTTCGTTAAAAACGAAAAAACCCCTCGAAAAAGAAATTTCTGGTCAGAATTTGGCTAAAATCACAGTTCCCTTGGGATTAAAACCTTTCCAGAACACGTTTTCCACCCAAAATACACTAGTCTTGGGCGAAAATCTGGGATCTGGGCCAAACTCGACATTAAAAACGGGATTAAAATAAATAAAACCGAGCTACTAATCTAATTAGCAACTTAAACCAGAAAATTAAGCCAAAATAAACCTTGAAAAAAAACATGATTATAAAAATAAACGAGCGGGGCTCCGATACCGCTGTTGGGGTTTAGTGAGTCCGACTCACCGCGGAAACAAACCCCGACCCGAGGAACCACTCGCAATAATTAAAATCATAAAGCATAAATAAATAATCACAAAGAAAAGATAACGAATCTTACCCTCGAAGCGAGTTTTTCCCAAAAACCGGGGCTCTTACTTGAAAGCTACGAGCACGTCAAGCGCCGCGCCTCCGACGGTATCCACCCACAAAAAGGGCGAACACAACTTTAAGGTCCACTACCTTGGGGTTAGCAAGGTCTGACCAAAACCCGAGTGTTATATAAGTTTAAGAGTTTTCCCAAAATTATGGAATGCTCTTTTTAACTCCCACTCAAGCATCATTTCCAATGCCCCAAGTTGGGTATTTATAGGGAATGATGAGAGTATGAAAATCTCTCCCATCAATGCGGGACAATGAGATTTTCACATTTTATTTTAAAGCTAAAATAAAATTATTAAGCAAACTAGTAATAAATCAACAAGTGTCAAGCATACATGAGGGAGTAGGTGAGGACCACTTGGAGATGGGGACCAAACTTCCTCCCCACTCTCTCCCTCACCTTGCGCCACATGGCAACCCCACTTACTCCCATATTCCAATCTTCCCCTTATTCACGGCCCTATAGCCCGAGCCAAGCCACGAGCCAAGCCCGAGCCCGGCCCGAGCCCGGCTTAAGCCCAACCCGCACCAGCTGCTGCTGTGGCGCAGTGCGGCTGCGGCTGCTGCCGTGGCGCGGTGCGGCTGCTGTTGTGCTTAGCCGCGGCTGGCCGTGGCTGCCAGCACGGTGCGCTAGCTCGTCTTGCCCCTAGCATTCGGATGCTCGGGGCACTCCGATGCTAGGGGTATTTTTGGGAATATGGTCGATTTATTATTATTTTGCGCGTCTCGTCTTTTATCATTTAGACTCGACTTCCGACGATCGGTTTCGACGCTCTAAGCTCGAATTACCGACGTCTAAATATTTAATACTCGGGCGACGAATTAATTTCTTCCGAATTAATTCGTCGAGTTGGTTCGTATATTTTGCTTGGGTGTGACCCGAAGGGTTCAGTCAAGATTAATCTATAATATTAATTATATTAATATTACTGATCGGAAGCGGCCTCCACCTAGGCATTCCGATTACTTGACCTTACTGAATATATTAACTTTCTAATAATTTTGAACCCGCTATCAGAATAATACACTTGTTCGAAGGACACCATTCCTTTCACTAAGAAGTAGTTTAGGAGTACCTACTTCTGATGTAAGCCATAGGATGTAAAAGATATAAACACTAAAGCATAGCCGTTCTAAGATGGTAGTAACATGACCCAAAAAATTTAACCTTGAAGCCTAGCCGCAATGAGTAGATGTATTAGGAAACATTTAATAGATGAAGCTGTTACCCAACTGATCTGCCATATATATGGTTTATTGCTTCTTACATGTCTTCATCAGACTCATCATCTTGAAAGACGATGGCTCGACGCATGGTCTGCTTTTCCTGCTTAATGACTTGTGCTTTTCTGCAATACTTGCTTCTCCCTGGATGCTAACAGCTTTCCCTTTAAGAACAACACGAGCAATTTGTTCTGCTTCCTCAGGTTTGATGGGGATTGGAATTTTCTCTTGTGTTTCAATGATATCCTTTGCTGGTGTGGTAATGGCAGTTTCATTGTCAACATCAGACCTCTTTCTTTTGTGTCCAGAGTCTCCACTCTGAGATTGATGGTTTTGCTTAAAACTTTTGCATCAATTGATTTATTGGTAGCACTTGTGTCAGTATGAGCATGTGCAGCATCACCTATTGGTCTTGCAACTTTGGTTGTAGTTGCAGCAACATTAGCTGCAAGTGTACCAGGGTTGGCTGTGGAGCTGCTTCCTGCACCAGCATCTGTGTTGGTGTCTTCCATTACAACACCTTTCAGACCCCAGTGGAGAACCTTATTCTGCTCCAAAGCATTAGTAGGGCCAATCTTGATAAGAAAGTAAGTTGTTGCTAGTTTCGATGCAATTTCTCTAAACCTGTCGGTTTCTTCCTGTAATAGAAATAGTGTTGCCTTAGTCTCGAAAAGAATTGCATATGCTAGCAGGATTCGGAAGTGGTTAATTATTTACCAGTATCTTTATCTGATAAAGATCCTCAGCTGATACTCTAAGTAATGGAACGCAGTTTTCAGTAAATGCAGTAAGCTGCAGGGTCCCCGTTCCATCTGAAACATTGAAAGTGATTGTTGCTCTGCAAGAATTTATAAGTTAGTGCATGGTTGCTATGGTTATAGAAGCTTAACATTATAATAGTTTAGTAGTGAAGGTCTCCCTTTTTTTTTTACCGGTATGTGGCAGATACTTCATTTCGTCCACATGCTATGCAGTTAAAACTTTCCCCAACAATCAAGTGTGTGCGCTTCCCACAGTGAGAACATCCAATGTATGCCCTAAGCCTTTCAAATGCAAGATCTGGTGCTACAACTCTCAGATTTCTTGTGGAAGGGTTGTTGTTGCCTACATTATGATATAAGTGATTACATTATTGTGTGCACATGTCCTAGTTTCTTATGAAATTCAAAGTGTTTAAATGCAGAGAATGTTTACATTATGGAAACCACAAGGAATACATAAACATGCTGATTATCCAATGAAAATGATTTTTGTCAATACATGATTTCCAATTTAAAAGTGTTAATGTGTAATTCAAATATTCTAGTTCAAGGTTAGCTATGACATGCAATCTAATCTAAAGCCTCTATTACATTGACAGTGTAAAATCAAATGATTTTACAAGAACATTAATATGTATACCTTCTTTGTTCTGATGCGATCTATGGTTGTTAAAACTCTTTCAGTAGGTGGATTCCACGCAGCTGTAACTCTATTTTGCTGATCAATTAACACACATCGATGTTTCCTTGCCCTATTATTAAAACTTATTATTGAAAACATCATTATAAGATTTTAAATAACATTTTGAATCTAAAAAGGTCTGAATTGGTATACCACTCGACCAATGCAGATGCTTTTTCACCTTCAGGATCCCTGATTATCTCAGTAGACATGGTTGACTCAATCTGAAAGCTTGTAATTTTGAGATATTATTAAGTGCATATCATGTCATTGATAGTGTCTAAATTAAGGCTGTTAAGGCAAGAACATTGCAAGCTATATTATGACTTACCTTTGCAAGTGATAGGACGTAGGGCTGTTATTCCTATAACCTTGAAGAGGTCACTGTCCGATACCAGTGTTTCACATTCTGGTCCAGACAAATCATTCCATGTACAGACTTTCACTGGCTGATCAATGATGAATATTAGGATAAGTGACTGTGAAATATTCACTGTTATTTATCTAAATAGTAGATGCAATTACCTATGATCTATCACCATTAAGTCGCGTACAAAAGACTCCTTATTCAAAGTTGTAACAATCTTCCTTGGTTCTCTTGCTACATACAACACAATAACAAGTATATCTACAACAAAGAGTATATATATATATATATATATACATATATATATATATATATATACATATATATATATATATATATATATATATGTATACAGGGGAGGGATCATGTGAGAACCCACCCCTTAGGTGAGAACCCTCTTAAAATAAGAACCAATCTTACACCATCAATTTTGAGATTATGGATGGCTGAGATTAATTATCACTTTCCCATGCATTTTCTTGGGAACACGCATTTCAGTCATTAGTACATGTTTTTTACTTTTTTTTCCTTATTTTCTGCATTAAAACACCGATTTATGTACTATAAACCAAGAGATTCAGCCATTGAAGAGAGAGAAAATGGAAAATCTGGTTTCATTTTAATTTAGCCATTGAAGAGAGAGAAATGAAGGCAGATTTCAAATGAAAATTTCTCTCACATAAAGAAAGCTTTTGAAGCGATTTTTTTTTAATTTGATTATTATTTTGTGTAGAATAAGCATACAAAATTTCATAATTTTTGGAGTTCGTTTGATATTTTTTTGGGTAGGATTTTCGAAGTAGTGCAAAAAAGGAGCAAATCTGGAAAGACGGATTTCAAATGAAGATTTCTCTCTCATAAAAAACCCTTTTGAAGCGATTCTTTTTTGAATCTGCTTATTTTTTTTGTGTAAAATAAGCAAACAAAATTTCTGAATTTTTGGAGTTCGTTTGATATTTTTTTGGTAGAATTTTCGAAGTAGTGCAAAAAAAGAGCAAATCTGTATGTGGTACAATAGTTGAAAATTCTGGAACGACATATTTAAAATTCGAAAACTAGGGGCATATCATGTAATTGGAACACTAGTTCTTATATATGGAACAATATATAATATTTATGGGACAATAATTCATATTTCTGGAACAATATAAATTGTATTAACAATAACGGGCATATCATCCAATTGGAACAGTATTTATTACTTATTTTATTGTATTAAAGGAATAATTTTGAGATGTTTCAAAAGATGTTATTATTGTTTCAAAAAGACTTGTCGCTGTTTCAATTAAAAAATGTAATGTTACATTGAATTGTGTTGTCAACGTTAAGTTAAAATGTAGTTGAAGTGTACGTTAATGATGTTTCATAAAATATATTAAGTGTTTCAATTTATAATATTAATGTTTCATATATATTATTGCTTGTTTCATATAGTTGGACTATATATGAACTAGGTTTACTGTGATTTTTTATACCTTATTGATGTTTAAAAAAACATACCATATGTTTCATTTTATACTACTTATGTTCCATAAAATATATGTATTGTTTCATATACTAATGATATTGTTTTATACATAATATAATATTTCATTCGGATATTATTTATATTGTTCCGGAAATATGAACTATTGTCCCATAAAACAATATCATTAGTATATGAAATAATACATATATTTTATGGAACATTAGTAGTATAAAATGAAACATAAGGTATGTTTTTTGAAACATCAATAAGGTATAAGAAATCACAGTAAACCTTGTTCATATAGAGCCCAACTATATGAAACAAGCAATAATATATATGAAACATTAATATTATAAATTGAAACACTTGATATATTTTACGAAACATCATTAACGTACACCAATTACACGTAATGGATGGCTGAGATTAATTATCACTTTCCCATGCATTTTCTTGGGAACACGCATTTCAGTCATTGGTACATGCTTTTTAATTTTCTTGGGAACACGCATTTCAGTCATTGGTACATTTCACACATATGGTATGGAACAATGTATAATATTTATGAGACAATAGTTCAAATTTCTGGAACAATATAAATAATATTCGAATAAAATATTATATGAAACATCAATGATTTTTATGTATAAAACAATATCATTAGTATATGAAACAACACATATATTTTATGGAACATAAGCACTATAAAATGAAACATAAGGTATATTTTTTGAAACATCAGATAAGGTATAAGAAATCACAGTACACCTAGTTCATATAGAGCCCAACTGTATGAAACAAGCAATAATATATATGTTACATTAATATTATAAATTGAAACACTTGATATATTTTACGAAACATCATTAACGTACACCAATTACACATAATGGATGGCTGAGATTAATTATCACTTTCCCATGCATTTTCTTGGGAACACGCATTTCAGTCATTGGTACATGCTTTTTAATTTTCTTGGGAACACGTATTTCAGTCATTGGTACATTTCACACATATGGTATGGAACAATGTATAATATTTATGAGACAATAGTTCATATTTCTGGAACAATATAAATAATATTCGAATGAAATATTATGTGAAACATCAATGATTTTTATGTATAAAACAATATCATTAGTATATGAAACAATACATATATTTTATGGAACATAAGTAATATAAAATAAAACATAAGGTATGTTTTTTGAAACATTAATAAGGTATAAGAAATCACAGTAAACCTAGTTCATATAGAGCCCAACTATATGAAACAAGCAATAATATATATGAAACATTAATATTATAAATTGAAACACTTGATATATTTTACGAAACATCATTAACGCACACCAACTACACTTAATGGATGGCTGAGATTAATTATCAATTTCCCATGCATTTTCTTGGGAACACGCATTTCAGTCATTGGTACATGCTTTTTAATTTTCTTGGGAACATGCATTTCAGTCATTGATACATTTCACACATATGGTATGGAACAATGTATAATATTTATGAGAAAATAGTTCAAATTTCTGGAACAATATAAATAATATTCGAATAAAATATTATATGAAACATCAATGATTTTTATGTATAAAACAATATCATTAGTATATGAAACAACACATATATTTTATGGAACATAAGCACTATAAAATGAAACATAAGGTATATTTTTTGAAACATCAGATAAGGTATAAGAAATCACAGTACACCTAGTTCATATAGAGCCCAACTGTATGAAACAAGCAATAATATATATGTTACATTAATATTATAAATTGAAACACTTGATATATTTTACGAAACATCATTAACGACGTACACTTCAACTACATTTTAACGTAACGTGTTTCAATGCAATAAATAATAAAAAGCATGTAATAATGACAGCTTTTGGCAGATTTTGTGTCCCAATGCACAAAAATTAAAAAAAAAATACAAACAATCATTACAATTAATGAAGGTGACCCACGTGAATTTCCACTAATGAAACAATAAATCTGAACCATTCATCTAATAAAAATGAATGGTGTTAGATGAGATCTCATTTTAAAATGGTTCTCACCTAAACCATGGGTTCTCACATGATCCCATTTCTATGTATACATATATATATATATATATATATATATATATATATATATATATATATATATATATGTATACATATATATGTATATATATATATGTATACATATATATGTATATATATATGTATACATATATATATATATATATATATATATATATATATATATATATGGATTGAAAAAGCCGCTGAAATTTGTCGAATACCATGTCCAGCATCATCATTAGCAACTCTTGGAATAGAAGCAAGCGATTGGTACTTTGGAAAGATTATGTCTCCTTCAGGATCTAAGGATTGGATGACAGTTCTACTTCCTAATACCATCTGAAATGGAAGATCTGATTCTTCCTGCCTATATTGTGGATCAAGCGGTCTGTTCAAGGCATTTGCAATGTCGTAATTGCCTCTAAACAGAATCACATTTTCATATGCTTCAACTTGATCACCAAAGAGCGTGAGCTTCATGCAATTTTTCTATTATATTACATAAAACACTATAATAATATGAAATCATATATCTACACATAATGATTTATAGAAAACATTATTTACATTTGCATATGACATGTTTAGAATATACCTTGTCATCCTGTATTATTATATATTGGTATATGATCTTTTTTTCAGATTTTTGTGGCCGACCTTTTTCAGCAATATTGACCTTTACTTTATACGATTTACTTGATGCATCAAGTTCATTAAGAAACCTTTGTTGCGGTGCCATAACAGAATTGGTTATTTCAAAAAGACTAATTAGGCATAACAAATTGAAAGAAACAAAACTTTTTTACAACTCTACATAAGGATTAGTAATAGCCAAGTAAAAATGCATTTGGTATAGAGATTACTACAGAATAAGAACCAGCTTATGCATAACAATTGGCAGTCGTTACAAGATAAAATTGTATACAAGGATTGACGACATTAGCAATATTTACCAGAAAGATTAATCCGTGTTAATAATTAGAGAAATTGGATTTCTTAGCAATTCTGACAGTAATAATGCTCATATTTTACACAAAAGTTGATTTGTTTATAATAATTAGCTATAAACATCTCCCCCCCCCCCCCCCCTTTTTTGTTTCTGGTTATTATTGTATCTACTCTACAGGAAAGCAATTTAATACATTGATTATAAAACCTAACTCCTAGGTTCTTAGAATAATCTAGCCTTTAAAAATTTTCTTGCTTTTTAATAATGACAAAGAGGAGCTTAGCATTATTCATTTTGAAAGTAACACAGAAATGGTGGACAAATTGATAATAATATGTTTCATAGGCAATGCTATTTCAACACACTGACCATTTGTACTTAAATAATTAGTAATTCAATTCAATTCGGCAAGCATAATACAACAATTAAGCCAGTAATTCATGGAAAAACCCAGTTTGGTCATCACAATAATTAGATCAGTGCTAATGGGTAAAGACATGAATTTAATAAATTCAAATTTTAATTATAAAGGTATTTGTAGTATCATGGTAAATCAATTTACATATATCTAAATTAATTCATCCTATATACTACCATTTTCCATATTAATACAGAACTAATTTTCTATTGCAAATTTTAGAATTTTAGGGTTTTGTAATAAACTAATTATTGTCTAAATACATGGTGCATGTAAATTTGGAATTCCAATTGATAAGTAACGATAACATTTTCGGTTAAAGCATAGGCAATATTAACAATGAAATCACATAAACAGCTTGTGTTCTGAAAAAAAAAATGCCTTTTTCCTACCTATAGTATCCAGTGTTCTAAAATAAATGCTATCATGTTTATAAATGTGTAGATTGATATTTAGTTAGCATAACATTTGATTCTCAATTTGACTATGAATTTCAAACAAGGAAATTGAAAAGTAAATAGAGTCTTCATACCTGACAGCAAACAGAGGCAAAGAATATGACAGGAACGTTGGTGTTGGACAATTGATTATACTACTGAGTTCCTTCTTTTTCCCTCTTTTTTTTTTAGATTAGATTATTACTCTAGCTTATGATGTTAATATGAGCCCAATTGTAGCAATGAATTTATAGAAGCTTAGCAAAATAATTGTATTCAAAGTTACTGTGTAGGTAAATAGTAGCCTGCTGTATTTTTTTGCTTAAAATCAACATTCCATACTCCTAGAGTGACTAATATGATACTCTATGAATGAGTAGTATGTACTTTAGCTTAATATTTTACTATGTACTTCTATATATTTTCTTTAGGCTATTTACATCCAAAAATTATATTTTAGAGTAAGTTACATGTAATCTATATTGTTTATGTGTTGCGTTTAAAAATACACAACTCATTATAAGCATACGTTAATTAGTAAATCTCAATTTATAATTCTAGTTGCCCTTAATTTAAAATTTACCATGTTTAAATGTATAAAATTTATGCTAATCATTTACACGTACTTCATGTTATTAGTTTATCGTAAAAATTGATATATCTTTATCGGACTATACAAACACAATCGAAAATTTTAAACTATGTTTGTACATGACCAGAAACTTGATAAAGTCATTTTTATTAAATTTTATTACAATTAACCAAATTGTATTTTTATTTGTTCAAGGGTACCTTAAAAGTTCATAGTCAAGTGATTTCCCTTAATTTACTCTCATTCACTTATATCGTCTTTTAAGAAAATCTTATAGATGTTTGTTAGTAGATTGCATTCCAGTGAAATTTGTTCTTTCTTTTCTTTCTATTTTTCTCTTTTTTATTTCTTTGAAAACCATGTAGCCTGATGTGAGCATACCACTTAGAAACTCTGTCACAACATTATTAGGTGAGACAATGTAGCATGGTTAGAACAAACCAATATTGTCATTGCTATACTAAAGTAATAGCTATGCACTTATAATATGAATGTCTTAAAACAGACACATATGTGTGTACATTTATCTATTACAAACAGCCACTCTTAATTTTTTTCAGCAAGTTGTTTGCTATTACATAAGAACAAAAGATCATCTTGTTTTGCCATTCTAGAATTGTAAATTGGTTGTTGTGCCACTACAAGTTAGATAAATAGTCCAGCTTGATTAATTTCAGAATCATCAACTTCTAGTTGTAACACTACAATTTGGATAAACACTCTAGCTTGAGAAATACATTACTGCAAAGCTGTAAATGAATCTAAGAAATTTGGCCAATAAGAAAAATAGTGTATTTTTTTTTCCTCACTTAACTCTGAAACTATAATAAGATTAGTAGCATACCCTCTTTTAAGCATGAATGTATGATAGCACATTGTAGGAAAATGTTTCTTTTTTAAAGGGAAAAAAGGGAAAAAAAAAAAAAAAAAAAACTAGGCTACAAATAGTATGGTAGTGTACCAGACAGGGCTTAGGATGGGAATGATTAGACTTATAACAGAATGAATGTTGGCAAAGGGAATAAATACCAGTAGTATGGTAAAATATAAGGAGTCAGTGCCTGATTGCCTGATTATATAGCTGACTAAGTGCAAGCAATCTAAGTATGTCACTATAATGGGAGCAGAAAGTGCAAAATAGAATATGTCAGAAAAATTCCCCTGAATTATTTATATGAATGATTCATTTATACCTGAAATTCATATATCAATTGAATCTGAAGTTTTATAAAGTGGTGAATAATGCCAAAACACATAAACCAGGTAGCCTTGAATGATTCTCCTATCATATCAGTAAAGATTCTGTTATTAATTGTTGTATCTACATACTATATAGTATATAATAAAGGGAATAATACTATAATTAGGACACAATAGAGGATATATTATGCATTACCTGCTGATGTGGCTATACAATCCCAGCCATTATGAGAATATGTCATAAGATATGACATTTTTAACCTCGCTAGAATGTTGTTGATCATCATGTGGTTCAGTGACTACACTAACATTAGCTGACTGTTGAGCCCGCGAAACTGCAGCGTACAACTGTCCATGTGAAAAGCATGATCAGGGGAGATAAATTGCAACCTTACTAAGTGTTTGTCCTTGTTCTTTGTTAATTGTCATTGCAAAACTAAGCTTCAAGGGAATCTGTTTTCGCTGAAATTGAAAAGGATATTCTGAAGACGCAGAAGGTCTTAAGTTTATTCTCGGTATTAACACATGATCTCCTTTGTTATGCCAAACATCAATCACACACTCAATGAGATTAGGAAAGAAGCACTTGCATAATAGTCATGTTCCATTGCACAGGCCTGATGATAGCAAAATGTTTCGCAGTAAAATCACTGGACTATTTACCTTTAGTACAAGCTCGTGAGGACTCATACCTCCAGGACAAAGCTTATTTATGAATTCAACAGGATAGATCGAGCAATTATCATCAATCACTGAATCATAGCTTCTATATATATGTGACTGCTTCTCCTGGAAATTTATCAATCAACACTGCATTTATAGCATCCACATCTTCATTCATTGGTGTTATTATAGCTCTTGTTGTAAAAATATCTTCATTAAACGGGGGTATATCCATTTCTGGAAAAGCAGCTGAAGTCAATTGCACATTTTGTGGTACAGCAGCATCACAAGGTTGGATAATTTTTTATGGCAATTCAACAAATGCATTTTCACTTTCTTGCAGCTGACCGTTTCTAAGAGCCAATAAAAAAGAAGCATATTTTGGATCATTCCTAGCTCGGATATTTTCTGTTAGCTTGAATTTCATTATCTTTGGCCACAAATTAGAACAAACTAAGCTGGCTACAACTGCTTCTCGTTGGGTTTTCCGTGGCACAACAGGAAAAACTTGCCTGAAATCTCCCCCAAATACAACAGTTTTGCCACCAAACAACAATTTCGGGTTGCATATATCCCTTAGCAACACATCAAGAGACTCTACATTCTCTTTTTTTTTGTCGTCGAGGCTTCATCCCAAATGATAAGCGTTGTTTCTCTGAGTAATGCAGCAAGGCTTCCTTGTTTAGGAACATTGTATGCAAGAGATTCATTTTATCTAGGCTTTTGTTTTGTAACATAATCCATGATGACATCAAATGCTTCTAATTGAGCCTGGTTCAATTTATCTCTACATTCTAAATACTGCTGTGGTATTTGAGCATTTAGTGCATCCTCAATATCTTTTGTCCTGTGTATCTCATCATCATCTGGTTCTACTAATTGGTATAATCCAAATACAGCAAGAGAGCTACCCATTGACTCTATAAACCATTCAAGCGACTTTACAGTAAGATGTTTTACCTTAGCTGGATTAGAGGCATGCTTGTGTCTAAAATCTTCAAACAAGAAACTATAGTATTACATCCATAAAGAAAGAGGGTCGCTAGATTGACAAAAGATGAGTATAGTAGCAAAAAGCTTGCGAATTGCATGAGGCATCTGAATGGAACAACCCTCCTGTAAACATCGATCAACTGAATCATCTTCCTCCAACAGTCCTAGTTTCAATGCAGCTTGTTGAAATGTGTTACATAAGTGGCCATTCACTGTTCGCAGTGCTTCAAATGATTTAGGACCCTTAACATTGTGAAGCAACAGCCTCAAAAAATATCTCTCACCTTCAGATGGTCCAACAAATGCCAATCTTCCAACGCAAATATTCTTGTTCCGTCTTTTCTTCCAACGCTTAGCTGATGCATCCCATACATAATGTTCACAAAATTCATTATACAACCAAATTGCTCCAAAACCTAGCTTAACATTCAACTGGAAAATTTTTGTTAGGCAAGTTCTTGAACGCTTATCATCTGACACCATTGATGTTAGCCACTCATGAGGCCTAACATTGATAGTCTGTGAGTTAGGTAGGTGTATAGGAAGAGGCAAAACCGGAGGATGCATCTCATACATATCAAGACCACATAACCGCCAAGCAGCTTCACAGGGAGAAACCCATCTACCATACTCGTAATCCCGTATTTTAAATATGTTATAAATGAAATTTAATTTATTTATATTATTATTTTGTATTTTTTCGTAATTTAATTTCAAAATATTCAAATTATTAATTAGGGTCAAAAATTATTTTGGTACAAATCATTTTATGACCCTTCATTCTATAATTTATTTCAATACAATTAAAGCTTAGTCCATTTCATTCATTTGGCCCATTAATTTTATGAGGCCCAATCTTTCTATTTACCCTACAACATTCTCCCCTATAAATACCTCATTAATCCCCAAAATTTTCCCGCACAAAAAGGTTAGTCTTATTTTCTCCTTTGTTTTATTAATTTGTATAATTATAATTATTGTTTTATTAGTTTTAATTTTATTGTTTGAAATTAATTTAATTAGTATCAAATTGTGTTTTGATGATTAAATTTGATAATTTCAGATTTTATAAATGTCATAGTTTTCAGGTTTTGTAAATTTTATAACCTATGGTTTTTAATTATTGAAAATCATGATTTTAGGGTTTTTATGAACAATTGATTTAGGGATTATATAGTAATGATGTTTTGAAATTTTGGTGATTATAACTAATGATTAGTTTAACTTAATTCCAGATTATTTTGAACATGTAAATTCGTGTTTTAATTTTTAGATTTCCGTTCGTTAATTTTAATCCCGGTCAGCAACTAAACTCATCCGATTTTGGTAAAAACAAAGTACAATTTTCCATGTAGAAACAACCTTCTCGTGGTCAAATTCAGCCTCTAAATATGATTTTCGGGCACCTTTTTATTTTCACGAAGTTTTTTTATACTTAAAATATTATCCTTGAGTTTGATTAATAAAATTAATTATTTTTAAAGTTAATTAAGCACAATATATGTTTTTATTGAAGTTTTAAGTTTTGGAAATAGTTTCTAAGTACTACTTTTGATGTTTTATAAAGAGGGTTTAATCACCCATTAAAAAGGGAGATTATTAGGGGTTTTTAAATAATTTTCAGATTTTTATTAAACTTTAAACTTGCTGTAATTTCATGTATAAGAGTGTATTTTAAGGTTTTTATGAAGAAAATTTAAAGAACTATATATAAGCCTTTAATTTTAACTAAAGGGAAGGTTTTAAAGTGTTGTTTGATTTGGATTTTGAAGGTTTTAAAGTAAGTTAGTATTGCTGTAAATTTGATTGATTGGGTATTGATTGTGATGTTATTGTTTGGTTTAGGAGAGGAGTTTATTGAAGGTGATTTCTAGATAGTAAAGTGGCATACCAATTCGTTTATTCAAGGTACGTACGAGTTACGAAACCTTGCCTTTAGATGCATGTTTAGGGATGTATCGAGAACTTAGTATGTATCATGTATAGGGATGAATGGGTTAAATTGTTTAGTTATACATTGTGAATTTTCGTATGACGTGCACTATTATTCTATATTGCAAGTATTGTTTATGCTCTAATTATGCAAGGTGCGCTTAGAGGCAAAGGTATGTGATTGGTGTAATGATTAATTTATTACTCATTCATGATTATGTAAACAGGATGAGTAAAGGAAGAATTCAAGTCTTATAAGACGAAGTTAAGGTTTTGGGGTGCCTTATGCACTCAAGGTGTTTATACACCGAGGTAGTTAAAGGAATAAATAATAAATGTTGTTTGTCACTAATAAATCAAGAATTGAAATTGGTAAATTGTTTTACTTGATTGATGTGTTATTTGATTGATTATATTATTTTGTATATGAGTCATCACCAATTCTAAACTTGTAAATCACGTAAATTGCAAGATGGATGAGCAATAAAACTCTAGATTTGTGCACATCTGAAGTAATGACAATCAGGGGTTGGGGTACACGGGGTATTAGCCTTGCACTTTTCTCGAGGCCGTCTGATCTACGAGTCTCTTATTTCAAATATTTTTCAAAACTAGGAGTTAGGTGAGATCTCATACTAACTACGGTCACGGAGTCGCGCCCGTGGTCGTTGGATATTGATGTTTCCGAAAGGAGGCATGGGATTTTTCTTTTATTGATGTTCCAAATGGAGCATGGATTGGACAACCTTGTCTATTGCATAATCCAATGAATAAAAATAATGATTTACCTATTATTAATTAATGGAGTCTTAGTAATATAAATAGTTGAGTCATGTGTCGAGTATATAAACTAATGATGCGTGATGATTGATTATTAGTAGCATGTTAGGGATTTCTTTTATGTTTTGCAGCTTGTATGTACTCAACTTTGCTGATTGCGTGCTTTGTGTGTCTTTCTTTGGTCATGGCTTCCGCCTTTCAATGACCCTGTGACGATCCAATCTTTACACTTGTAACATTGGGGAGCAGACTCATCACAGGTGTTTACATAGTTTGGACTTGCATCAAGGTGGTGGGATTTTGAGTGGAGAGTTGGTTATTGTTCGCGGTTTATTTCTTTTCATAAGTTTGAATTTATTTAACTCTGGTTTTATTTATTTGCTACTTTTGTTGGGTTTTAAATAAGGGCCTTAATGGTTCCAACTGGTAACACTTAATTTGGTTTCATTCGTTGGTTTTGAAACTTATTTATATAACTGAGTTAGTTTTTCCGCTGCTATTTTCTGATATAGCCTTAACGTTTGAACATGTGGCGGTGGAATGCCAGTAATTCTCTTGGATTTTGTTCAGGGTACTCAGAGGTTTTAAGAGAGAATTATTGGGGTGTTACAAGACTGATACTGCTGTATTTCATCATGAACAGGTATGTCATCTCCGGACTGCACAACATTAAAGGATATCTTATCATGCCCCTTATAGACATACATATAGGTACTAAACAGTACATTTAAATGGCAATTGAAGTAGGACAATTAATAGGGATTATATGGAATCACCCATCTATTATCCATAGGAGTTTTTCGAACAATGACAATCTCTTCTGAATTCTTCCTTCGATACATTGGATACCCATCTGAGTTATTTCTTATTTCATCAGAGAATTTCTTAGGATAACCATACTTGCAATGAACCAGGCTCTCTTTGTGTTTCATACAAGGACACTCTGGGTTGAGCTGACCACAAGGATCGTGCATCATATGCTTCAGCACAGTTTTCCTAAGATAATGACTGCTAACATGGGGTATTTCAGCACACATAAACTTGTCAAAGTCAGTAGGACACTTGATCTTATAGTCTGACTTTAAAATAATGGGGAAATGGGCATGAGGTAAGCCTCTTTTTTTAAACTCAATAACATAGATCAATGCAGCTACCTCTCCAAACACCTTTTTTTTCTTAATCAAGTGTTTCAAAGCAAGCACTTTTGCTCTAAAGACTCTTGCAACAATATCTGGTCTATTTTGTGCCTCTTCTCCTACAGCAAGCTGCTGCTTAATCTTACACCAATTAGCATTACTTGTCATTGTCACAAATAAATCTGGCTTCCCAAATCTCTGAACTAATGACATAGCGTTTAAATATCTCTTTTTAAGATCCCGAGGACCACCAATAAATGTTGGAGGTAAGATCACCCTACGACCAACATTTGCTGCACAATTTTCTCCAGATTCAATAGTGTCAAGTATTCCTTGATAAAGATTAGTTCTTATGGTTTGCTGATTTTTACGAAAAAATCCAAACGTGTATTTTCCACCTTAACATACATATCGACAATATACTGTTGGAAACACCTCCCTGCTCTAAGTATCATATTATTGGGACGACACTGAAGCTTGTACGCATAATATTCCCTAGCTGAAATTTTCCTATCAGATTTTGATGAACCTCCATTGGCACCTATACACAAAACAGAAATAAATAAGACAAGAAATATATAATCTCATTATATACCTTCAAGTGTTGCATTTCATGTATCGACCTTTCATTGGCCTAAGGTGATTCATCTCTTACTTAACATATAGCATTCCTATAAAAGGGCAACATCTAGTATTCTTATAAAAGTCACCAGTTGCAGAAGGCACTTACGTCTAGCCTCCTCTTCCAACAAATCCTCAGTGGAATGTACAATGCATGAAGAGAAAGGATCTGGCTGAGTCTGCAGCTGTTGTGTCCACCCTTAGACATTTTTTTAAGACCCTGAGTCCAACCACAGTCACCATACGGAAAAAGCAGTGGATATTGCAATAATGGATCGTAGCATCCATAATAATGCATAATCCTATGAGATGAGTTTTTTCCCCCTGTAACTAGAATGTGAAGACTTTCTGATTCACTTGAAGAAGTGTTCTCTGGCTAAATGACAACAACTTCATTAGTGGAAGGAGCATTATAAACGCGCTGATCTAGCACTGTTGTCTTAATCAGCATAATCTCTGTAGATTCAGTAATTGAAATGTCCTTTAATGATCGAAAAAATCTAGCATAGGGATTTAACTCGGTAACTTTCATAAGAACAGCCAAGACATCTTCCCTTAGTTTTGGGAAACAACACAGATGTTTTTCAGCCTCCACCTGACCATCATAGAAATAAAGCAGCATATATTTTGGCCCCTCATCCCCTGGAATTAAACTTGAAAGGTTATGATAAATTTGTACGTGCAACTTAAATACATAGATTCCCTTTTTTTTGGCATCCGTTTTGCCACCCAATGATGTGAAAGCAAACATGTTGTTATACAACCGTATATATCTTCTGAAGTGCTTTGCATCTTCATCCATAGAGGTGAAAATCCTCACCAATTTAGGAGGGTACTCATTTGTTGCAATCTTATCCTCACCATCACAGCAGCAGAAATGTAGTGTCTCAAAGGTAAACTTAAGCGCCCCACACTTGCAACACTAAGTAGGCTCGGGAAGCTGGTAAGCCTCTATAGGCAGTTTCTGGCCAATCAGAGCATCAGGGACCTCTAATTACCATAACCTATTTAGAAATATTCATATATGTACTCAAAATTTGAAAAGGAAATATTTATATAGACTAAGCAGAGGTCAATATCAACTTAGGCGAATATGTACTCATATAGAGTACATATATGAATATTTCAAATTTATGAGTACATATATGAATATCACCTTAGGCCAATATGTACTCATAAATTTGAAAAGCAAATATTCATATATGTACTCATAAATTTGAAAACCAAATATTTAGGCAAGACTGTAAAAGTGATATTAACTGCAATTACTTGTGATAGGATGCCTGGTATGAGGTATCTTTGCACGCTTAGCAGCAGGTCGTGTGTGAATCCTAAAAGAAGTAGTTCATATGATTGTAATCATTTCTTTTACTTGTGAATAACTTAGATCACTCACTTTACACGACTCAAAATTCAGAGAACGCTATCTACGATGCTGCATACTTTGTTTACATAATCCTAGATAAACATAGAACCTATACAGAGTTATTCAATTTCACAAAACGCATTAATTCTCATTAATGCCTAAACAACCGCAAACACTTAGATGAAGGACCAAAAAAATACTCATCTTAATTGCATATCCATGCTATACCTTTCTATTTCACTCTGAGTTTCAGTATGTAAATTCCTTAGACGTTTAGTGTTGTTCCCACCAGAAGATGATGGTTCTCGTAAAAATCGATCTACAGCACCATTTTTTCAAACAGAGGTTATAAAACACACTAGAATATCATTGCAGTAAATTAAAGACATATTACAGCACTTACTCATATCTGACTTAATATGCTGGTTTCATCTACTCAAAACCATAATTGTTCAGAACAGCTACTTTTAAGAATTCCCATGAAATAGATGACTGCAACAAAACAATCTCTTTATTTACTAAACAAATCAATAATAAAGCAATCAACACTAACTTAAGAAATCTTGAAAATACATTGTAAAATAACATAACATATATTATATAAAGGCAAATCGATTACCAAATCCATACAAAAATAGAACAAACTATATTATATAATTCAATATATAGTTAAATTTAGATGCATAATCCATATAAGCGAGGCAATTATAAAAGTCATTACATTACATAACTGGTTATATACTTAAACCTAGATTGATAGTTGTTACTCCCAACAGAGAGTGATACATAATTAATTATTACACATATCAAACACCATAGTCTACTAAAGTAATATAACATAATAACCAAGCAAAATAAGCCAAACAACACACATGCACCAACCATTTTTTCTAGCCCTACTCTTAAACCATCTAATCCTTAACAAACTTTGCACGCTTGAAACAGCCATCAAAATCCTCAGGCACTGGAAACACTGAGTGCATCTCACAATCAGCACCAGCCACAGGAGATGTCTCTGCATAAATGTGGCGCAGAAGACGCTTCTTAGGAGGCAGAACTGGTGGAATAGATACAGGCACCTGAAACTCTTGTCCAAGAGGAGTAAGACAATCTTGCTCGACAAGGACTGTAGAAGGTTCAAGCTGTTCTTTAATTCCAAGCACACGCTCCTTCACACTTATATAGCTCTCCCTTTCCAAGGTACACAAGACAGCATCAAACCTAGCCGTTGTTACCTTATAGTTAGCATCAACTATGACAAGATTAAAGACATCAGTGAGGTAGTCAACAGCCTTTCTAGCAAGGCTCTGCTTAGCTTCAGCCACTGTTGAGCTATAATCACTAAACAAGCATCGAAATCCTACGCCATCTCGATGAGGCATAATAGTGAACCATGAAGTGTACTTCTTGGCAGAATGCTCAATAGTCTCAATTGGAGTACACCTTATATCAACAGCTCTAAAGATAGCTCTTAGAATAACAACGAAGTCTACAACTATCTTCTTATGTTTGCTTCCAAGATTAGTAGGAATATCTTCATACATATTGATTTTGGGCTCTTCCCTCTCAATACGCTCAAGCTCCTCTTTCTTAAACCAAAACAACTGACCACAACGCTCATACATTTGCTTCCTTATATAAGTCACATCCTCAACAACTATGCCATACTTCTTCATAAGATCATAGACAGCCTTTCTAGTAGCCACCTCACAAGACTCTCTTACACTCTTAGTATACCCACCAATATAAACAGAAGCGATGGGACCACAGTTTGTCTTAATAACCACACAAGCAATGCTTCCAGGTTCATCAACAAATTGGTAATCTGGATCAAGGAAGTTCAAATAACTTGTAATCTGTTTTAAGAGAGGACGGAAAGGCATCACTACTTGTGTGGGTGGTAAATCCATCACCTGTAAATAGGGGGAAATTCTTAACTTAATTTCAAACAACAGCCATTACAATATAGCCCACACATGCAAAGAAAAAAACCATTTTCCTAGTAGCAACAATTAGCCTCTACACCACACATTACAAATAACTTATTTTTTGTACAAAAAGAGCAATAATTCGTTTGATCATCTTAAAAAAATGAGTAGCTCTCTTATTACGACTATCATCCAATTAAGCATATATCATAGCTATAACTATATATCCTATTGCTAGAAGGATTTACATAACCATACAGCAGCATACAAATACCAACAATTGTAAACTATAACCTAGGCAATGTATCCATCACTCTACATCATGAGTTCTAAATTGTAAACACAACTTCTTATTTCTCTACTTTCCCATCCCTCCTCCAAGCCCTCCCTTGCAACACACCAAACACACCCTCTTTACAACATGAATCACCCAACTGATCGAAAAATAGGAAACAAAGGCAATAACAAAATCACACATGAAGATTCTATATAATGACCACCTATTATACTCACCACATTACAGAATAAAGCACATAAAAATCACTCTCAAACCAGGAAAACGCACACAGAACATGCTACTAATATAAACCAAACAACAACACAAGCAAACACATCCCAAGGCATGTATCTCCATACCATATAAGCATATTTTAGTAAAGCTATGTGTAACTACCATGATATAAGCACCATAGACAAATAGAAAAAACCCAAGCAAAACATATACCATCAATAGGACCTTCTCTTGAATAAACATAACAAAAACAAAGAACATATCAATACAAGCTAAACACCTTCAATAACAACCAAGCAACAAAAGCAAACGCAAAATATCCATAACCACATAAGAGTAATGTATCATGCTATGTCCTTGTCATACTCCTGTAATGCATAGGAATATTCGATGTCATGGATAATCATATTTCCGGTATAGCAAATACTTGGTAGCTCTTGTATGACAGAGTCCATATAAAGGTTGTTGGTTAAGCAAAGACTACATTAAGAAGAATATAGCTTCCAAGTAATTCGCAATAGCTAAGTTATCTGATTAATTCCTGGCTAGAACTAAGGATTTGCTGTATATCTTTTCTATCAAGTCTGAGTGAAAGAAAACTACTAAACATTAAATTCCAAAACGCAAAGAACAACTTTTTTCAAAAAACAAGGCTACCTTATAAATATGAAAGCACCCAGAAACTTGACTCCCCCAAGAAAGAAAAAAAAAGAGCTAGCTAAACTCCTATATACTGAACTACTGAAGTAAATTAATAAGTAATACTCATAATAACACTAACACAAGAGACCATAGTACATATTCAAACCCATGTTTGGATGGTCAAATGACCAAAATAGTAACACATAACTTGACCCCCTAAAACAAGGAGGACTATATCACCATAAGCAAGCAACCTCACTGACTTCCCCCACTACCTTTAATTTCCCCCTCTCCCTTATATTTTTCCCTTTTTTTTGAACCAATAATAATCAGTTTAATAAAAAGGTATCCTGGTCTTTAAAAATAACAGATTTTAAAAATAAAATCCACCTAATCTCCTCCCCCTTTTTTTTCCTCAATAATAAATACATACAAAATCCCCCCCAAAAAATTTACTACCCACCATTTCTCTTATAATTAATTAATCTAATTTCCATAGTAGTAAACAAAAGGATATCCCACACATCTAACTAATCCAATTTCCCTAGTAAACACTAAAAAATGGACAGCTTCAAATAAAATTCTTAAACACCCTAAAATTTGATTATGAATTCGTTAAATAACATTTCGCTATAACTTTTACACAGATATAAATCAACAAAAACTAAATTGCCAAGCTGTTATTGTTAAAATTGCCAAATTAAATTGTTATGATATAAATCAATAGAAACTAAATTTCCAACTCTTATTGTTAAAATGTCCAGATTAAATCAAAACTAAATTACCAAACTCTTATATTGTTAAAATTGCCAAATTAAATTGCTATAATGGTAATTACTCCTTAATAAACCCCCGTAATCAACACGCTATATAATGCCAACGATATTCGCATTATAGTGCTAATTAATAGAACAAGAACATGTATCTATTATCAATGCTTGATTAATAAAACCAGAACATCAACAATTTGACTAATCTATACCCTATACAATACAACAGAATTAGATAGCAACTAATCTAGAAAAACTTTCAATCAACCAACATCTCTAATTTTTTTTTACATAATCGAATCCAACCTATAGAACATAACTAACATACATCCTAGCTTCTCTAAGCCTTCCAATTTAGCTTGTAAAGGAGCCACACGATCTTCATAGATGACACCATCCACACACAAATCAGAAGAGCTACTGAACCTGCAAAATTTACCCATAACACAAAGTCAAATACAAAAACAACAAAGAAGAGAGTACTTAAAAGAACATCAAAGTAAACGACAGAAGGAATAGAAAGAGGATGATATTCCCTCTTTTTTTTTAAAGGAAAAGGACAATAAAGTTATTTAGTAAAGGACGAAGGGTAAAGGCGTCATTACACCATTAATTTGGAATAGTAACACTTGTTGTGGCTTTTCAAAGGGTTATAGAAATGACTCGGGTATTACACGGGCCAAAAACTAGTTGACATATACTCGTAATATCACCTTTTCACCTACAAATACAAACAATTCAATTATAAAAAAAAAATTTTAAAAATCAAATTGTTTCACTAGTTGAGAGAAATAAATAAAATATTGTAAAAACCTTCCAAATAAGAAAATAATGAGGTTGGTAAATAAATAGAAATTGTAAAAATCGAAAGTAGGTAAGAGAATTGAATGAGAGAGAATATTAAATTAAATAAAATATAATTTATGTTAATAAACAAAATATTTTGAAGCAAGTATTTAAAAACGGTCAAAAATGAAATATGGAGGAAGTATCTAAAAACGAAGGGAATGCATGTAATAACGCGATTTATTATTCGGGTCAAAAACTAGTTGATGTATCATATCATATCACATAACTAATATATAAAGCTAAACTTTTAGCCAAATCACAAGGCAGCAACACTTGGCATTCCAACTTTTCGCCAAGTGTCGCCCCACGTTGGATAGATTTAAATAGACTTCGTAAGATAAAAAAAGTTAGTTTAGAATTCTATTTGGATAGAATTTTAGGATAAAATTGTTAGTTTAGAGTTTTATTTTCGATTAAATACCAATTTAAAATGTACAAATTGAAATACAATTTAATTAAGAAAAAAAAATGGAATCAGGCCAAACGTAGCTCTCTTGAGTATCCTACTCAAATAATTATGGGTTGTACTTCTTAAGTTGGTCAAGATTTGTCATGTTTGAGAGCTCATTGCCATCCATATTAGTCAGTTTTGCAGCACCTCCTGATTAGGATATTGCTCGCCATAAGCTACGTCAAAGAGCTACATTGCAGCAACACATAACTAGACAGTGAAAGGACACAAACACATGCAGATAGCATATTAGATTATAATTCTCAAAAATTATCATATAAATTTATTTTCTATATCATAATATGTTTTGCAGCGAAAGAAGTATTTAAAGTGTAAAACATATATATAACTAGGTTAGAGCCCATGCGATGCACGGTTTATATAAAAAAAAATTTTATAATTTGTACATTTTTTTTTAAAAAAAATGGATAAATATAAATAAAAATATGCACCTTTTACAAAATATCTATATTTTGAAAATTTTAGATTTTTATCAAAATTATGATATAATACCTGTTCAACTTTGCCTAATACATATTTTAATATAGGAGTGTAGGCGTCGTTCGATGTGCGCCTATGTTAAAGCATGTGTGAATATGCTTGGCACTCTTAGGAAGTGGAAATTGACGTATACAATTAGAGACAAGGAAAGTAGGGAGCCGCCAACAAGTTTTTAAGGAACTTGTAAACCGTTCACGGATCATAAAAGGCAACCACGACAAGGGACAACGATAGGCAACAACTATAATACCTCGTATTTTCATACGTATTTTCCTAATTAATTAATTAAGAATTATTTTATAAAAAGGGTATTTTAGTAAATTTATTATTTGGAGCCAAAATAATATTTGAACTTTGGCGCCAAAAGTATTTTGAAAACTAATCATTATTTTGGATAAGATTTATTATCCATTTATCCTATTTTAAAAACCGGATTATTTATATATTTCGGATATTTTAATTAAGGCAAAAGCTATATTTTATAGGTTCGAAAATCCCAATTAATTAGCTAATAATTTCGGATTTTCCTATGTGAAAATCTGATTTTTATTTAGTTAAATTATTTGGTGAATATTTGGTATTTTATTATTTAATTATTTATTACAATAAATATCATTTACACAATTAGTTTTAATTCCTTAAAACTAGCAAAATATATTCCTAAATACTAAATAGGAGGGCCGAAAATATGAGCTTAGGAAAGCTCAAAAATTTCGGCCATCCCATGAAGATTTTGGGAAAATATTTTGGTAATTTGTATTTTTAACTATCTTCTTAAAATCTCCTATTTTCCATAATTCTAATTCTCCATCTTTTTAATATCCAATCATTATATTTTCTTGCCATTCATTCTTCTTGATTATTCCCCAAGTAATTCCAATTTCCTTAATATTTTTCATGACATACATACCTTCCATATTCAATTATACACAATCCCTTCAAATATCAAAACTTTCCTTAAATCTTTGCCCACTTCTCCAATTAATCTCTTAAACCCTAATTACCATAATTTTTCCTACATTTTCCTACCATAATTCATGCTCATACTAGCCTATAAATACCCCTTCATACCTCTCACATTCTTCACACCAATTCTCTTCTTTTCTTCTCCTCGATTTTACACAAATCATCCCATTCATCTTTGAAGCCAATTTTCGGGCACTTGTGTTCATTTTTTGCGGTATTGACGTTTCATAAAAAGTTGTTTATCTCGAAAAATCCTTGAGGTTAGGCTCAAGAATCACCCAATTTAGAGCTATATCGAAGGAGTTATAGCCTCTTAAAGTTCTGCCTATTATTTCCTGCGCAAATCCAATTCTTTTCTTCTCCTTTTCTCTTATTCAATTATTATTATTATTATTATGAGAGATTAATATAAAATTATTATGAGTAGTTTTAATTATATAAAATCAGATTTTAATAATGTTCATGTTGAATTAATTTAAGAGGTTCATGTACATATAGTTGGGAGGGTTTAATTTAATTATTTGTGATTATTTGTTAACCTTATATTGATTAAGGTTATATTTATTTGTAGGGTGTTTTTGATCAAGCTACTTGAGAGTTCTTTTAAAGTGTTGTTGGCTAAGCGAAGATCAAGGTACGTTAGGTGGCTAGATACCTTGAAAGTGATCGATTTGAATAACATGTTTGAATGATTTATGTTGCTTGAATTAAATTGAATTGAATTATGACTTATGAATTAAAAGTATGTTTAAAGGATTGGTTTTAATAATTAAATTAGAGTATTGATTTTTATAACATGTTTTGATTAATTAATTTATTATTCATGTTTAAAAAGGATTGATTTTAAAAGCATGTTGAATTTATTAAAAGAAGTTTGAATTATTATTATTAAAGGTTGAATTATTGGATTTAAAAGAGGATTTATTGAATCATGGATTTATTATTATTTATGCTTTATAAGCATGTTGGTAATCCCACTATGCGGATTTGGTTTATTGATAAGGCCTTGGAATTTGCATGATCGGGTCTTTCCTCAATAATAGCCTTGTAACATAAGGAGACTAGCTTGGGGGTGTGCACACTTGGGAGAGGAATTAGTTTTAATATGAGGAATTGGTTTTTTTTAAATAATCGGAATTGGTTTTATTGATTATTGATATTGGAATTATTGAGAATTGGTTTTACACCATGAGTTTGGTATTATTGGATTATTTATTGGAAATTGGTTTTAAAGCATGTTTGTGAATAAATTGAGTTTAATTATCTTACACTTATCGTACTTAGCGTATTTTGCTAACTCGTACTTCTTATTTGCTTTGGTTCGTCCTGTTTACCGTAATGGTAAGTAGTGTTGCTTATTTTCAGGTTTGAGTCAATAAATGATGCATTGGAGTCCCGGGATTGGTTTTCACTAAATTAGGAATTTGTTCTTGTATCTATTTTGTGTACTCATAATATTGGTTACTATTATGGTTATTATTAATAAAGAAGAGTATTTGAGTTTCCGCTGCAAAATATTGTTATTTTTAATAAGTTGAATAGCCTTGCGTAATCACGCGGCGGTAATACGCCTAAGTCTATCTCTACGGTATAATTATACAGATAATACTAGTATTTCCGTAGAGGGAGATTTAAGGGTGTTACAACAACGATTGACCCGTGAAAGTTACACCCCATTCATAATCCATGAGATTACTAACTCCATATGGTTCGGAACCACGAAATTAAAGGAGGATTGGGGATGATGGTACGAAGTGAATCATGGAGTCACATT
The DNA here is from genome assembly GCF_001683475.1 of Chenopodium quinoa. Lineage (NCBI taxonomy): Eukaryota > Viridiplantae > Streptophyta > Magnoliopsida > Caryophyllales > Amaranthaceae > Chenopodium > Chenopodium quinoa. The sequence goes on from NW_018743937.1 coordinate 852,756, forward strand.
CGCCAGTATTGGCCTTTACTCGATTCTTATAGTGAAAAGTGATTCCTGCGATCTCAAAGGCATGCAAACAAATATTCAATTTGCTCCAAACTATTATTAGGCTAAATTGGTTGAATATTAATGCAACATATAATTCTAAAATATCGTGATCACTTGATTAAACAACAAGATTAAAAAGGAATCTAAACCGGCTGTCCAAATTATCTTATTAGGCGTGATTTTCAATTACATATTCCCTTTAAACATACAATATGGCGATCATAAAAATAATAATAGAATTAACATTAATATTGGAAGCAATTTAACAATAATAGTGTTAGTCAAAATCAAATAATAATAAACCTAATCATGATATTAGCAATATTAAAATAAAAATAAGTAATTAAATTAATTACTCACATTCCGCGTGTTCCTTTAAATTGCTACATCATGAATAAATTGTTAGTAACTTAAAAAAAAATAGAAATCAAATAGAAATTAAATTAAATAAATGCAGATTCAATTTGGTCCAAACCCTCAGTTATTTGTACCTTTCACGTCTTGGTTTAAGGACAGAACCTCGGGTTAAGTATGGACTCCTTGGAGTGCTTAAGGGAAGAATGGTGTAATTAGGAATATAGGTTTAAAGATTAGAATATGGGATAGAGAGAATATGATGATTTTTTGGTGTAAAAGAGAGAAGGATTTCATGCCCCGAACTGGAGAAATGAGGGTCTTATTTATAGGGAAATTGAGTAGAGAGAACACGCGGAACCCTAAAAAGATAAAAACCCTAAAAATTAACACCACGACATGGCAGAAAACACCGTGACACGGTGCCAGGCACCGTCAGACGGGGGAAAATCTCGTGACGCGGTGGACAACTGGAGTGACGGGAAATATTTAACCTACGAAAAGTGAAAACGCATGAAGGGTTTACGCGGAAAAGACACGAGAAAATTTCGTGACACGGCACACGTACCGTGACATGGCAGTGTTGTAGGCGTCGCTCAAAGTGCGCCTACGTTAAAAGCATGTGGTGAATATGCTTGGCACTCATAGGAAGTGGGAATTGACATTACGATTAGGGACAACGATTAGGGACAAAGAAAAGTAGGGAGCCGCCAACAAGTTTTTAAGGAACTTGTAAACCGTTCACGGATCATAAAAGGCAACCACGATAAAGGGACAACGATAGGCAACAACGATTGACCCGTGAAGGTTACACCCCATTCATAATCCGTGAGATTACTAACTCCATATGGTTCGGAACCACGAAAGGAGGATCGAGGATGATGGTACGAAGTGAGTCATGGAGTCACATTCGCCCGTATTGGCCTCTACTCGATTCTTATAATGAAAAGTGATTCCTGCGATCTCAAAGGCATACAAACAAAATATTCAATTTGCTCCAATCTATTATTAAGCTAAATTGGTTGAATATTAATGCAACATATAATTCTAAAATATTTGTGATCACTTGAAGTAAACAACAAGATTAAAAAGGAACCTAAACCGGTTGTCCAAATTATCTTATTAGGCGTGGTTTTCAATTACATATTCCCTTTAAAATGCAATATGGTGATCATAAATATAATATAATAAAATCAACATTAATATTGGAAGCAATTTAACAATAATAGCGTTAGTCAAATCAAATAATAATAAACCTAATCATGATACTAGCAATATTAAAATAAAATAAGAGTAATTAAATTAATTAATTACTCACATTCCGCGCGTTCCTTTAAATTGCTACATCATGAATAAATTGTTAGTAATTTCAATAAAAATATAAATCAAATGGAAATTAAATTAAATAAAAAGTAGAGTTGATTTGGTCCAAACCCTCAGTTATTTATACCTTTCACGCCTTGGTTTAAGGACGGAACCACGGGTTTAGTATAGATTCCTTGGAGTGTTTAGGGGAATTATTATGGAAGAATAAGGAGGGTAGAAATTAGGTTAAAGAGGGAGAAGAGAATGATTTTTGGTGTAAGGTGAGAGTGAATGATTATTGGTGCCCCGTACATAAGAAATGAGGGTCCTATTTATAGGGAAAATGTGCTGAGTGAGCACACGGAACCCTAAAATGATAAAAACCCTAAAAAAGTATCCCGCGACACGGAAAAGTGTACCGTGAAACGGGAAATCCCACCGTTAGACGGGAAACTTTCCCGTGACACGGTACAAATTTGCGTGACACGGGAAATATTTAGGTTACGGGAAGTGAAAACGCGTTTAGGGATTACGCGGAGAAAACACGGAGCAATCCCGTGGCACGGGATGTGCACCGTGACACGGGAAGAAATTCCGTGACACGGCATTGTCCACCGTGGAACAGTGCAGTATGCCGTGTCACGGTGTAAAAAGTACGCGGAAATTACACGGAATATTCCCGTGTCACGGAATGGGCACCGTGTCACGGAATGGGCACCGTGACACGGGAAATTGCACCGTGACACGGTGCAAAATCCCTTGACACGGGGGAAAATTGAGCAAAATTACAAAAATGGTCACCGTGTCACGGGAATATACGTGACACGTCAGCTTTTGCCGCGTCGCGGCATTTTTGCTGCTGCGCGGTAATTTCAGTTTTTTACCCGTTTTTAAAATAATCATAACTTTTGATCCGTAACTCGGAATAAGGCATATAGTATATCATTGGAAAGCTTATCAAGTCTACTTTCCAACACAATTAGAATCAAGTCAAAATGATATGTATATTTTAATATATGGTCGTTTTAGTGGAAGGGTGTCGGTTTTAGGCCGAGTTTAGTGTTTTGCTCATATCTTTTTCGTTATAGCTCGGAATTGGGCTTATGGTATATGTTTGGAAAGCTTATTTAAAGGCCTATCCAACAAAATAATAATTGGATCAAAATTGTATAGCCATAAAATCAGTTTCTCTCAGTTTTGCGATGTGGACACGAAAAGTGGAAAATAGGTTATGGTTTAGGGAAATGATGAGCTAGAAATTGGATTGGTTCATGAAATATGTTGGATAGAACATGGATTTAAGCACTCCAAAGATTAAATACTCAACCCGACCAATAATGGCGGTGAAAGGTGTTCATCAACGGGTTTGGTTTTGGGGAGACATTTTTAGGTGTCTACAAGTGTCCACCGTGGCACGGTACAGTACACCATGTCACAGTATGGGAATGCGCGGAAATAGGTACCGTGTCATGGCAACAGGTACCGTGCCACGGTGGAATTTGACGCGAAAAAGCTTCAAAAATGGCACCGTGACACGATGTACAGTACCGTGTCACGACATTAGGCACCGTCAGACAGGGGATGGCACCGTCAGACGGGGCACACTCCCGTGACACGTTGCTTTTGCACTGTGCGCGGTGATTCCAGTTTTTTACCCGTTTTTAAAATCATCATAACTTTTGATCCGTTAATCGGAATAAAGCATATAATATATCATTGGAAAGCTTATCAAGTCTACTTTCCAACCCAATTCGAATCCGGTCAAAATGATTTGTAGATTTTAATATATGGCCTTTTTAATAGAAGGCTGTCGGCTTTGGGCCGAGTTTAGTGTTTTGCTCATATCTTTTTCGTTATAGCTCAGAATTAGGCTTATGATATATGGTTGGAAAGCTTAATTCAAGGACTATCCAAAAAGATAATAATTGGATCAAAATTGTATATCCCTAAAATCAATTTCTCTCGGTTTTGCGATGTGGACACGAAAAGAATTATTTTGGGTTTAAAGGCACGAAAAGAGGAAAATAAGTTATGGTTTGGGGAAATTGGATAGGAGTTGGGTTGGTTTTATGAAATGGAAATATGGGTTTCAGCACTTCAAGATTAAATACTCAACCCGACCAATAATGGCGGTGAAAGGTTGTTCATCATCGGGTTTGGTTTTGGGGAGACATTTTTAGGTGTCTACAAGGAGTCTATTTATTAGTGTACAACTTAAAATTATTTCATTTTGTAAGGATAAATTGATAGGTTGTATTTGTAATATAGAAGCTTCAATTATTTAAATTTCAAAATCTACTAAATATAATAGCTCAAAAAAAATGACATCATCATGCATTTAGGCAGGAAATTTTTTATTATGGGAGTGACATATGGACAGTGATGACATCAGCAAAGTTTTGTTTTAGTAATAATTAATAGATTAAAATAATATACTTCACAATCTAATAGTACTATGTAGACTTGTCAATTATGGTCGGGTCATGAATCATCTTGGATTGGTTCATTTCAGGTTACGAGTTAAGAAATATTCAACCTTTGCCCAAAGTTTTGGGTTCGGGTCAACCCAATGGGTTTTGAACATTTATTTTATTTAATTTATTTTTTGTTAATTTTTTTTAATGTATTAAATCGAACATTACTACATAACAAATCGTCACAAAAGCACATTAATTCGTAACTAATTTTGTATCAATGATATATTTTTAAATTTGACATAAAGATTAAAAATTTATCTAAAAATTCAATAAACAACCCGTACATCGCACGGGGCGTAAAACTAGTACTGGTATATAGTACCTTTTTCACCTACAAGCAACTCCCTCCATTTTTATATACTTGCTCCACTTTTCATTTGCGGCCGTTTTTAAATACTAGCTCCATTTCTTTATTTGGAAAGCTTAAACAATATTTAATTAATTTATCTCACCTAATGGTCCCAACATATATTATCTCTCCACCAATTCTCTCCACAATTTTTTATTCTTCCACTAACCCCACTAGCTCCATATTTTATTACTTTCACTAATTTCTCCTAAAATTCCGCAAGGAGAAATGAAGCAAGTATTTAAAAACGGAGGGAGTAAGTATAAACAAAACCTTGAAGTATAAAAAAAATACTCCGTAAATAAATAAAAATAAAATAAAAAAATAAAATGAATTGTTTCACTCTTCCCCCTCTCTCTCCTCCCCGGTGTGCTGTAAATTCGCATAAATATTTAACAAATATAAATATTCACCGCAAAACTATTTATTTCACTTCTTCTTCCTCCTCCATTTTTGCATTCTTCAATCTCCAGAAATTTAAACTCACCACTTCTTCCCTCTCTTTTGCTTCTCTTTCTTCAGGTAACACCCTTTTTTTAATTTTTTTATTATTATGGATATCATTTTCTTTTTCCCCTCTTTGTTGATTATTCTATGTTGCATTTTGTTTCTTGGCACAATTTTTTATATTATTTTTAACATTAACAATAAATTTATGTCATTGGTCAATAATCCACTGTTCTGGGTCTTTCATTTTCGGCTCCATTAATTTCTTGCTAATATTATTATTATTATTATTATTTTTTTTAAAATCTAATTTTTTTAAGAATTTGATTTCAAGTCTTAATTTCATCTTTTGCGACTTTGATCAACTAGTTTAATTATTGTCCACATTCTTTATTAATTAGAATCGCTTATACGAATATGTTAATGGGCTTTATTTTTTAATTTGATATAAATAATAAAGTATTAAAAAAAAACTCAGTTGATTATTTCTTGAAAATTATTTTACTGAATTTTCAGGAAAGTTATTGAAAATTTGTTGGTGTACAATGAATTTGGAAATGGGAATATTCGGATATTCCTATATGGATTTTGGCTGTTATATTGGCTTGGAATGAAGGGCTCTAATGTTTGATTGAAGATATGAAGTATAATATATAAATAATTAAATCGATGGGATAATGTTAATTTCTGTTGCTACTTGATGATAGTGACATAAATTTCTGTAAAGTATTGGTTGGTTTGTAGTTTATTCGGAAATGACATTAAAGTCGTTCATTTCATGCTTGTTATGTGGGATATTAGGCAGTGTTGGTAGTTGGTATTCCTATTTGTAAAATCAGTCTGGACTACTCGAAAAGAGAAGGCGAGTTTGAATTATCGGTCTGATCAGTATTACACTTCTTAGTGTGGGACAACTTACATGTGCGATGCGCACACATATTATTCTTACTGAGTGTAGGACAATTTACATTTGGAGTCTTAATACTTTAGCTTACCTTTTAGCTTCATTTAGTGGGTATATTAATACTGTGATAAACAATGTGCAAGGCCAAAGGTCATGCAGGTAATGACAATAAAGTATTTTATGATGAGACCATCAAGTTGATAATTGTTTATTGTGTGGTGGTGAAAGTGATTCATCAAAAATAGAAAGTGATTGTGATTTTTTATTTTTTATTTTGGCTGATTACATTGAGCAGTTGGGTTTGAATGCTTATTTCACAGTATCGTTTGTTGAGCAGCTATTAAAAGGGTTTTTTCGTGCTCTGTAGTACCGGGTATTGAGCTGTAGTAATCTTGATATTGTTTTAATCTTGTCCCAGATATGGATACTTCTGCTGGTCAAGGACTCTACCCGCTGCACCACTGCAAAACTCTTCATTTGGTGTGTTAAACTTTTATTCTTTCCTTTTATTTTCTTGTATTTCTCTCCTTAGGTATGAGAAGATTTGTATGAGGAGATTTAAATGGGCTGATTCTTGTATTTGATGAATGGATGTATGATTATTACAGGTAAGGCATGCACAAGGATATCATAATGTTGCAGGAGAGAAAGATGTTAAGGCATACTTATCCTATGACTATCTTGATGCTAGCCTAACTTCTCGTGGATGGGAGCAGGTTGCATATCGAACTTATTAATGTTCTTCTTTCACCCCTTATCTATGCTGTTAAATACTAAATAAAATTTAAACATCATGGTATGAAATTGTTTTTTTTTTTTAATTAATATTTTTCCCCTTTGGCGTAACAGGTGGATAATTTGCGGAAACATGTCCAAGGAAGTGGACTATCCAAGAAAATTGATTTAGTAATCACATCTCCTTTGACAAGGTATGCATCTACTAAAATTTGAAAGTTAATTATGTTCAATTCCGTGTACTTTTTCATGTAAGCTTTGAGAATTTGCTTGTAACGTTACTGTAATACTGTGCTAAATATCTCTGTTAATGAGCCAATTTTGATGAGGGTGTGAGCATCTTTGCAAAATTGTCTTTAGCTTCATACATTAGTTAATGAGAACAGGGACAATCCATACCCTATGTGATAAGCTGGTTTTTATCTGATGGAATCCCAAAGGGACTTGCCTTCATCCTTTCCTGAGGTGCAGTACTACTGCAAAGGGTAAGAGAATGTAGATAAGCGTAAGAAAAGGAGGGACAGAGCTACGGACTGCATTCTCTCAAGATTTCATGAAATCATGAATACATAAATTACAAAAGTGAAGTGTCCAATGAGTTTGATTTTTTATTTATCATTCACGGTTACCAGTTCAATAATCATACTCCAAATTTATCTTGAGTCCTGTCTCACAGGCTCTTGCGATTCTTTGTAGGACCATACAAACTGCAGTAGGAGTTTTTGGAGGTGGTAGCTATAATGATGGTGTAGATGTTGCACCCTTGATGGTGGCAGACGCAGGGAACAGTGGCCGACCTGCAATTTCAAGCTTTGGCTGCCCTCCTTTTCTAGCAGTTGAATCTTGTCGAGAACACTTGGTATGTCATCTAATCCTTAGGTGGAAGAATTATTGCTGAATTAAAAAAGTTTCGTGCACAAAATTTTATATATCTCTTTATTATTTTATATTTTGACAAGATGTGGCATTTAAACTGAGATGACACCAGGGCTTACAGGATATTAAACATCACCCTTTGCTCCCCTTTGGATATATGATTCCAGATTGTTAATTGTGGTTAGCTAAACTTTTATATGTCATCAAATAAGTTCTTGTATCTTACTATCCTACTCTTAAATGGGTGGTGAAGTTTAAAAAGGTTAAACTTTTGCAGCTTCAAAGTATCGTTTTTTGAAGCTTTGAAATAAGAATTGATTTGCAGAACTGATAAAATATTATCTAACTTCCTAGGAATTCTAGCTTTTTGTTTAATAAAGTAAAAAAGAATATCAATTCTCTTTGCATCAGAATAACTAAACCCATACACATTATTTTAAATATGTGCTAAAAATTGGTGGGTTGTTGAAAGTTATATGAAGAGTCTTTATATAAAAGTTAACGGAGTTTCTAAATTATATACAATTGATAGATAAGCAAGCCAATATAGTCTCTGATTCAATCACAAAAGACTTAGATAAATCAAAGCTTCTTAGATTCAAACCGTGTTGATACTACAATTCAGTAGTTAAATTGATAAATTATCACCGCTATTAGTAGGCTATGTAGTTTGTAGATCACTAAAAACTTATTATCTTGCAAAGATAAATCAACCCTAATAAACTTGTATCGCTAGATCAATTTATACACTTGAGACCGCTAAGATGAGCTGCACACTCCTAGTATTCTCAAGTTATTTGCTCCAAACAACAATCATTGTCTATCATAATTCCATCACCCGAAAACTATAACTATGATCACAATCACAAATAGTTAAATTGTATGAACAAACAAAAAAATTGTAAATAACTTAAGAGGTCCGTTTGCCTGTTTGAGAACTAGAATTTCATTTGAAATTCTAGATATGACCCAATTATCTTGTTTGCAAGTACTTAGAATTTAGAAGTGGATTTGGCTCAAACCCAACCCTCTAAGCAACTATATCCATTTTAATGAATTTGAAATCCGAGAAAATATGTCATTTTAAAATCTTGAAAATTTCCTTTTTTTTTAATGCTACTCTTTTACTCTCCTTTTCTCTCTCTCTTATCCACTACCATTAATGGAAGAGAAAATTCCTTGAAAAAATCACTATTATGTGATTGTCTTGTGATTATGCTCGATTTTTTTTTTTTTTTTTTTTGCCTTCATGTGTCTCTCATTCCTTTGTCATACTTATTCCTCTTGAATGATAATCTATTTCTTCTATCCTCCATTAAATCTTGAAGCTAATTGTTCAAACTTAGTCAAGTGTAAATAATAGCACGTCTTCTGATTACCTTGAAGAAAAATTGAGATCATTGATATTGGCCTCAACGATGACAATGAAGATGACGAGAAGTCTTGAGGAGAGAGCAATAAAATTAGGGTTAAAAAATCAAAACTCAAACTTGGTGTTGAACAACACCTATTCAACATTTTAATTAATTTGGGTGAAGAAATAACATTGTTTCATACTTAGCTTAGGGAGTATGAAAAAATTTAAATGTTTTTAACTCGAGAATTTTAATTGCATATTTCTCCCAAACATTTTAGCGGAATTGGAAATTCTTGAATCTAGATTCTAGTATTTTTAAAACATGATATTTGGAATTGAATCCCAGAATTAAAATCTAGAACTAAATTCTTTCATTTCAAATGAATTCAAGGTTTCCAAACCTTACCTAAAGTTCTTTCATGTGAACTAAAATGAACCTTAGATAATACTTATTCCGTCCTAAATTGCTCGCAACGTTTTGACTTTTTGAACTATTCACCTCACTATGACTTTTTTTTTTTTTGCATGTATACAAAATGAAATTTAGTATGTAACTTGTTGGGTCTATCCTAATATATATTATCCAAATAAAAATCCTCTATAGTTTTTACTAATAAAAAATTAAAGATGATGGTCAACGTTGTCTCCAGTCAAAATGTCCTTAGTACTTCTTTTGTTTTTAAATACTTTGCTCTATTTTTCCATGCACGGAGTTTTAGGAGAATATGGAGAAAGTAATAAAATATGGAAGCTGTGGGGTAGGTAGAAGACTAAAAAATTGTAAAAAGTAAAAGTATGAAGAGAATGGAGGAGAGAGAATATGAAATTAATATATGATTTATGTTGGGTCCACTAGGTGAGAGAAATGAATTAAATATTGTAAAAGCTTTTTAAATAAGGAAATTAAACAAGTATTTAAATATGACCGGAAATGGAAAGTAGAGCAAGTATTTAAAGACGGAGGGAGTATGTTGGGACATAAGGAATATATACGTACAAGAAAGAATCAAGATATAATAACGAGGACTATATAATAAAAAGTAAGGAAGGAATAAATTCATTGATTAGATACACTCTAATGTAGGCTTTGCCTCATCCATCATCGTTGCTTGTGTCTCCTTCAATTACTTTTCAGTCTCATTGTCTCATATTAAACTCAAATCATATGTCCAATCTCAAAAATTTATTTATTTGTGTATTATGGGCTTGTTTCTCGAGGAAATGGGACATTTTATTATCGAAATACCCAAACAAAAACATGACCAGAAAGAGATTAAATTTCCCTACTAATTTTCTCATCCTATTCGAATTAATCATGGATCTTTTGCTTTCAGGAATCATCTTCTAATGGGAGTTAAGTTAGGATGTAGCAACATTGGATGGTAATGTCCAAGAGTGAGGGTTATTAAGTGTTTTAAGTTGATCCTACTTAGGAATGGATGTATTGACCAAAATATGACTTATGTTAGGGGTTTTTGCTTGAATTAATATACCTTTATGGGGTTTCAAAAAAAAAAAAAAAAAAAAAAAAAAAAAAAAAAAAAAAACCTTTATGGTTTAAGGACATATTCTATTGGATAACTATTAGGCTTATTAGGAAGAGGATCTTATTATTGGGAAAGTAGCCAAGTTACATATGTTTGAGATCATGTTTGGGAACATATTATAGAATGAAACTACTCTTTCCTTCTCTTAAAAACGTGCTTATATTTGTACTAGGGGGTCTAAAATGTTTTGTTTATTTTGATGTGCTATATTTTGACGTCCTTTTTCTTTCTTTTTTGTACTATTGATGCCTTTTGACCTTAAATTTCCCACCACACTTTTTCTCTCTCTTCATTAATTCCCAACTAATTATTCTTTCTTTCTCTCTATCTTTCTCTTCAACCCCACATGCGCAATTGTATTTTCAATTATGGGATTTAAGGAGTCTCTAATTTTCTTAATTCTCGTGATAAAACTCAAGCAGACACGTAATTAAGAGACAAAGGGAGTATAAGTGAAGATGTTGAAGGAAATTTGAAGTGGCAGACATCAAAAATAAAGCGAGGGATATTTGATGATATTGATTTGAGCATGTAGGGGTAGACTAAAAGATGCATTGGTGATAAAAGTAGAGAGTTTCTTTGTGGAAGCTGATGGAAACCAAAGATGACTCGTGTGGAGGGTGTTAGATATGATATTTTGGGCTTACAAGAACACATAGCACATGATATTAAGGCATGATGTGAGGGGATCTTGGTTGATAAGTACATGGGATAATACTTTGGTTCATGTTTTGACCCCATCTTGGGATCAAGACTGATATTGTTGTTTTATTTTGCTATTAGAGTTCCTTGTTCATTGTTGAAGATAGAAGGAATAATGAAATGGATGTTCAATTCCTTACTGAGTTGCTCCTCGCTAATATCTTCTTATCTTTTCATTATCTAGCCTCCATGTTGGACTTAGATAAAAATGGGGTGTGAACTCCTTAGTTGACATTTATCCTTCTTTCTGGAGAAGGGCCAAGAATCAGTTGGCCTGTGCTTATTCACATGTGATGCTTGCAAAAGACTTTTAGTTGGGATGCTACATTGTATGCTATTTTCTGTTGTAAACAGCTACGACATAGATAAAGTAAAATAGTAAAACTAACACAAAATAATTCTGCAAATAAAGAGACATAACTTAATAATATACAGCAAAATCCCAAAATAATAATTCTATTTACCAAAAAAAAAAAAAAAAAAAATCACACAATAATAAATATATTATAACTGCAAGACTAAACTTTGGGAATAAATATATAGTAATCCTTCTGATTTGATGACCATCTGCTATAAGCTTTAAACATAGATAACTTGTGGTTTAAACATGCTTCTCAATGCCTAAGAATCTGAGATTGATATGATTGCTGTTTTAGAGCAATTTACATTTGTTTTGAGGTTTACTTGTAGGGGTTTGTGGGACTCACAATGTTTACTAGGTTCTCTTGTTTACATGGTTGAACTGTAAATCATATAAAAGTTAATGTATGTTGTAGGCTCTCTTATAGGAGGAGTTAATCCCAGAATTTGCCATTTGACAGCAGAATGCCACTATAAAACTTTAGTGCCTCATTCTTTGCTTGTTACTAATATGATTGTGCTTCTCTGTGCAATCTATGATGACTTATGCTCCCTATTTTTGTTTGCAGGGAGTCCATCCATGTGACAAGAGGAGGACTAAGAGCGAATACGAAACTCTCTTTCCTGCAATTGATTTCTCATTGGTAAGTTCGAAAGTAAATTCTTTTCCTACCGAGGTTTTGGTTATGATTATATGAGAATCAACTGCTTGTTTGTATTTTCTTATATGATTATGGTACAACTCCCTACTTTCGTGCATGCTATTTTTCTTTAATGCGAAATATCTGAACTTTAGATTGAAAATGAAGACATATTGTGGAAGGAGGATGTAAGGGAAACAGATGAAGAACTTGCAGAAAGAGGAATGAAGTTCTTGAAATGGTATTGTTTGCTCATGATTTTATAAAACTGGTGACTCTGCTTTACTTAACATATTAATTACTATCTCATCTGTGATTAAGGCTATGGACCCGGAGTGAGAAGGAGATTGCTATTGTCAGCCATAGTGGCTTTTTGTTTCACACACTCAGTGCTTTTGGAAATGATTGTCATCAAGTGGTGAAAGATGAAATTTGTACACAGTAAGTGCTGTACTGCCTCCCCAAACTGTTTGATGATGTACTTTAAATTTTGTATAGCTTAGAGAAAATTTGTTATATTTGACCTTCTAGCTTAGAAACTAAACAATTTCGAAACTACTTGTAATTCATACTCACTTTGTTTCAGAATAATTAACACAATAAACTTGGCGCATATGCCAATGCATTAGTTTGACCATAAATGTATATAATATACATGTTAGTGAAAAATATAAAAAAAAATTTAATATTATGATACTTTATTTAAGCACTTATTCAACAAAGTATTTCATGATAAAATTTGTTTTAATACGTTACAAAAAAATCATTCTAGGACGGAGAGAGTAACTTGTTATTGTATTATACGGTGGATTGATTACTTTTTACAAATTCAAGATATAGCTTATACTTGCCATGCAAATTATGAATTCTTTCTTACAATGACCGAAAACTGACATTGGTAACAAATAGGTTCACAGCATTACCTTTTGTAAAATTGATACAAGTCCTGATTTTTCTTGAAAACCTTGTGGGCATATTGCTTATCCCCGCATTGTAACTGCATTTCCATCTAGTCACCAAGTTTCTATATTCTGCTAAATTAGATTTTAGTTTGTTATGGTCAACAGCTGAATTTTCTTCCTGATATTTTCAGCTTTGCTAACTGTGAACTGCGCTCAATGGTTTTCGTGGACAAAAGGTGGGTCTATATTAACATTTGTTTGAGCATTGTTCCACAACAACCCTTCAACTCATTGTGTTTATGGTTACGTTATATCTTTTGCAGTATGGCGAGTTCTGATTCATCAGAGACAAACTTCCCTGGTAAAATTCCAAATGGACCAGATCTTCCTAGTGATGCTGCAGATGAGAAGCTCACATAAAAGTAAATCCAAAGTCAATACAACACTATATATGATTTGTTGACAGGAAGAACTGTCTAGTTTGCTTGATTGATTGAATATTGATCACCAACACTTAATCTTCCCTTCATTTTTAGATTTGAAACTGTGGCAAGTAGCCAAGTAATACTCAGTATTCTGGAACCTTTTCAGCTGGAGTACTGGAGGTCTGAAGCATATAGTCACCGAAATTCGGTTATAATGAATAATTACAGAATTGTAATCAACCCAGCAAACTGGGTATAAAAACAGGTTATATTCTTTGTCATGATCTGACATCGTGACATATTTGGAACATTTTTTTTAATGTGTAATTTGCCTTAACAATTACTAGAACTTGATTTTTCATCTTCTCTTACAATTTTGAAAGTGAGTGTCCACGCTTTCACCACTGCCGATGAAGCGCCATGTTTTCTTATCAAATAAGCTAATAATCGCGATAGTGATTTTATTAATGAAACCTCAACTGATGCACATTAGACCTTTAAATATTATGAAGTACTATCATTGGCGCCATTATATTGAGAAAATGAGAATCAATAATCATTCAAGTAAGCACGATTTTGTATAATTGGTTAAAGTGTACTAAAATGATTGGAAATTGGAATAGCATAGCATCTACGTAGTAGTACGGAGTAACATGGTAATAGAAGGTAGTGCGGCGCCATGCCTAAGCAAGACATCAGACATGCTTGAAACTTGAAATCGTCCACTTTTAGTTTTTTTTTTAAAAAAATATTTGAGCACTTGTATACTTTTATCATTGATTTCGGACTAGTTTAGACAGCATCAAGACAACAATCTATTATGAGTTATTGAGAGTGAAGGATATCTCAAGTGATTAGAACTTTCTCTTGATTTTAGAATATCCTAGGATCGTTTCTTACCCCGCCCTTGTGGCTCTTTAAACAACAACAAATAAATAAATAAATTAATTAATTAATAAATAAAACGTAGATGTTAGAATACATATTTTGTTATATACGGACACCCTCCATGTTTTTACGTGAGCTAATTATTTAAAGAGGTCAATTTGCATATCTAAAGTAGACTAGTAGACTTAGGGCGTGTTCTCTTACGTTGAAATTCAGTTCAGTTCAGTTCAGTTCAGCTCAGTTCAGTTCAGCTGAGTTCAGTCAATGAGAACAATTTCATGTGTTTGATTTCACTTTTAGAATTTTAAACAATTATGTGAATGTTACTCAAAATTAAGTTGTCTTTATTAATGGATTGGGAGGGACGAATCCATTATGAAACACATGAATTCAATGTTAGGATTAATTCCTAGAATATACTTAATCCTCATATTAAATTAATCGGTAAAACATAATTGCGGAAGCGCACTTGATTCCGTGTCAATTGATCGTGCCCCTTCTTGATTACGCGTCTTCTAGCAGATACACACGCTAGGGTTTCTCTCTATTGATGGGATATAACTGAGAGTCTATTGTGTGTACTACTAGGGACCATAACCCTAGATGTCTATTTATATATATAGACACCCTTCCCTAATTTGCCCATCATGCATTAGAAAAGATCCGACGGTCTCTACACATAAAACTAAACCCATACTCTATAAAAGACGTAACAAGCCCAATAATAATAATAACTTAAATGGATCACTTGAATTTTGGGCTAAACTACATGACAACGTATAAAGACAATCATTACCGTATAGTCCACATACATTATTATTGTATTTAGGTTCATAAATTTTTAACAGGTGAGTGGGGGGGGGGGAATTTTAAGATGCACCATGGTGCACCTAGAAATAGGTGCACCACGCCTATACTTTTGAACAATTAGTAAAAAAAATCTAAACAATTGCAAATTTTGAACATGTAGTAGAAACTTCTGAACATCGCAAATTTTGAACATTTAGTAAAACAATCTGAACAATCGCAATGCAGCACACTTATAATTTTGAACTTTTAGTAAAAAAATATGAACAATAACAAATTTTGAACATATAGTAAAAAAATCTGAACAATCGCAAATTTTGAATTATTACGAGTCAGACAAATTTTGAGCTAACTCGTAATAATTCAATAGTTTTGTAATATAAACTGAACATTTAATGTATACAAAATGAACATTTCTTAATAAAATATGAACATAAAAATTGCATGTTTATGTTCAATTATTGTGACGTGTTCATAATTTTGTACTAAATATTCATTTTTTGCAAAATGTTCAATTTTTTTTTTATTAAATGTTCAAAAGTATATTCGTGGTGCACCTATTTCTAGGTGCACCATGGTGCACATAATACTAATTGGAGTTGGGGTGACAATTTGGGTAATTGGGTCGGGTTCGCTGAGAACGGGTTAGGTCTATTTTAAAATTGAGTCATGCTAAACTATTATCTCCAAATGAGTCAAAATCAAAATCGGATTTTTTTCAAGGTTAAATTGGATACGATAAGAGAGATCAGTTTTTAACACCTTTACAAGTGGTTTAATTGAAACCATTCTCGTGATTATAACTTGTAGTTCAATATTTCAAAACAGGGAACATGGCATTATTCTTATGATTCTGAGTCATCTATCTTTAGATTCTTATGTTCTAAATTCATACTTCAATACTTCAAAAGTGAGGAACATGACTAAACCTGGGCACCGTGCCGGGCCGGGCCGCCGCGGGCCGTGCCTGGCGGGCCACGGGCTGGTTCGTGCCGTGCCCGTCGTGCCGGCGGGCCCAGGATTTCGTGCCGTGCCGTGCCGGCCATTTTCACAGGCCAGCCCACGGCACGACACGGCCCTCGTGCCTGGCGGGCTAGTGCCGTGCCGGCCACGTGCCGGCCTGCGGGCTGGCAGCGGGCTGGTGCAGTTTTCAAATAATTTTTTTTTTTTTTTTTTTTTTATATGACAACATTATAAATTAATAAGTTTATAATGTATATAAGTTATAAAATTATAATTATAAGTTTTATAAGGTTATAACTTATAAGTTTATAACTTATAAGTTATAAGTTTTTAAGTTATGAATTTTATAATTATAAGTTGAATATTTATGTTTTATAATTTGTATATTCAATATTTATATTTATATATTTACTTTATACTATTACTTTAAAATTTAATGTTTATAATTTATTAGTAATTGGTATAATTTTATTTTTTTTTAATATGAATTTACAAATTGTAACAAAACGGGGAAAAAAGGCAAATTGGACTTTGGATGTGAATAATGCGTACTTTATATTATTATTACTTGAGTTGAGAAAATTGTACAATGATAAAAATGATAAAAATCATACAATGATGGTATTAAACAAAAATTGGAAAATGATAAAATTGATATTTTTAAAATCGTACAATATACAATAATTGTCTATTCTTCTTCTCCTTCTTCTTGCTCGTCTTCGTCTTCGCCTTCTCCTTCAAGGTCATCGGCTAGTTGCATAGATTGGGAACTAGCCGAACCCGAACCGGAAGCGGAGGTTCCTTCTTCGTTGTCGTTGTGGTCGTAAGAACGGTCTTGTGAGCGATTTTCCGCATCCAACCAATCTTTGAAACACACGCACATTTCTAGTGTTTCAGGTTTTAGACTTGTTCTTCTATCGTCTAAAACCCTTCCGGATGCGCTGAAAGCTCGTTCGGAGGCGACGGAGGAAACTTGGATAGCAAGAATGTCTCGTGCCATTGCCGCCAAAGTTGGATGCTTCGAGCTTTGTTGTTTCCACCATGCAAGGAGGTCGAGGCTGTTTATCTCATCGTCGTCCATGCCTTTGGTGAAGTCGTAACTCAGGTACATCTGCAACTCCGAGACGTCGCTTTGCGTTCTCCTGATTGATGAATCACCTGAAAACCTTGAAATCAAGTTAGTAGCTTGTGAAAATAAATGTTTGGCCTTCTTACTTACGTTTTTGGATGGTTGGGAAGGCCCTGAGCGAGGAACGGTGCCATATTTGGCTTCATAGACTCTATATAAAGCAAAAAACTGATCCTTCACATTAGTCTTATAGTTTTCTACATCATCGTCAAGAAACATGCATTGAAAGTAAATGTCAACTAACATAAATGTGTTTTCATACTTTTGCCTAGGATCTAATATGGAAGCAAAAATATAAATCAAAGGAATCTCACTATAATATTTACGCCACTTTTTTTCCATTGCTGGAAGATACTGATCATAATCACTTTGATGGCGATGATCAGCGAAAAGTTGGGCGAGTAAGCATGCATTAGAAAGAAAGTTTTGAGCACAAGGATTGTAAACAGTAGAAAAACAATACGTCATGTTATATAATAACTGTAAAAATTGCATATATATTTCACAGTTATTCCAATCATCATCATACAAAGCATTTTGTGGAAAATTTTGGTTGTAAAATAATGTTAACGGGCCCTTGTACTCAATTGCCTTTGTTAACATGTCATAGGTGGAATTCCACCTAGTTGGGCAATCGGTTCTAATTTTTATTACCCTTATCTTTTGTTGTTTTAGAAAACTCTTCCATTCTTGGTATCTCATGTTAGAGCTATTAATAGACATAATAGCATCTCTGATTTTGCTGTAGTATGGGCCAATTGCCCGAACTCCATCCTGTACACATAAGTTAAGTACATGGCAAACACATCTAGTATGAAGAGCTTCACCGTCTAATAGTACATCGGTTAAGTTTTGTTTGATAAGATTAGCTGTGTATGTCATAGAGGTTGCATTATCAAAAGTCATAGACATCATTTTATCTCGAAGGTTGTATTCGTCTATTGCTTGCATTAAATGGTGAGCAATGTTAATGCCGGTGTGTGGGTATTCCAGCATTTTGAAATGTATTATTCTTTTTTGTAACATCCATTGATCATCTACCCAATGGCAAGTCACACATAAATAGTGATATTTATAACCACTATCCCAAGAATCGGCTGTTAAAGATACTCTACAGTTAAGGTTACTCAATTCGGCTTGTAACCGGACTTTGTACTCTAGGAAATTTTTCATTGCGGCGGAACGAACGGTTTTCCTAGAGATTCTTTTATGTTAGGGTTGTAGTGCTTTGTTAATGTAGGTGTTGAATGCGTCACTTTCCGAGAAAAGAAAAGGTTGTTCGGCGTGTACTATCATTTTTCCTAGTTCATCCCTATCCCTCTCATAGTTGTATGTAAAGCCGTATGGATGGAATTGGGAAATTTTGGGCTGGGTTTGATCACTAGCTGGTTTTGCACAAGCTTTCATGTGTCTAGATAAGTGTCCCGTCCCGTTTTTGGTAACTGCCGTGAATACACTATTACATGTTTTACATTTTGCCCATTGTTCACCATCTTTACTTAGGACAAAATAACGCCATACCTCACTCCTTCGGTTTTTCAAAAGTAGCATCTCAGTTTCGGTTAACCATTCATGATGTGTGTGATGGTTAGTAGTGGGACTAGTGGGACTGGCAGTAGAAGGGGTAGAACCGGAGGGAATTCGGGTACTTTCTTGGCTACCTTGGCTAGAACAATAGTTTTGTTGATCACCGATATAATTAGGTGGAAATTGGTATGGTGGTAATGGAAATTGGTTTAGTGGTGGTGCTGGAAATCCCGACGTATTATATGGCTCATAGCCCGGGGGGAAGTAAATGGGGTCATTGGGTTGACTCGTAATTTGGGAGCTCGTTGTATTTGGTGGTTCCCTAGAACTACTACTACGGATAAGTCGGCCTTTCCCCCTAGACCTAGATGATGGGTTGTTCGATGCCATAATTAACAATTAATTTTTTAATAAAAAGTGGTTAACTATAATAATAATAATTAATAACAACAATTTTAACAATAAAAATATCAATAATATTAATTAATAACAACAACTATAACAATAACAATAACAACAAAAATAAATAATAACAACAATTGTAACAATAATAATAATTAATAACAACAACAATAACAATTAACAACAATAATAATTAAACAAGATTATTCTAATAATAACAATAAAACAATAATAAATTTAAGATTAGTTTAGATCTTACAACCGTGCTTCAACGCTCCACTAATTACGATTACGAACTTTTTAATTTTTTCCGATATTAGGAAAATAATTAGAGAATTTAAGAGAATAATTAGAGAGTTTAAGAAAATAAGGATTATTAGAGATTTAGAGAATATAAGAGATAAGAAGAAGAGATTGTGATTTTGTGATTTGGGAATGAAATGGAGGTGAGTATTTATAGAATTTTTGGGGAGCAAATTGGCAAAAAACTAGTCGTTTTTTAGCCATTTTTTTGGCTTATTAAGGAGCTAGAATAAACGGTAACATTACCGTTGGCCCGCGGGCCGTGCCTACGGGCCGGCACGGCGGGCCAGCACGGCGGGCCATGCCCGTGCTCGTGCCGGGCCGTGCCTGGGAATTCTCAACCCTGTCCGTAGCACGGCCCGTGGCACGGGAGTTGAACTTCGTGCCGTGCCGTGCTTGAATTCGGGCCGTGCCGGGCGGCACGCGGGCCAACCCGGCCCGTGCCCAGGTTTAAACATGACTTTATTCTTATGATCTTGAGTCGTCTTCTTTGGATTCTTAAGTTCAAACTCTACCCCTTGTGGATATGAATATAACTAGGGATGTCAATGGGGCGGGGCGGGGCGGATGTTGGCCTTCCCATCCCCATCCCCACCTAATATTTTCATCCCCATCCCTGCGGCAAGTCCAATTTTCATCCCCATCCCCACCCCACCGAGTACAACTCCAAAACCATCCCCGCCCCATCCCCCACTTAGATATCCATCCCCACCTAATCCCCACCAAAGACCCGCCTAATCCCCACCCAAGATCCGCCTAATTAATATCCGTATCTCAAATACACAATCTTACATAATTAATACGAATTATAAAATAAAACATTCTATACACATTTTTGTGTTATAATATAAGTGTCGTACAAAGTATTATAATTAATATTGTATTTCATATGATTATTTTATAAATAGAATAAAAGTATGTAATTTTACTTTAAAAGATATATAGAGGTGGGTATGAGGTGGGGATGAGATGGGTACGAAGTGGGGCGGGGGGCGGATACAACTTAAAATCCACCCCCGCCCCATCACCCATAGCGGGTATGGTTTTTATCCCCATCCCCATCCCCGCCCCACCACCCGCCAAACCGAGACCCATCCCCGCCCCAATGGGCGCGGGGATGGGGCAGGTCTCCTATTTGATCCGCCCCACTGACATCCCTAAATATAACCAACCTCCGCTCTCAAATAGTTACACATTTTAACTTTCACGCTTGTTAATGTATAGTTTTAATCACTTTTACCTCCAATCATGGATAAACAAAGAAAATAAAATTAATAATGTGAATATATTAATGGAGAAAAATCTAGCTAGATTTCACAAAACTAAATTTTACCTATTATATAAATCAACAAAAGTGGAGAAAGTAAATAGTGCAAATTTTGTGTTAGAAATTTGATGTGTTTGATTTCACTTTATGTTAGAATTTTAAACAATAATGCAATTGTGTGAATCATACCCAAATTTAAGTTGTCTTTACTCTTTATTAATGGATTGGTAGGGACAAATCCACTATGAAACAGATGAGTTCAATTCAATGAATTTGTCAATATGGGATTCTTAGGGACAAATGCACTCTTTAACAGGTGAGTTGTAATCCCCCGTATTTTTAAATATGTTATAAATGAAATTTAATTTTATTCATAATATCATTCTGTATTTTTTCGTAATTTAATTTCAAAATATTCAAATTATTAATTAGGATCAAAAATTATTTTGGTACAAATCATTTTATGAACCTTCATTCTATAATTTATTTCAATACAACTAAAGCTTAGTCCATTTCAATAATTTGGCCCATTAATTTTATGAGGCCCAATCTTTCTATTAACCCTACAACATTCTCTCCTATAAATACCCCATTAATCCCCAAAATTTTCCCACACGTTAGTCTTATTTTCTCCTTTGTTTTATTAATTTGTAGAATTATAATTATTGATTTATGGGTTTTGATTTTATTGTTTGAAATTAATTTAATTAGTATCAAATTGTATTTTGATGATTAAACTTTATAATTTCAGATTTTATAAATGTCATAATTTTCAGATTTTGTAAATTTTATAACCTAGGGTTTTTTAATTATTGAAAATCATGATTTTAGGGTTTTTATGAACAATTGATTTAGGGCTTTTATAGTAATGATATTTTGAAATTTTGGTGATTATAACTAATGATTAGTTTAACTTAATTCCAGATTATTTTGAACACTTAAATTCGTGTTTTAATTTTTAGATTTCCGTTCGTTAATATTAATCCCGTTTTAATCCCGATCAGGTTCTGAACTCATCCGATTTTGATGAAAAAGTAGTGTTTTTCATGTGGAAACAACGTTTTAAGAAAGAATCACTACCTTTTGTAGTGCGCACCACCCTCTCGTGGCCAAATTCAGCCTCTAAATATGATTTTCGGGCAGTTTTTTTATTTTAACGAAATTTTTTTATACTTAAAATATTATCCTTGAGTTTGATTGATAAAATTAATTATGTTTAAAGTTAATTAAGCATAAATATATATGTTTTTATTGAAGTTTAAGTGTTGAAAATAGTTTCTAAGTACTACTTTTGATGTTTTATAAATAGGGTTTAATCACCCGATTATAAGGGAGATTATTAGGGGTTTTTAAATGATTTTAAGATTTTTATTAACCTTTAAACTTGCTGTAATTTCATGTATGAGAGTGTATTTTAAGGTTTTTATGAAGAAAATTTAAAGAACTATATATAAGCCTTTAAGTTTAACTAAAGGGAAGGTTTTAAAGTGTTGTTTGATTTGGATTTTGAAGGTTTTAAAGTTAGTTAGTATTGCTGTAAATTTGATTGATTGGGTATTGATTGAGATGTTATTATTTGGTTTAGGAGAGGAGTTTATTGAAGGTGATTTCTAGTTAGTAAAGTGGCATACCAATTCGTTTATTCAAGGTACGTACAAGTTACGAAACCTTGCTTGTAGGTGCATGTTTAAGGACGGATCGAGAACTTAGTATCATGTATAGGATTGACTGGGTTAAATTGTTTGGTTATACATTGTGAATTTCATATGATGTGCACTATTTTATATTGCAAGTATTATTTGTGCTCTAATTATGCAAGGTGCGCTTAGAGGCAAAGGTATGTGATTGGTGCAAATATTAATTTATTACTCATTCATGATTATGCAAACAGGATGAGTAAAGGAAGAATTTAAGTCTTATAAGACGAGGTTAAGGTTTTGGGGTGCCTTATGCACTCAAGGTGTATATACACCGAGGTAGTAAAGGAATAATTAATAAATGATGTTTGTCACTAATAAATCAAGAATTTAAATTGGGAATTTGCCATGTTTGGTTGAATTGTGTTTGGAATGTTTGTAATGTATATGAGTAATAAATCTTGTATTGTAATGTATATGAGTCATCACCAAATCTAAACCTGTAAATCACGTAAAGTGCAAGATGGATGAGTAATAAAACTCTGGATTGGTGCACATCTGGAGTAATGACAATCAGGGGTTGGGGTACATGGGGTATTAGCCGTGTACTTTTATCGAGGCCGTCTGATCTACAAGTCTCCTATTTCAAATATTATTTTTTTAAAACTAGGAGTTAGGTGAGATCTCATACTAACTACAGTCACGGAGTCGCGCCCGTGGTCGTTGGATTTTTATTGATGTTTCCGAAAGGAGGCATGGGGTTTTTCTTTTATTGATGTTCCAAATGGGACATGGGTTGGACAACCTTGTTTATTGCTAAATCCAATTAAATAAATAAATGAGTTAGTTAATATTAACTAGTGAAGTCTTAATAAATCTGATGGTTGAGTCATGTGCTAAGTCTATAATTTATTGATGCTTATGCTTGATTATTAGTAGCATGTTAGGTATTTCTTAATTTATTTCGCAGCTTGTATGTACTCAACTTTGCTGATTGTGTGCTTTATATGTCTTTATTTGGTCATGGCCTTCGCCTTTCAATGACCCTGTGACGATCCAATTTTTACACATGTAATATAGGGGAGCAGATTAACCACAGGTTCTTACACACGCAACATTCGCATCAGGGTTGTGGGATTTTGAGTGGAGAGTTGGTTATTATTCGCAGTTTATTTCTTTTCATAAGTTTGAATTTATTTAAACTCTGGTTTTTATTTATTTACTACTTTTGTGGGGTTTTGAATAAGGGCCTTAATGGTTCCAAGTTGTATGATTTAATTTGGTTTTGGTTATTGGTTTTGAAACTTATTTATAACTGAATTAGTTTTTCCGCTGCTATTTTCTGATAAAGCCTTAACATTTGAACACGTGGCGGTAGCACGCCAGTAATTCTCTTGGAATTGTTCAGGTTATTCACAGGTTTTTAAGAGAGAATTATTGGGGTGTTACATGAGTAAAGGTGTCAATTCAAGTATTTAGGCCGGGTTTGATGAGATCGGGTTGGCTATATTTTAAAGTTGACTTATGTTAAATTATTGTGTCCATATAAGTCAAAATTGAAATCAGAAGGGTCTGATCGGATTTGGTTACTCCCTCCGTGTTTTTTTTTAAGTGATACACTTTGATCGGCACATAGTTTTAGGCAATTTAATTGACTTAAATAAAATAAGAGGTAAGTGGGGTAGTGGAGTATTAAAAAATTGTTAAAGAAAGATAGTGGGGTTAATAGTTTATTGAAAAGTAATAAATGTGAGAGAAAAGATATAATAAAAAAGTAGTAGTGGGTCTGGGTGAAGACCATGAGAGGAGAGAGATATAATATTTTAATATATTTTTTTGCCAAAAAAGGGAGTGTATCACTTAAAAAAACACGAAGGGAGTAATAAAGTCAGTTTTTAACAACTCTACAAGTGAGTTTAATTGAAACATTTCTCATAATTACTCTTACCGTGTTTAAATAAATGAAACGTTTCTCATGTGTATGTTTGCCAATGCTAAACTTTCACTGAAAATATCTTTAATTATCAATAATTTAAAATTTATAGCATTAGTCAAATTGAATTAGATGAATAGTGCAAAAAGTCAAAACATTTCATTTATTTAGACATATAGAGAATATAATTTATACTTCAACAATTTCAAAACAAGGAGCATGACTTTATTCTTATGATCTTGAGTCATCATCTTTAGATTCCTAAGTTCTAAATACATACTTCAATACTTCAAAATGAGGAATATGACTTTATTCTTAGATCTTGAGTCATCTTCTTTAGAGAGTGGGGAAAGTTTATGTTCTTAAGTTATAATGGTTTGACTTTCATGCTTGTCAATGAATAATTTTAATCATTTTTTTTCTCTAATTACAGATTTTATTAAAAAAAAAAAACATTAATATTGTGAAACTGTCAATTGAAATGAATCCATTTCAATCCACATAACTCTATATTGCCTAATATATAAATCAACAAAGGTAGTACAAATGGAAGAATATAATAGTGCAAATTTTCAAACATTGCAACTAAAACCAAACAAAGGAATATAATTTTTTTTTTTTTTTTTTAATTTAGCTTCGTAAGTTGTAACAATCTAATTTTACCATAGTGGGTAAGAATAATATTTTTTTTTCGATAGAAAGTACACAAGCAAATAATGTAAGCAAAAATTGATCCCAAGTTTAAAGTACCACCCCTCAAATTTTTAATCAAGTAACCTAATTAAGTAATTGATCATCCACATTGTGTATAAATAATGTAATAACCTATATGATGAGTAAATAGATTTGTGCTTAAGGCCCAAGTCTTTTAGAACATTGCACTACCCTTTTTTCTTGCGTCAAACCAACTTGCACACCTACGAACAATCTACAGATTACTCTTATTCTTTAATTCATTGATTAACGCTACATGAAGTTAAATGTGTATATATATAAATAAAACTATTATTACAACAGAGTATTAAATAAAAAGAAATATTTAAATCGGATATGTCATCTTCTCCATCCATCACTCGCTTTTTATCCATTTAAATCAATTTATTGTCCGTTTATTCAAGCCACATGAATCAAAACATGGATTCAGCAGAAGTTCGAAAGGTTGACCTATAAACTTTTAAAAAAATCGGGTGTACAATAATTATTGTATATCCACTATAAAAATAGACTAAATTGATCAAAAGTTACCCCTAAAATAAATAAAAGTTACCCTAATATGCATAAAAGTAATCAAATACAAATAAAAATTATTAGTAAAGAATCACATTTTAAATGACTAAAAATCAATTATTTGTGATTAAATGTAATTAAATTACCATTATATAACTTTTCTTATTGTCTATTTATATAAAAATTGTATTATGTTAAAAGTTACCCCAAAAAAAGCAAAAAGTTATCCTAAAATTAGGTAAAAGTTATCCTTATACTGCTCGATGTACAATAAAATTAGTGTAAACCGGGTGTATACAAAAGTTTTTGATCAAATTAATGTACATATTTCAGTAACGTTTAGCCGTAATTTAAACAGTGTGGTTCTAAAGAAGAAACTCCAAAAAAAAATAAAAAATAAAAAAACCGTCAATTCTGACCTTTAAATTAAATTAACCATTATTTAAGTAGCCCCCGCCATTTCAACTTCCCTTTGTCTTTGCCTCTCTTCTCTCCCTCTTCTGATAACTTGGTAAGTGGCAATCTTCTATTTTTTCTCTCTCTCTCTCTCTCTTTTTATTTATTTATTTATTTATTTATTTATTTTTGGAAGTTGTTTTTGCTACCACTGTTTCCTCTATTATTTGATGAACATGTTTTATTTTCCTTTCTTTGAAAATTTTGCTGCAAATATATACTTGCTTGTGATTTCAATTGTTTAATTTTAAACTGAAACTTAAAATTAACTGATCAATGGATTTTTTTGATAATATACTTCCACAATTGAGTAGCTAATGTGTTTTAGAGTTAAATATTAATATTTAATTGTAATTAATTACTCGTACTTCACAATTGCACTAGTAACGACTTATATGCCTGATTTTTTTTTTTTTTTGTAATTTTTTTTTATTTTGTGTGTGTGAGAGAGAATGATTTAGTTTAAGATCTCTTGATATTTTTTTTGCGTAATTGGTCTTCAAATTTCTAAATCATTCTAATAATTTTTGGTATAATTCATTTGCTATCGGATTATATTATTATTCACGTACTTTACTTTGATTAGTTTTAATGATTTAGAGCTAGAAGCCTAAAAAGACATCTAATCATACTATCAATTTTTTTGTACAATTTTAGTTCATGATAAATGCTGCGTAAGTGCGTAAGTATATTAGTGATTGCAATAATGTATTGAGAAACATGAAATGAAAGTGTTAGCAAGTAAAAAGAAAATGAGGAAGTATTACCTTCCATTCTGTTTTGCTACTCCATCTTAGTTTACTTTCCCCATTTTTTTAAAGTACGATTTCTAAATGGAGGTCCCACATTTTTCTACCCATTTTTTTATCTCTTATTTTTATATTTGTATAAATAAATCCCGAAAAAATGGTTATGGTGCAAGTAAATTGGGGGCGAAAGGAATATTAAATTTTATTGTATGTATTTAATTTATTATTTTATAGGTTACAATGCAACAGAAGTTACTTCATGATCTTAATTAGCTGTATTTTTTATTCAAGTTGATGTAGTTGTGAGATCTACGGAATTACGGAAGTACTTTACTTCCTGATTGGGAATTTGACTTTGTTCAGTATTTCAATTAAAAAATTGATTGGGGGTCTTAAACACGATCTAATTAGGATATTCTTTGTGTTATCAGAATAATTTTAGTTTTAATATGTTATACTATAATCATGTGAAAAGAGCTGGGAATATGGTAGCCCATTTCGTGGCACAACAGGATACTGCAATGAACTCTGATCGTGTTTGATTGGACTCGTTCCTCTAAAGTATTATCATTCAGGCGGAATTGGATTTGAATTATAAAAAAATTCCAATGGTTTTTCCTCCACGTAGAAATATTTAAAAATTAATTAGGGTCTTAAACAATTGCAACTACAATACAGTTAGCTGCTGTTAATCTCACTGTTTCTGATGTCACATTATTTAAAAAAAAAATGAATGCAGTGAATATGACTTGGCATTGTCTATATGCTGTCCATTTTCGAGGAACTTCAAGTTGTTGCCTATATATAGTTTTTTGTTGCATTGTACCTGATCGTAGTCAGTATTATTGTTAACCTCGACTTGAATTTCTTAATTTCTTGTTCTTAGATATGGAGACTGTGCCTAGCTCGAGTTTGTACCCATTGCACCGATGTAAAATTCTCCATCTGGTTTGTCTCTACAAGCTTAACTTGCAGTGGTTTCGATCTCTATCATTTTGTTGTACTACTTTTTTAAATGTACTTGTATATAAAAGGTTTTTATCATATTACTATAGGTTAGGCATGCAGAAGGAATTCACAATGTTGCAGGTGCAGAGAAGTACAAAACATCTCCGGAACTACTTGATCCTCGCCTCTCACCACTTGGATGGGAACAGGTATTTTGTGTTTTGTGTCTTGATTCTTTAAAACTAGTATATTATCTATGGGACAGTATTTGGAGTTAAGTTGGGATATTGTTCTGTCATAGGTTGAGAATCTCCAAAAACATGTTCATGCTTGTGGGCTACTGGAGAGGATCGAGCTAGTCATCACCTCTCCTATGTTAAGGTATCTATCTGGTTTTTAACACAGATCTTTTCTGAAAGTTCAAGCTGTTGATGGTCACTATTGTTGCACATGTAAAGCAATGTATTGTTGATTAAGATACCAGGCTTTGTTTGGAGTGGTAGATAATTTCCCTAATATTTCATAGGTTAATTATCAGTAATTAAGGAAGTATCATTGTTTAGAATTACACTAGATCACTCCTTATACTATATCCTTATTCCCTAATATTCAATCTACTGTGATGTTTATGTTCTCTTGTATGGAGTATCTTTACATCTAAAGTCTGTAAATTTTCCACTTTCGACCATTTCTGGAGTTCATAAGTGTTTTTCTTTTCTCCTTGTTAGTTGAAAAAGTTATGAGTGATGGGATGATTCTCTCGTCATTGATATGTTTTTCTTCCTCTTGCTGTCCTGTAGATGCTAGGTGTTCTGTTTTCTAATTATTCTGATGCTTAATTGTTTTTGTAGGACAATGCAAACTGCAGCCATAGTCTTTGGTGGGGATAATCATAAGAATGGGAATGGTGCATCCCCTTTAATGTTGGAAAATGGGAAAAATGACCATGCTACAGTATCAAGTCTTAACTGCCCGCCCTTTTTGGCACATGAGCTTTGTCGAGAACGCCTGGTAAATCCCTTCTTTGATCTACTGGACAGTATGATGATGGATTGTTTCACTTCTGTTGGGAAAAGTCCATCTAATGGTATCTCTGAACCTTAAATCTAGTTACTAGCTAGAAACACATACTTATCTTTCTTGATAATGCTTCACAGATTGAGGGTATGTGATGAAAGTGAGTTTGTATGAGCCTGTGTGTCTATTGTTTAACTTGTACCACAATGCATCTGATTTGTGAAGCTTTGATACAGGGAGTGAATACGTGTGATAAGAGGGGAAGCATTAGTGAGTATAAGAGTCTATTTCCGGCAATTGATTTTTCCTTGGTAAGCACACTAGCTTTCTTTCTGACTTTTTGTTAACTCTATTGTTCCTAGTTGCTCACATTATCATCTTTCCAGTATAATCTACAGTATGCAGGCCTATACATACATTAAAAAGGCGATACAACTCTATATTGAAAAGATACACATATACAAAGTATAAACCTTATATGTGGAGTTTATACACATATGAAGTATAAACCATTATGTGGAGTTTATGCTCTTTCAAGTTAACAGCTGGAGAGAATATGGATGTTTAACTTCAGTTTTCCTATGTATTCAGATTGAAAGTGACGAAGACATCTTATGGAAAGAAGATGTCCGGGAGTCAGATGAGGAGGTTTCAGCTCGAGGAATGAAGTTCATGAAATGGTATGCAACCACTAAGCTAAATCTTTAACCAATTCACTGTCGAAGCAACCAGTACTTTTATGATTTATTAGAAATTTGCAAAGGAACCACAATCCCACTTCAGAATTTAATTATTTGTATGATATTTCTCCAGCTTGTCTTGGCTGATCAAGCCTGATCCGAGAGAATCTGGGGTAGCTCTCTTGGTAAGCTAGGCTCATGCCCTGTCTTTTGCCTTGGTTTCCAGCAATTTAATAAGCCTATATCTAGATTGGGTTATAGGGGTGGTGGAGGGAAATAATTTACCTTCCAAAACTAAAATGGAAGAGACATTTGTTATGTCGACGTTCTGAATAGAACAAACTCATATGCTATTTTCATATGCCCATAAAAAATTGTCACCTTCTCTAATATAATGGTTATGATTAGATTTCAACATACCACCATTGAAATTAGATGAGGAAAGGATGATCGTAAACTATTGCTATTCTTAATTATGGCCGTTTTGGACAATGAGACAACTAATTCTAGATAAATGGAGTAAATTTCATCTTATCATGATTTTGAGGAACTTACAACTATGTAGAATTAGTGCTCTACTTTTTCATAATCAATGCGCTATATGCTATTTCTTTCTCTGCTTTAACTGATTTTGCCCACAAGTTTGACTGATGTAATCCCAAAGGATGTATTTTGGTTTTTTATTGGAGTATATAACTTGTATAAGTTGGCTCTGAATCCACAATGTTTCCGGCAGGTTGTGGACTAGGGAAGAGAAGGAGATTGCGATTGTTACTCACAGTGCATTTTTATTTCAAACGTTGCCCAAGTTTGTGTACAATTGCCACCCATCAACAAAGAATGAGATTTGCAAATTGTAAGTGCTGCGTCTTCCTGTAGTTAAGAGCTTCAAGTACAAGCAAACTTTCACTAGTCCTAGTTTAGACAACTCTGGGATTAGGTTATTTACTTTATTTGTTCTTTTACTGATTTTGGTACCCAAAATTTGTGCAGCTTTGCAAACTCTGAACTGCGATCGGTAGTGATGGTGGACAAAAGGTGAGAATGCTTCATTTTCTTAACTAGGGGTCATAATGAGCTTTCCCTACACTCGAGTTAGGCTTGATTGAGCTTGATTTGAGTTTGAGGTTAACTGGAGACTTTAACAGAACAAAAATTGGTTCGAATAGTTTAGGAGCATTTATATAAATTATAGAATATACAATATTATGTAAATTAGCTATTTTGTTTTATAGTTATCTCTAGATATTAACATTTAAAACATGAATTTCATAAACTGAGGAAGGAGCTAAACCTGCATTTCAGAGTTTGATTAGCTTGATCAAACTCGACTACTGTTTTAGTTAGTGTGATTCACCTTAACCCTTTAAGAAGAATCTGTAAACAATTATCACCGTCCAATGTTTGTAATTACATAATATGTTCATCTGCAGTTTGAATGTAGTAGATGCTGCACAAACAACTCAGTCTGGAACCGGAAGGATTCCTTTTGCACTCGACTTACTCAGCGAAGTAGCGAATGCAAAAAGAGAATCCAATGACAATCATCATCAACAAATGGGGGTAACTGAGCAGAAAAAGAATCGTCATTGCTACTGTTTCATTGATTTATATATACGAAGTAAATGATAGTGATTGGGTTCTACTTCACTTAGAATTATTTATCCTCGCATGATATGATTTGGTTCGTATAGAATTAGCAATGCTATATATATGTAAAATTATAAAATAAACCTCAAAAAACAGTGTAGTTTCTTATATCTTGTGCAATATATGTTTTCTTAATTGCTAGAGTTTTTCGTCGTTTTTCTTTTTTTTTTTTTAACAATTTCAACATGTACAAGTAATATATTATCTTATGTGAATACATAGGATTTCACAAATGTCATACTTGTTCAACTTAATGAATCTGAAGATTCTTTTTTTTTTTCTTTTTAAGCCATACAAGTGATGCATGCTATTGTCAACTTGATCTTGTAATGCTACGTTAAATCCTTAACGGTGAGTTTGGATTGAAGAAAATGGAGGGAAAGGAAGGGAAGGAAAATGGAGAGATAAGGTATCTTTCATTTGGATAACTTATCATTCTTCCCTCCCGTCCTCTTCTCCTCCCTCCCCTTCTTTTCCTTCCCCTTTCTTTATCCAAACACACCGTTAAGTGATACATTGATACTCCCTCTGCAACATCTTATAGAATGTTGCAACAAAAACATTCCAGAAGAAAGAACATCAACAAAATGGAATAACAAAACCTAAACATGCGCTTTGTTTGGATAGGAAATCAGGAAGGAAAGGAAAGGGAGGGATAAAAGAGGAAGGGAAGAGAGAAGAAAGGGAGGGGGAGGTTATGCTTATTAAAGAGAGAGGGATACCTCCCTCTCCTTTCCCTTCCTTCCCCCAATCCTTTACCCAAACAATAGAGTTTGTCCCCCTCTCTTTCTCTTCCTTTATTTTCCTTCTATTTTCTTCTATCCAAACAAGGTGTAAAAGTGCAGGTAGTCAGTCATGACCTGATATCCAAAAAAGGGTGATTCGCCACAGTGAACTAGAACAATTATTGTAGAAATCTTCAAACAAATCCTATCATAAACCAATATACATAACTAAGTTGTTTTTCTCTATTTGCTGTAAGTTAATTAAATTTGCAGGGTCACTATATTGGACGATGTGAAATAAAAAGAAAACTACAATGAAACCAACTAATGGTCTTCTACAAAACAACTTATCACTACTGGTAAACACATATCTTCAATTAAAACTCCTTGCATAGAATACTGAACCCAGCATAATTGCAATGAGCAGAATGAAACCAGCAACCAAGGCATTAACATTTTTGGCGATTGATTTTTTGGGATCACTTTGCGATTTCTTGCTTTGGCTTACAATATGAGCAGTACCTGATATTTGATAAGAGGGGGCCACTACATTCCAGAATGGTTTGGCAGTCAAATTTGGCAGTTCATTCTCTGGTTGTAAGAATGTTGAGGCGCCTTCAGGAGCTTCCATCGACAACAACTCAAACAAGTGATCACTAAGGGCCTGTAAACAATAGTTTATCTAAACATCAAGATACGAAAATGGTGCAAAACATGTGCATAGTTTTTACTTTTGATAAAGAGAAAGGGGAAAAAAAAAAAAAAAAAAAAAAGAAGAAGAAAGTGATTATAAACTTAATTTGGGAGCTAACTGCACAAGTTAAAAATAAAAATAGCTTATATAACAGGGTACTCACACACTTTCTACACTTTTGAGAGCCAAGTGCACAAGTTTAACGAAATTACAGCAGAGCATAAAAGTGCAGGTAGTATAAAAGTATTCACCTGCTTTCTTTTCCAATAACATCCCACAGTTAAATGACAAGTCATGCATCTTTAACAAGGTCAATTTTTTTCTAAGTAAACCCTTGGGCTCAAATTGGCAAGCGTCACAAGCAGCTAATTTTCCACTTCAAACTCAAATCCAGCTAACTTATGATGTTCAATTCTATTAAGCAAACACTTCAATCAGGTCTTTTTATTTTAAGCTAAACTTCCAATGAACTTTCAACTGTCTATATTAGCAAACTTGTTGACTCCAACAAGTGAATATAGCTTCCCAAATTAAGACAGCTATTCAACTTCCATAAGCTTTTAACTAAACAATTTTCAACTGCTTCTCTAGCTAGCTTACCCTTCATAGTTGAGATTATTCTAAGATAACCCAAAGTTTGGATTAATATGGGAACACCGCTGATAGTTGATATTAATCATGTGAATTTTTCCTATTAATGCCTAGAATGAAAATAAAATCATAAGGGAGTAGTCTATTCCCTCCCCTCCCCCAGGGTAAACTTTCAGTGGCTTTATATGGTGGTTTGCCAGGTGGTGAATTAGATTTAATGTGGTCCTTAAGTTGGTTTGCAGGAAAGTGGTGGAGATTGCGGTGGTATAGCCAGTGAGGATGTGTTTGTTGTCATGCAAGAGGCTTGAAAGATATCAGAGGGAGATTTTTATCTGAAGAACATTGCGAAACTTCAAGGATGTGAAACAATGTCCTTCAAATAATTCCTAGAAAACTTTCCCAAATAACTTTTACTCTCTTTATTAAGTCAATGGAAACCAGATATGCCCTTAGCAGAAACCTTTTACCATTTTCAAAATTAAAACAATGAAATTGGAAAGAATATGTTGCAGACTTGCTGTGATGCAGGTGCATGTGATAAATCATTGAAAAGTAGGGAGGATAAGATTAAGGAAGAGGACATGGAGGGGAGAATACCGAGAAGGATTAGGTTAAGGAAGTAACATGGTGGGAAGATTACAGGGAAGGAGAAGAAGAAAGAAGACCATAAGCATTATTATCCTTTAGTGCACTATTTTTCCTTACAATTTCTCACACCTTTTTTCCTTTCCTTTTTTTTTTTTCCCCTCAAGAACTTCCTTTTCTAGCACACCTGTTAGGTGGTGGAGTAAGCATTGTTAGAGAGGGTCGTTAATGGCTGTGGCAGGGTGGGCAGGTTTTGAGGTGGTCACTTTTTGTGGATGGTACCATACTACCATGTATGGTAGATGTCAGTGGTCAATGACAATTGAGTTAATGGGCCAGAGAAAAGATGGCGGCGGGGAAGCCTAATAGCACCGGGCTGGGTGATGTTTGTGTCATAATATGTCGATGGTTGGGAAATTTCAGTAGTGGTGGCACTGAAAGACATGTCAGTGATGTCACTCTGTCACAATGGAGTAGGAGTTATGGTGGACAAGTGACTGAAGTTTTTTAATATTTTGAGGAATGTTAAGATGAAATAAACCAGCTAAACACCATAAAAAGAAAACATAATTGGATTACCTTTCCCATTTCCTAAAATCCCATAAGCAAACTTCCCTTAATGTTTAATGATTTTCATCAATTTTTATTAACGTAACAGTTTTTTCAACGAGTTTTTATAATTAAGTTCACAGGTTAATAAGTATATAATAACACGGGGCCATTTGTGTTTTACTTTTTTTTTCTGTTTACCCAATATAACAGACAAATTTAGGATTTCCAATGAGAATATCCCGAAATTTTATCAGGAGACAAGTTCAGTTCCTTCTAACAATGGTTTGCCTCAGCTTTTCTGCCAGGATTTACAATAACATTTAACAAGCAATTTTCAACAAGTTATGCCACACAGCACTGATACACTAATTATATATTTCAGAATAGTATGCATGATTACCCTCTTCCAATTCTTTTTTCCAGCAAATAAAATAAGAAAAGAAAAGAAAAAGTAACAGGATATTTGGCATATGAAACATAAACCACAAACCTCAAAGCTTTCAGCTGGCAAAAGATAATCACAAACGAAAGTGCCTGCCAGCCAAGGTATGAATACTCTCCGCGGAAATGTCAGCATGCATTGCTTTCTGCATCCATACAAAAAAATTATTTTATACAAATTAAAGATAAAAGGATGGTCATGTCAAACATGACTCCACCCCAAGTAACACATTCCATCAAACTTCTGTCGATTCAACATAAATAATGCAATAACCAGGTCTAAGCACACACAAGCCTTACATTATGCTAATTGCAGATTGCTTTGAAAAGATCAATAAAAATACTTTTAAAAGGGAATAGTGACAATAGAGTGAAAAAGAAAGCATGTAGATCTGTTACTACAGATACAAAGGGTTTGTTTTTTAGGGGATAGGAGGGAGGGGATACAAAGTGGGGCATTAAAATTGTAGAAGGCAATCAACAAAAAAAGCAATTATGATATTTATGACAAACCAAGTGGTATTAACTACTTCCTCCTTTCTTTTGTACTAGCAACACTTCTACAGCGCACACTAGTCA
Organism: Chenopodium quinoa; assembly: GCF_001683475.1. Classification (NCBI taxonomy): domain Eukaryota; kingdom Viridiplantae; phylum Streptophyta; class Magnoliopsida; order Caryophyllales; family Amaranthaceae; genus Chenopodium; species Chenopodium quinoa. Next base: position 887,926 of record NW_018743937.1, read on the forward strand.
CATACTCCAGAACTGCATTTCGTGATTTATACTTACAGAAAAACAATGTCTACTTCATTACATGTAAAATTTATAATTTTTACTAATGCGTGATTAAAGATATTAACGGTTAAAATTATTGTTCATTGGCAAACGTGAAAGCAAAAATGTTAAAATCTATCTTAAAAGAGAGAGGAAGTTTTATGCACTTTGATGCTCAATCAGAATAGATTAGATTTTTATTTTTATTTTTTTCTATCTAACTCACCCACAATGGAAAAACTGCTGTGTCAAGAATTACCTCAAGGGCTGCTGGATGATCTGGTTGATAGAGTCCATTTTGGATGTCTTTATATATGTTTCAGAACCATTTTCAGAAGCAGTAGCAGTTTCCCTATCAGCCTCGTCAGTAATCATATCCAATCTGGTTCTCAAGCTCATGATGATATCTTCCTACATCAAACAAATATTCGTGTAGAATTGAAAATGGTAAGAAGAGAGCCAGTAACAGGACAAAAGAATCTAAAACCTACTACAGGATAGTGATGATATAGTTCTTGCTTATTGATTTTCATAATAGTATACATCATTAAAGCCATGCCTTTGTCATATCAGATTCTACTAGTATCATAAGTATACGGAACAAAATGTCCCTGGTTATTCAAGATATTGAGACAAGAAACTTATACACAATAACAAAATTCCAAAGTACATCCTATTTGAAAATACCTTAATATCAGCCACTGCTTGTGAAATAGGTTCTTTTGAGTTCAGATATGAATATGAGCACACTGTTCCCGAAAAAACAAGGATACCAACAACATTATTTTGGCTGCTGGCTTCACACACAACCACAAAAAAAAAAACAACATATTCAGAATTTATGCAAAATTAATAGTAATTGCAAGATTGAGAATTATATCAGCACCTTCTGATGATGTGTCTTTCATAAAAGGAAAAAGAATTTCAACTTCATGCACACCACCAGATGCACATGACCCATCCGTGATTACATCAACCTATCAAAGAATCAAAGATAGCATGATGAGAAGCTCCAAAATATATATGTCATAATGTATACATAAGAATACGAAAAGGTAATGCCATAAGGCCCATAATCATAGACAACACGGTCTTCAATGCTCCAACATAATAATAAGGTTTCTGTATGCATGCCAAAGATAAAACTCAATCTAGGGGACATACATTTGTATTTCCTCTGTTATTTGCAGTTTTAAAAAACTATTGAAGAATGTGAGGGTGTGTAAGATGAAGCAGGATAAAGTAAGAGAATGTAAAAAGGTGGGTTTGTATAAGAAAAAAGTGAAAAAATTAAGAGAGAGGGAATGATAATGTGTAATTATTGTGGGGATGAAGGGGTAAGATAGCAAAAGGGTAAGCCAAAAATAAAATAAAGCAAATTGGGTAGAACAAAAAAGAACAGACGGAGTATATAAAAGGAGTATTGCAAAAACCATCATACTATTAAACAAGATTACATGGGAAAGGGTTTGATACGTGGTATGAAATAGATATACGGAACGCTACGCATGGTGAATCCAGTACAATTGAGTATGAAATAAAAAAATATATAATAATATGGTTGAATTTTTATCAACAGTTTTTTTTTGGAAAATGAAATAAATATATTTCTAGTAGTGTATTATATGGGCGTGTATGTGGTTTGTTTTAGAAAAAACAGTATATCTCCTACGATTGTTATTAGTCGACATCTTTTGACTCTTAACTTCATTCACAAACTTTAATTAGACTAGTTTTTGTGATTTATAGTTATTATAAAACATAATAATATGGGATTTTGTTTGAATTGTCTTAATGTATCATTCATCAATACCATCTTTCTGTAAAGAAAAAAAAAAACAAATAGTTGATAATTAGAAATATTAATCATTAAACTTGTGGCTTTTGGAGAGGGTGGAGTGGGCATTTTGGGATGGGTACAGCGACTTCAAGATGGTGCGGTGAGGTTTCGGGGAGGGTTGATTTAGTTATGAGTGGTTCGGATGGTGTTTACGGGGTTGAGATGGGATCGGCGAGGGATTTAGGTAGTCATGGTGTGGGAAAGAGGTGGATGTCGAGATGTGTTGGTGTTGTGGGTAATGTAGATGGTGGCGGTGGTGGTGGTGGGGTCGTAATTTAATCATTCCCACTATCTCTCTCTTAACCTTAATGAGAAGCCCTTCAATTTATTAATTAAGCATTAAGATTTTTTGCCTAGAAATTTGTACAATCAACACACACACACACCGCACACGCACACGCACACGCGCCCGCCCGCCTGCCCGCACACACACACACACACACACAATTGCTACTTATGAAGGTATAAAAACCCTCATGAAAGATGTAATTAATATTAATAGAGAAGAGTGAGATGGAAGTTTTATTAGTAGAAACCTTACCAAATCACCATCAACGATTGCTTTTGCTCCTTTTAACTCCTTGACATGATTTGAAATCCCATCAAGTAAGACATCATTCATCAATTTGGCTTTTGACATATTTTCATGAGTAAATGGCAATCTGATAATGGTTATAACAAAATTTAAACACCATAAGTATATGCTAATGCCTAAAAAATTAGTTTGAGAAAAACCACAAGTTAATTCTGCAAAATAAATTATAGGAATGGTCTTCAACAAGAATGATAAATTATGGTATTATTTGGTTGACATGAGAATTATATTGCCATAGGCATTTGTATCTCATCGAATTAAAAACCCACATAAAATTTCCTAAGAATTGGCTAAAGTTGTTTGATTGTTAACTTGTTATGAAAGCATTTTGCAAATAATGCGAATGTTAAAAATTCCATAAATTTACACTTCCTACATTTTCAGTTTTTATGGTCAACCAAATAAATCCTATATTAAAATTCACATGAATTTTCAATTCCCCGATTTTTTTTTTATTTTTTGTTTTTTGGCAGCCAAACAATACCTAAATTGCAAGTAGTTCCTAAAGTCTGGAATCAAGGCATTATGGGACCGTCATTATTACAAGAAAACACTCGAGTTTTTTTGAACTGGGTGGTCAAATTCAACCTCCAGACTCAAAGAAGCCGTGATAAGACAACTCAGACTAAATTCCCATCTATGATTTTAGCTTGTGTACGGTTGTTTGACATGGTGGTGCTTTGCAATGACCAATGAAAAAGATTATTCGATGGGGGAGAAGTAATTGTAGCTGGTGGCAGCTTAGTTTTAAAAAGCGCAAGGCGCACCAAGGCGCAAATGGTCCTTGCAGCTTAGGCGTGAGGCGCAAGGCGAAGGCGCGCACCTTCTGTATGCAAGGCGCATGTATTTATATATTTATTTCAATTATTTTTTACTTTGATAGTACTTAATACCAATTAAAAAGATTCATAATAAATTAAGTAATGATATATTTAAAGTTAAGGTAGTCTGAATTTGAAAAAATGTCCATCATTCTTCAATTTATAACTTAAATCTTAGTTATTTTCCTTGAGGCGCAAAGGCGCGCCTTACCAAAGGCACTTTGAGGCGCACGAGGCGCGCGCCTTCCATAGGTGACTGAGCCTCACCTAGCTAAAGCCCATTTCCTAGAGCCTGGGAGTGAGGCGTGCCTAGGCAGTAGGGGAAAGCTAGCAATATTGTGGTAGGGGGGGGGGGTAATAGAGAGAGAATGAGTAGGAGAGCCAACGATACAGTACCAAGTGGACAACATGACCTACTACACAGGGGTCATGTGAATATTTTGAGAACATACCCCATGATTGAGACTCTACTAGAATAACCCATTGTTGCAATTATATGAGAAAATGGGTTATGGTTGGGGTCATAGTAATAAATTTGTGCTTATAATAAACCTTTTAGAATTAGTAATTAGTGGCCTTGTGGGCCTTTAATAATTATAAGAGGTCTCAGCCATTTTACTTACCACAAGTCCATATGATGCCAATTCTCTTTGCTTTAGAATTAGAAGACAAAAGCTTATCAGCCTCCTTCCCTAATTGATCTCTAATTCTTTACAAACATCTATTCACCTCAAGCCACCATTGGTGTGGCTTCTTATAGCAATGTGATTTAATGTAATATAGAAATTATGGTAATAATTGAGTGATAAGTCTTTAATGCAATAACTCAACGTTTTCCTAGCTAGATCAAAGTTTTCCTAATTGATCTCTATTTCTTTATTGCTAATCATAATAACTTAGCTAAAAATTTTATTTTCTTTACTTATGATACAAGTTCAAAATTAGAGTTACTATTTCTTTTTCCTGATAAAAAAAAGGACTTTAGTGAATGAATTAATTAGAAATCAAATTCTCCCAACCTGATTTTTTTTATAAGTCAGTGAACTGACTTTTGTATACAAAAACAGTAAAAAGGAAACCCTGGTTTAACTAGGAGATAAGCAAAGCAGAATACTTAGTACAATGAATTTAAAATAACAGATGGATAAAGGGAAAAATAATAAACATCCAACAATCACAAACAAACATGAGCCAAACTAATAATTATACAAAACATCTAGAGATATACCTCATACAAAAACTGTAGATGCACCGAAAAGTTTGGAGGGAATTTAGAACTTTTCCCAATTTAAAATCACAAGGTCGAAGGCTACTTGATGTTATATTTGAGGACACTGAGCAATTTCGACACGTCCACCTGCTTGAGTGATATGTCAATCTCATAACCTAAAAGTTTCAGACAAAAACAATCTAAAGGAGAAAAAAAAAATGGCAACAGGAAAAAAAAATAAAGTTACCTCCTAGGGCTATAAGATATGTGAAGAAGCAACATTTCATCAGAACCATTTTCCAATAAAGGAGCTGCATCTGCTACTCCTGTAACAGTCTGAATAAAAAAAATATCTAGTCAATTCATTCCATTGACTACACACAAAAGAAATATGGAGCTTAGGCACATAGAATTTTCAAATTCATAGCTCATTAATTTCTTTGTGCATAAAGAATGCCACCAGAAAAAGAATCTGAAAGAATCTAGGGTGGGAATACTATTATATGGCCAAAGATTACAATGATACGAAGTATCTAAACAAAATATGCAGAAGTACTAAGGTCCCATTTAATTCAACTTGTTTTGACTTATTTCACACCAATAAAGTTCATAAATATTCAGACAAAAGTTCACACAAAATACATTATTTTGTTCCAAACAAAATAAGTTTCCTCAGGCAAATTCACAATTTCACATACAAATAAGACAGCCTCAAAATAAAGTAATAAATTTTGAAGACAAAATATGTTCAAATGAGATTTGTTTAGATAGTTCAGCCAATCTACTAGCCTTCTACCTTCTCTCTCTCTTTTCTCACATACCTAGTTCTTTCTTGTTCGTCTTGGGGCTGCCACCAGCCTTTACGGCGGTAGTAAGCCCCTTTTCCTTTTCTTATTTTTAGCAAGATCTATAATTATTGTCACAATAAATCTCCATTATTGAATGTATCTTAACCCGTATTTGGGTTTAAGTTATCTTTTTTCAAAGTTTATGCAATGAGGTCAGATCTTGTCAGACCCTGCATAGAAGGTTTTTGCAAACAACGATATGGGAAAAAGTTTGAAAAAAGGATATGTAGGTTTGATCACATCAACAAAGATCATAGTTTTGCAAAATTAAAGTTTAATGTGATTTAATTTTGTGCGTAATTGTTAATCTTTGACTACTCTTATAAAATACAGGGTCTGGTCACATGACTGTTGATTGATAAATTAGTTTTAGTTTCACATATAAATGAGATCAAACTAGCAATAAAGCATTTCCAAGAGATTATTTAAACATTAGTTAAATTATAAAGAAAATAATAATAATAATCATATATCTATCTAATATATAAAGCTAAACTTTAAGCCAGGTCACAAGGCAGCGACACTTGACATTCTAACTTTTCGCCAAGTGTCGCGCCACGTTGGATATATTTAAATAGATTTCATAAGATAAAAAAGTTAGTTTAGATTTCTATTTGGATAGAATTTTAGGATAAAATTGTTAGTTTAGAGTTTATTTTCGATAAAATACCAATATTTCAGATGTACAAATTAAATTATAATTTTATTCAAAAAAATTATTAGATTATACTCCCTCCTTCCCATAATTACAGGCAAATAACTCTAAAAGTACGGTTTTTAAGGGGGATGGAAAAAGTAGAGGAATATTGTATGAAAAAAAAAAAAAGTGAAGAATGTTGTATGGGGATAAAAAAAAAAGTGGAGAATATTGTATAGAAAAATTAAAAAGTAAGTAATGATTGTTTGAGTATGTGTGTACTTTGTATGAAAAAGTGAAAAAGTAAGTAATGATTTTTTAGCTACGTGTGTAATTTGTATGAAAAAGCGAAAAAGTAAGTAATGATTAGGTGTTATTTTTAGTAATAGGAGAATATTTTAGGACACCCAAAATAGTATATTTGCCTTTAATTATGGGACGGAGGGAGTAATTCACAAAAATTATCATATAAACTTATTTTTAATATCATAATATTTTTTGCAGCGAAGGAAGTACGTAGTTCAAAGCGTAAAACATCCATTTATAATATATACCGGTTATAATCTAATATAATTTTATTACTATGTAGTTGTGTCAATTAGGGTCAGGTCATGAGTCATTTCAGGTTATGAGTCACGAAATGTTTAACCCTTGCCCAAAGTTTTGGGTTCGGGTCGGGTCAACCCAACGGACTTTGAACATTTATTTTATTTTATTTATTTTTTACTATTTTTTTTTTTTGATGTATTAAATCGAACATTTCCACCAATTCATATAGATAGCAAATCATCACAACAATACTTCAATTCCTAACTAATTTTGTATCAATGATATATCTTAAAATTTGACATATAAATTAAAAATTTATCTTAAAATTCAATAAACAACCCGGGCATCACACGGGTACAAAACTAATACTCCCTCCGTTCCAAATTACTTGCAACGTTTTGACTTTTTGCACTACTCACAAATCTCACTTTGACCATCTTTTTTAGCTATTACATGAAAGTCAATGTAATCATGTAAAATATTATTGGGTTTATTTTAATGTATAGTTTCTTAATATGAAATTTTTATAGACTTTATAAATATATAATAAAAGATATCGACGGTCAAACATGTGCATCGTCAAGCGTGTACAGTCAAAATGTTGCAAGTAAACTACTTGGGACAGAGGGAGTAGTAGTAGTAATAATAATAATAATTGTAAAAGTTGATATTATGAAACTAACAAAGCCCTACATAATTTCTTTTCTAAGGTAATAATATGGTCAAACAAGAGTGATGGAGGAAGTAATCATTTTTTCATTATTTACATATATCATTGCGATATTGTTTCCTTGTTTTATTTATTTTATTGATTTTATACACTTTTTGTAAATATTCTAAAGAAAGTAATCCACAATTTCCATATCATAACGGATTATGAAATTATTATAATCACAAAAAGTCCCAATTTCTATTCTGTAAATTAGGTTTTATATAAATAATCCTTTATGATACAGCTCCCTTCATAATCACAAAGGTTCTCAAAGAAAGAGAGAGCGACAAATAATAATTCAACCATTAACATTTCATATCTCACAAAGAAGAAAACTCCAATGGCTCGTACAAAGCAGACTCCACATAGATATTCATCATTAAAGGTTATAAAAAAGCAATTGAAAACCGCAGGTAAGTCTATTTCACGAGATGGCTTGATGATGCCCCATAGCAATCGGCCTCACAAAGTTGTTCCTCATGACAACCAAAAGTCTCGGGATGCTATTCGAAAAAATCCTTTCACAAAAACTGTATGTGAAATAGCAACGAAAGTTGGCACACAGTTAGAAGACCAAGCTATCTCTACTCTTCACATAGCATCAGAGAAATACCTTGTTGATCTCTTTGAAGCAGCTAAGTTGTGTGCAATTCCTGCTAAGCGTGTCACTGTCATACCAGACGACATATCTATGGCTAAAAAGATCTGGAGAGTACGTGAAAAAGGCTTATCCTCTAGAGAAAACTAGGGGATTCCAATCTAATGTCACAGATGTAGTATCTAGTCTGGACTAAATACTACAGCATGGAAAAACTAGATCAAACAATTGCTATTAGCCTAAATCTTTTTCCAATTATTGTGGTTTGTATTACTAAGTTATTGTCATTTGACTCATTATCTATGTTGTTTGGGAATGATAAGTTATACCCAATTATCAGAAATATAATGGTGATGAGATGATTAAATAATGACAATATTGAATATTCAATACATATTAATGTATGGATTCTAAAACTAATTCTCCGGTGTCCCAAAATTCTGAAGATTTGAGTAGATCGACGCTAAAATGAGGTATAAGAAAAAATATCATATAAAGTGATAATTAATAAATCAAGATTAGTAGAGAATGTTGAAGCCTAGCTGTATCCAAAGTGAAAATGCTATACACTTTTGGAGTTTAGTCCTGTATCTTCTCAATTTCTATGCCTTGGTCACAGAACAACACTATACCAAATTGAAATCAAAGCCAGAACACCACTCTACCCATTCATTTTTCCAACCTATGTGTAGTAGAAGTCAGATAAACATGTCGAACTTGAGTATGAATCAAACAATGAAATACAGTAATGGTTGATTTTTTCTTGATGTAACTGTTATAGACTAGTATTGCTGCTGCAAATATTGTAATTTGATTGTAAGATTAATAAGAAAGATTGAGTCTTTTTAAATGAAACTAGCAAAAGGTTACAGGATAAATGTAACTTTGGGCTATAACTCTTGGTGGTAGCTTGAGGCTACTAGTCTCACATTCAAAATGTCACTCAATTTCTGCCAAACATCCTAATGCTAGCCTGCTTCTCTTTTATACTCAAGCACTACCATAACCCTAACATTAGTGTATTTAGGCCCCATTATATTGAAGTATCTCAACTCTCAAGTCAATCATCCAGAAAAATGGTGACATTGATCAAGACGTGGTCCACAGGATTAAGTCGGGGTGGCTTAAATTGAGAGCAGTCACGGGAGTGTTATGTGACCGAAGCATTCCCTTCCCTTACAGTTGAAGGGTATGGTACAAAATGTAGGGCTTCTAAGAAGAAGCCCTTTATAATCCCGGGGATTACGGAAATGTACATGTTAAGGTGGATGTGCTGAATACTCTAAGAGATAAAATCAAAAATGAGGTTATTCGCAAGAAAGTAGTTGTGGCAAGCATTGCAGACAAACTAAAGGAAATTTGTCTCGTTAGTTTGGGCATGTAAGACGAGACCCGAGAGTTCACCGGTACGAGTCGTGGAAGAGTGGGACCATGGAGGGGTTAACAAGGGAGAGGGAGACCGAAAATGATTTGGCTGGAAGGAGTTAGGAAGAATATGAAGTATATGGATTTGTATGACAATGAGGCATTGGATCGTAAGGGATGGAAGAGGAAGATTTTTGTCAATAACTACATGGAATAATCAATTTGGTTCATGTCGCCCACCCCAATTATGGGATTAAGGCTTTGATTGATTGATTGAAGATTGGTCAAGGCCTACAATAATAATTAAAACCAATAAATGAAGCATTTGAAATATTATGTTTAACGCAGTCGGAAAGGTAGAAAGAAAAGCAAGCGCTAATCCTTCGCGAACAGACAGATTTACAAGCGATAAATCTGTTAAAATACTCCGGAATCCATCAGAAAAGAGTTAGAATATTATAAAAATGTCAAAAACTGAATATTAAAGACGGCTAAAACGTTTAAGTAGTCTAAACAAAAACCTAATGCGAAAATAAAATAAAAATAAAATCCGGAAAATGTTTAAACGCTATTTCCGGGCCTTAAACGAACTCGGATGGCTTAAAAAGCCTATCAGTGGTTGGACTCATTGGCCCGTTTCCATTTCCGAAAACATATTTTATTAAGCAATCTAACTCCGATAGCCCGACTAGTAGAAATCATTACCCTTAAAAACTGAAAATCAAGCTTTATGACGTTGCACTTCTTCGTCAAACCGAGAAGCTAACCTCTCTACGTCAATGTTATACCTTAAAATTTACAATTCCTAGCCCAAACCCATCACCCAAGCCATCTCTTCATAATTACAACGCAGAGCTCCTCCCTCAAACACTCTTTCTCTCCACTCCACCATCACACCACCAATCACTCGCCAGCATCAATACAAACACAAAAGTTGGTTGTGGTCCACTCATCAGTAATGACACAGACACAAGAATTGAACTTCTACTTTCTACTTTCTCTTGTTAAAATTTAAGAAAAAAGGAAGGACAAGCGTTGTTTGAAGACTTCCATCGGTAAGTCCTTCTGTCTCAATAAAGAAATAGTAATAAAACTATTAGTGATATAATCATGATGATCATTTACTAAATTCCTTTTGGATGTATGAAATCAGTTTTTTCTAGTGATGACTTCCCATTTGTAACTCACATTTCCGTTTTCTTCTTTTTTGAACATCAGTTACTTATTCCTCCAGAAAGCTGACTCTAAAAAAAACAATAAACTAATTAAATCTCCAGACACATGAATTACTACCATTGAGGTTAATCATTTAACAATCCACAATTGAATCCCAATAATGGAAGAACCTTGAGTTCCAAAATGCATCATAATATACGTTGACAAAATGGAAAATTTTATAGTTTATCAATTTACACAATAAATATGACAAAATACACCTGCTGATTCCACGACATTGATACTGTCATCCTACTGTGATTGTGAACACAACGCAACTTTTCTATGCCTGAAAAACCTCTTAGAGGTCATCATTATTCGTACACAATTGGTGTTAACTACTTTGACTATTCTCGATGCATATACAAGTTCCTAACTTCAATTTTGGTAAGAATATGAGGCGGAAAATTTTTGTTGCATTTTCAATGCTATGTCATTTGTTGATGTTATCGTAGGATAGGAGTGACAAGATATTTTGATGTATAATTTCTCACCAAGCCTATTTGAAGGATATGAATTGTCCCCTTGGTCTTTTAATTTAAATAATTTTTGGTCTTATCTATAACTAATGCATAGCTTGATTGACTAAAATATAATTTGGTCTTTAGCATTTTTTTCCTACTCAGCCATAACCATTATTACATAAAAACATTAACATGGTATACATGACCAACATCCCAAAATAGATGGTATACCTCTAATTAAATATCCCCATCAATGGGATGGTTGGTCACAAGATGAAGAATAGAAGCACTATTGTTTCAGAAATATATAATGTTCAATTGGTCATGAGGTGGTGTTATAGCCTGCAGTAGGAATCAATAACTATATACTAAAAGACACACCGGCAATGACACGTGTCATTTTCTGGTGTGTCCTTAGTTTTTTTTTGAATAAAATTTAATTAAAGAAACAAAATTTATTTACAAAAATAATTCTCTAATCTTATACGATATAATTACTTTAAATAAAAAAGATTTGACATATATTTTAGCTATTAAAAATTTCTTAACTTACAATGTGAATTCCTTTATTTTACTAATTTTCAACATCGTTTTATATCTAACATATCTTACAAAATCCTTTATTTTGCTCAAAATTTGTCAATATTTTTAGATTTTTTTTTTTGTTTTATAAAAACTGATTATAATGATAGTTTAATAATGATTATTAAAAATTACCGTGCATGTCACGGGAACTAACCTAGTATATTATTAAACTCACAACTTAGGCATTAACATGAAGACAAGCGACAAATATGTTTCTATTTGTGAAAATTTAAAGTTTCCACAGACATCAGGTTTGTACAGAGTCTACAGATCCATGCCTTTGCAAACATCAAAGATACAGCCTTAACACGAAGAGTAAGGTAGAAGCAATATATTTACCTGGCAAAGTACTAAAGTTGAATTCTTGAAGGAAGTTTCACCGACCCAGACATATATACCAACAACCTTAACACCACCTACCAGCAACCGAGAAACCTGCAATCAACAAAATCAACAACCTTGAATCCAGGTGAAGAGACAGAGAGAATTTTAAACTACTAGTATAGCTAAAGAAAAACTGTTTTGGATCCAAATTTATAGATGCGCAATGAATCCTAACGATAAGGCTTAGCTTCCATCAATATTTTCAAAGAGTGCCAAATCAGATATTAATACATACTTTTTTGTCTGATTCATAAATAAGTAATAGACATGAAAGTAAAGGAGGAGAATAAGAAATACAACAAGTTTGGGATTCCCATAATGTGAACCCTGATAGAAGCTATATAAATAACTAGCTCCCAGGACTTAGAGGTCTAGCACAGTGTACTGTGCATGGTTTAGGGTCTTATTGCACAGAATTGGTTCCTAATTGCTCCAAATGACTTCCTTTTGAGGCTTTCCCATCATGAGCCCCCAATTACCAACCTCTACATATAAAGTGGTAGATAGAACTTTTAGCAACTCAATCAATTAATCAACCAAAGCCCTAATCCCATAAAGGCCATAAGTGGGGTTCGCTACATGAACCAAAAATGATTATTCCGCGTAGTCATCGACAAGAATCTTCCTCCTTCATCCCTTACCATCCAATGCCAACTTTAAGCAATTCAAGTCCAACAAAAATAAAAAAATAAAACCCACGCAGCGCAGCAAGGACAAAATCTATGTAACCTCTTACCTAGACCCGGATATGAGGGATCCAATATTGGTATAGATCTTAATGTCTCATACGTCAATCCCGAAAATCAAGACAAGGGGGGGCCGTCTGATTTTTAGGACATGGTTACAGATGTGTATTTTATGCAAGAAAAATTCTTGGTTAATGAAGATTTATGCGGTGTCGCAACAAAGGTCAATTTTACACCTACAACAAATCTCGTTAAAATATGTTCTATTTCAAAATTATAATAGATTAAATGACCCCGCATGGAAATCTATATCAAACAACGGTATGAGATAGTATTCATCAATGTCTGATGTCATCGACAAGAATCACGATTTTGCCCGATTAAAATACTATTGATCCAATTTAATTTGTATTTGCTAGGCTTGATTTTTCTAGTAAATTTTGTATGACTTTTCTATTAATGAATAAATCTTACTTTGTTGAAAAATCCGTAGTTGGCAATAAATTTACAACACCGAAGAATCACTAAAACCAATCACCAAAAAAAAAAGAAAAAAGAAAACATAGCTCAATAGCCAAATAAAGTCCGATAATTATCAGAGGATTCTCAAACTAAAGACGATTTGAATACCATGCGATTTCACATTATTAGTAACACCAACCACCTACATCATCTCCCAAAATTCGCGAAAATCCAACAACAAAGTTCTAGCAGTCCGTTAACATTCCACACCATTAAAACCAAACTCAAATGCAATTCCCAAACAATGCACTACAAATGACATATTCTCCACTAGAAAACGCAATTCAACATCCAATAAAAACCAAATAATTATAACAGAATACACAAACTAAGGACATAATTCTATAATTCAAAGTTGAAATAACCTGACGAGCGTGCTCGGCGACCCATTCCTTATCGATCGAAAGTGACGAAGAATCAACAGAAGATTTGGGCTTGGAAACTTTCTTCTTGTCGGCAGCCCCTTTGAGAGGATCAATGATTGAACATGGAGGATCTCCCGCATCATTTGGGGGTGTTGGTACTAAATCAAAGATGAAACCTCGATCTAATTTTGAATTAAGCTTGCCAATTACTAACCCTACCTACAAAATCAAAATTAAATTGAAATTATACATTGAATTATAATGTGATGATGCCCTAAAATTGAGGGTTTTTTAGGAGAGAGATTAGAAAACCTGAGCAGGAATTGCAGATTGAGCAAGACGATCTTCGGCTAACTGAAGGCGGGTTTCTTCTCCGACTACAGCTTTCACCATTGTTGTTCGGATCAATTTTGATTTCTGGGCGAATATTATTAGTTGCCTAAACGGGAACTTATCAGTCTATGCGGTACGGTTCTTGCTGACTGGACATTTTTTTCCAGTTCACTGAGGCCTGTTCTTTTGAACTTCTGGGGCAAAGCAGAGCAGAATCAACCGAATAGAGCAGATTAAAATTCAGCACAACAGAGCAGATTAAATTTCAACATTATTATTAATATTATTATTAATGTTATTACTATTAATGTTGTTGTTATTATTATTATTATTTTAAGAAATTATTATTATTATTTTTTTTTTTTGAAACACTATTATTATTATTATTAATTAATTAATTAATTATTAGAATTAATATTATTAATTAATATTATTATTATTAAAATTATTATTAATTATTAAAAAATTTATTATTAATAATTATTAAAATTATTATTATTATTATCATTACTATTATTATTAATTATTAAAATTATTACTATTATTAATTAATTATTAAAATTATTTTTAATATTAATAATTATTATAATGATTCAAAATAATAAATTATTATCATCAATACAATATTAATTATTATTATTGAATATTAATTATTATTGTTGTTATTATTATTTATTATTTGAAAATTAAGCAGAGCAGAGCAAATTTCTTTTGAGTAGAGCAGAGTAGAGCAAATTTGATTTGAGCAGAGTAGGGCTCAGCACAGCAAAGCAAAGCAAAGTAGAGCAGCTCTAAAGAACGGGGCCTAAGTCTGTGTTGGGCTCGGGTCACCCAACGTAACAGGGCGCACGCACACTCCACTCCATACTAGTATTATATTGTTCGCTTTGGGCGTAGCCTGCACGTATTTGTTTTTGGGCACCTTTTCAAAAGACCTCATACTATTTGAAGTATGTACCCACTTATAGGGAAGTCTTCTCTTCCTTATTTCTTTCATGTGAGACTTAGAGCTTGTTTGGTTACCACAAATTCCATGGGCAATGAAAATTCCCATGAATTTCAATTTTCATGGGTTGTTTGGTTGCCTTGTAATTTGTAAAATGTAGGCAATGACATTTCCTTGGGAAATCAAAATAATTGTACGGTACAGGAAATTTCTCACCTTGTACCCCCTTGGTCAATTACACTTCCCACATGAATATTTTGAGTGAATTTACGGTTTTAGCCCTGAAATAATTAAAATGGCGCTGCTTTTTTTTCCATTTCTCTCCTTTTCCTGTAGCTTTTGTTTCTCTATCCAAATTCCGTTACTTTTCTAGTTGTAGGCTTTTTGGGTGTTGTGACTATTATCTCTCAATCTCTCATATCTCTCCATCTATTTTCTTCCATAATCTACCAGAGAACCAAATTATAGGAATGTAATTTTTTCTTCTTCCTTGACTTGTTTATCAATTTGATTTGTAAGAACTAGTATATCTAAAATTTCATTTTTCTAAACTTGTGTAAAGGATTTGATATAGAGGCTTGTCTAAATTGGTTTAGCAAGGGTTGAATTTTGCTTTCATTATTTCTCCGGAAATCTTGGTTCATGTAAGTAAAATGGGGGGAAATTCTCTTCGGTAGACCTCTAATAATAAACATTCTCAGTGGTCAAATGCAAAAAAAGTTATTATCCTTGGTGAACCATGTTTTAAAAAGTTTTATCAATGGTAACATTAAGCAAGGTAATTAGGCATTTCTTAACCATGGTTAACCATTCTAAGTAAAAAAAAGTTGTGATGCCTAAAATACCCTCATTTTAAAATTAATTAAAAAAATAAAAAATAAAAACCACCACCCTGCCACCACCTTCGCCACCATTCCCTCTCCCCCTCCCCCTCCTACACCAAAACCGACGCCGGCACCGGCGCCTAGCTCTACCTTCACTGGTGCGCCGACCTCCCCTGGTGACGCCCCGCCTCCCCCGCCCCCACCTCCTCTCTCTCCCCCCTTTTCGACCCTTCTTATTTTCCCCACCCAATTCCCACCGCCGATCACTCTAACCACCACAAAACCGGCGCCCTTCCCCGACGACCCCCCTCCCTTGTTCGCCGGCAAAAATCCCCCAACACACTAGAAAATACCCAAACCCGTTTAGGGTTTCGAAACCAAACCCAGGAAATGGGTTTCGGTTTTTTGGTGGTTTTGGGTAGATTTCAAGGGTTTGTGGTGGTTTTGTCGGGGAGGGGGTTCGTTGGGGAGGGGTGTTGGTTTTCGTGGTGGTTTTGGGTGTGATAAGGGCCCGACGAACGGTGGTGGGGGAACTGGGAAAGAGAGGAGGTGGGGCGGGTGGTGATCGATGGGGGAAATGGGAAAGGGAGGAGGAACGGGGTCGAGGTGGGGCGTCGCTGGCCGGAGGTGGTAGAGGACAGGCGTCGCCGACTGGAGGTGGGAAGGCAAGCCGGCTGGGGGTTAGCCACCGGCAGTGGTGCTGGTGGCTAGGTGAGGGTTTGGGTTTTTTTTTCCTTTAAAAAAATCTAAGAAGGGATTAACCATAGGGTCAAATTAGTCATTACATCATTAGTTAACTATAGTTACGCTTAAAATGGCTAATTACCTTGCTCAATGTTACCATTGATAAAACTTTTTAAAACATGGTTCACCAAGGATAATAACTTTTTTTGCATTTGACCACTGAGAATGTTTGTTATTAGAGGTTTACCAAAGAGAATTTCCCTAAAATGGGTGATATAAATTATGGGGTTCTTGAATTGACAAAAAAATTATTCCAATTTGATAACCTAGGTTTTTAACTTACCCCTTTTAATTTATCTTTTAGATTAATTCTGGTAAGAATAGCATATTTCTTAATTGGAATGGAGAGCATAGCATGGATAGAGCAGAAGGAATTATTTTTTTGCAATTTTCTGTATGATTTTGCATAATCACTAAGATAATGTTGTTTCTAGTAAAAAAAAATTAAAAACGTTTTCTGGGTTCAAATTTTGGTTTCTGGAATCTTCTAGATCTTGCTTCTTTAATTATCTGTGGGTTCAATTTTGTTAAATTTCATATATAGTTGGATGGAATTGGGGTTTAACGTTTTTGATTAGCATCTAGTATAATTGATGAACAAAGGGCTTAAATTTGTTTTGGGGGTATTAATCATGAGTCCATGATTCTGGAGATACTTTGGCTCAAATTATTTGTATTTCACTATGATTAATCACAATTTCACCATGATTCTTTATTGCTAAGGATATTAAATAGCCAGCTTTAGATATATATGAATTTGGTGTATGCTTGAACTTGGGCCCCTCCAAGGAGTATATACATTCTTTGTTTGCGTAAAAAAATGTAAGGATATATATTAAGGCATGGATTTAGGAGTAAATATTTGACTACTAGAGCATATCTTAAGAGTATAATATGAAGATATTGGTATATTGTTATTTGTGAGGTTATTGCTTGATTTTACAACTGATACTTCATACTACACAGCTAAACTTGATGAATGAATCCTATAGTGTATTTCATTTGTGCTTATTTCATTTTTGTTAATGATTTTTTACATATTTCCAATCAAATGCATTTGGAATATTGTCCATTTAAGGAGCTCTTTATATGAATGAATATATTTTTTCAACTTTCTATTTTATTTCATTGTAAATTGTAAAGTAGAATTAGTATACATTTGGTGATATAAGCTTATGAAGAGCATTGTTTATATATATTTGTCAACAATCATCAACTCCTCTCATTATTTTTGAATTTTGCTATAGATAAGATGTACAATATGCCATTATATCTTTGTCTTTCATATACTCGTATATATTTTCTAGGTACGATTAAGTTTAGATATTTAATACAACCTTCCTTTGATTCTTTTTAAAATTACTCTTATGCAACTAAGACTAATATTTATTTGTTACTCAGCTATGGCTCGTATGCCTTTAAGAAAACAGAAGAAGATTGCAACAACAGGTATTGTCATTTATAGGCAATTGATGATCATGTTAATGAAAATAATGGTTGATCTCGTGTATCTTCTTACTATTTTGAACGTTAAAATTCCAACGCCCGTAACCTACTTGATAATTTTATGGAGGAAAGGGTTTATGCTAGGATTTTCAATATTAGACCAATGATCCAAGGGAGTGATGTAGCATGTTTGTATAACCTTAGAATGGATAGAGTTTGCTTTTATAAGTTCTGTGAGATGCTTAAGGATGTTGGTAAATTGCAAGGAAATAGGAATTCAAGTTTGGAAGAAGTAGTTACTTTATTCCTTTTTACACTTTCTCATGATACCAAAAATCGAAGAACTCAATTATACTTTAGAAGGAGTGGGGAGACAATTTCAAGGCACTTCAACTTAGTTTTACAAGCTCTTCTTAGATGTCATCACCATATTCTATTCAAAAAACCAGAGCCAGTGACTGAAAATTGCCAAGATGACAGGTGGAAATGGTTCAAGGTAAGTTGCACGCAACTTATAGTAATTTTTTTTAACAAGTGCATACACATATATAAACTAAATTAATAAGTGAAAAATTATTGTAGAATTGTTTAGGTGCTTTGGATGGGACACATATCAATGTTCGTGTTGGAGACAAAGATAAAGTTAGATTCAGAAATAGAAAAGGAGAGATTTCTACTAATGTCCTAGGTGTGTGTACACGAGATATGAAATTTGTGTATGTGTTACCTGGGTGGGAGGGTTCAGCACATGACAATAGAGTTCTTCGTGATGCACTTTCTTGAAAAAATCCATTAAGAGTCCCTCAAGGTAATGCGAACATCTAATTTTTCATTAATAAGTAAATTAAATATAAAGATATGTTGAAGACTAAATGGATTAAAGACCTTTTTTTTCCTAGGTAACTACTACTTCTGTGATGCTGGATATATGAACTGTGAAGGATTTTTAACACCATTTAGGGGTCAAAGATATCATTTGAGTGTTTGGAAAAATGGTTCTCAACCACTATGTGCTGAAGAGTATTTTAACATGAAGCATTCTCAAGCAAGAAATGTCATAGAAAGATGTTTTGGATTGCTGAAAATGAGGTGGGGTATTCTACGAAACACAACTTGGTATCGTCGTAAGGTCGTATGTAGGATTATTTTGGGTTGTGCTTTGGTACATAACTTCATTCGAACCTATATGAATGTCGATCCTATGGAGCATTTGATTGAAAATTATATGCAAGAAGATGCTGGTGAAAGTATTGAGGTTATGGAGACTAGCACAGCATGGAATTCTTTTAGACATGACCTAGCAACTGAGATGTATGCCTCTTGGTTGCAATCTAGGGCTGATTAAGTAGTTGTCTTGATTTTAATAATCTACCCTCGTACAACTTGTATTACGAATTTTTTTGTAAGAATACTATTATTATTAGTTGTACCATGACATGATCATTGACAGGGTAAAGTCGTATCCCCTAATCAAAAGTAATTCCTAAATCCTCTAACTAATGTAGATAGGGAAGTAGGGTCGAATCCACAGAGAAACGAGTCTTTCTATTCCTAATTAACTAATATAATCTAGATTATGAGGTAACCAATATATATATTTGAATATGAAACTAAACTACAAAGATTAAGAACAAGGAGAAAGCAATGAATGAAAGGATCTAGGGCATAGGTTCACCAATAAATAATATTACAGGGTAAAACATAATAATCAATCATCAATGCATACATTAATCAGATCATAAAAGGCTTTCGCTACGTATTACAATCACACAATTAATTTACCGGCATTAAATCTCATCTTTCGAATCTCGACTTAACCATTTATAAATTAACCTGCCTATTGAAACTAGACCTAAACATTAATTATCATATGTCGAATCTCGAATCAATATTGTTAAACTCATGCATAAAAGATCTGCGCAAATCTAGTCACAGAGCATTAAATCAATTAATCAATAGGAAATTAATCTAGCATTGACAATTAACAACAATAAGTTACCCCTTCATATTATTTATGGATCTCCATAAACCCTAGAAATAGAACTACTCACACATAATAAAAACTAAACTAATCAAAGCAATAAAACAAGACATGATCAAAGGAATAAAATAAACAACTAAGATTAAGAGAAGAGAAATCGTTACCAAATAAATCTGAAATTAAGAATAGATTAAGAACAAAGTATAAGAGAGTGAAAACTAATCTAAAAGTTAAGTAGAGAGAGAAAATCTAAGAAAGAATTAAGAAAGAGTAAAAGAAGGTAAAGAAAGGTTAAGAAAAGGTGCTAAACTTGTTTTACGGAAAAGGTATTTATACTCCGTAAGAATCCTAAACTAAAACAAACTTAAACGACGCTAATCGTCTCCTAACAATAACACGCGCTCGATCGGGCGAGGCACCGCCCGATCGGGCGCGCCTTTTTGCTCATCAGGTTCGTTTCTCGCGCCCGGTCGGGCGCGTCTCCGGGCGCCGACCTTTGCTTCCCTCGCCCGGCCGGGCGCGCCTCCGGGCGCCAGCCTCTTTGGCCGGGCGGCTCTCTTGGGCCACTCATTAGACTACGATTGGGCTCCAATTTTTCGGGCCAATCTGGGTTTCCTCTTCGGGTCTTGAATACTCGGTCCAAATGCCCCGGTATCACATATACCGAGCCCTTAATCACCGGTTCGATGGCTCTAACCGGCCCTGGGCTATAAAAACTAGTCGTATGCTCGTAATTGCTCCATAATATATCGGAAAAATGCTCCAAAAGTGCAAATCCCTACAAAAGTCAACCAAAACTACGAAAACACTAGAAAACACCAATTAGTAATAAAAGTGGCTCTAAAGAGCCAAAAACACTACTAATTATGACCAAGGGACGGGGGTAAAATACTATATAAAATAGACACATCAATCATACCAGAGCATGGTCAATTTTGTGAACAATTTTATGAATTATATATATATCTACTGTTTTTGTTTTTATGATATTTGATTTATTATTTTGAATGAGTTTTGCATACTTGCTAACTATGAAGTTATAGATGTCATTACTTATTATATACTTAAAGATCACAAATATTTTGTATGTCTCCTATAATATGTGTGCTGGACAGAGTACATGCTTTCAAATGAGTCAGTGTACTGGTCAAGGGAGCTTCAAGCAAAGTGCTGGAAGCAACTCTACCAGAAACCTGTCAAGATCGTCATTACATGAGGATCGTGCACTTGTTAATGCCCTGAATGATCTAGTCAATCTTGGTGGATGGAAAACTGACAACGGCCAATTTTTTAAATGGTGCTTATGCTAAGCTTGAAGCTCTTATGAAAGGAAAACTCCCTGGTTGTGACAAAAAAGCTAAGCCTCATACTGAGTCTCAAGTTAAGCTTTTGAGAAAGCAATACGATGCTATTATTGAAATGCTTAGCCCTAGTGCAAGTGGACTTGGGTGGAATGATGAGGGAAAGTTTGTCACATGCCCACAAACTGTTTGGGATGAATGGATTAAGGTAATATTAGAACTAATGTCCTATATTGTTTGTCTAATTCTTTAAAAAAATAATTTGACGAATGAACTTTGTTTTATCATTCTACTTGGCAGAGCCATAAGAATGCTGCAGGGTTACGGAACAAACCTTTTCCACTTTATGATGACCTAGGAAAGATTTTTGGCAAAGACAGAGCAGTGGGAAATGAAGCTGAAAGTGTGTTTGATGTGCTTGAGGAGATGGAGCAAGAAAAGAGAGGTGGAGAAGAACAAGAACTCCACTGTAATGAAGAGGAACCTAGTCCAACTTCTGAATGACCATCAGCAACACGATCTACTACCAAGACAAAGAGAGCAAGGACGAAAACCATTGAAGCCTTAAAAGACTTTTCGACCAAGCTTGCAAAAATTAGTGAAGTGATGGAAGGTGCAAGTGAACATATTGGTCGTCTTGCTTGTTGTTTTCAACATGAGTCTAATGCTGCAGAGAGAAGAGTGAAAGTGACAAGTGAAATCATGAAAATGGAGGGATTATCTCCAAATGAGGTTCTTACAGTCTCAAAGAAGATTGCTCTTAATCCTCTTGAAGTCGATTTCTTTTTCAGCCTTCCAGACGACTACAAATATGCTTATGTCCAAGTTTTGATGATTCCCAATTAAAAGAATTTTTGCAAGTATACTATGAAGAAGGGACTAGTACATAAAAGGATCATATGAGCTCTGTTAATTAGCAGGACTATTATTGTTACTTTTTGTGATGATACAGTACTATACGACACCAATATATGTGTCGGCTAATTTACTATTGTTGTTATGCTGGTTATAATATTTTGTGCAACTTACTATGATTTAAAATAGCAAGATTAAATGTAAATTTTTTGTAATGCTCGTAACGTGACATTTTATGGCTTTCATCAGGTTAACTCTTTTGTAAAGTATAATGTATCTTTTGTAAGGGAAGGAAGAAACAATACTTCATGACTCATCTTTTTAATTTGATATTGATGATTTTAGGTTGAAAAGTGATGTTTATTTTTACGCTTATGTGGACTAGTGGAGCATTTAGTTTCCATATGATTAAGTTTTGATACAGTGGATTAGATCAGTGGAGCATGAAGCTACCATGAATTTAAAAAAAATATATAAAAAAATAAAAAAAAAATTCCCAAACAAGATAGGAGAAGTTGCCATGAATGAATGATAAAAGGTAGTTAAGTTTGTTAAAATACATGGGAAATGTAGCAAGTGAACCAAACAAGATAGGGGAAGTAAAATCCTAGGAAGTTAAAATTTCCAAGTATCAACCAAACAACTTTAAGCCAATTCCTAGGAATTTCACGTAGTAATTAAATTCCCATGTATTACAAATTCCTTTGGGAAATAACTTCCCATTGCAACCAAACAAGCTCTTAGGATAAACTACCCCAATAGTCTAGATATACCAAATATACTTTGTTCACTTCATAATTTTTTTTTATTGACGGGGTTAACTTCGTAATTTCATATGTTGGATTTACTTGCTAATTTTGTGGGCTTTATTGAATTCCGGTGAAACAATATATGCGGTTAATCTTTATGTAATTAAGTGGGATAGTGTGTATGGAATTAATCAAGTGACATATGAAAGGGTTATAAAGGTGAATAGTGAATTTGATGTTGTCATTAAATTTGAGTTTAATATAACACATACACCTTCATCAACAATAGTGTCATTGGCATACAAAAGGTTGCACAAACCACTATCGAAAGTACGAATACATTTGTAGTACTTAGTTCAGTGTTCCATGGTGTCTTCTTTGGTGGGCAAAAAACCAACTAGAGACGTAACATAGGATATAAAGAGAGTTATCTGAACCATAGGCAATTAGGCACCATCATCAGTATTTTCTTCAATGCGGTTGTTTTCCAGTTGAAGTGAATATTCAAGTGAAACAATGGATCGAACGACATACATGAAAATTATTGGTAACATGATCTAACTTTGAAGAGAAATACAGATTTAATATGAAGAATGTTGAGAAGAGCAGAGAAATAAAGCAGGGAAAGTTTCAGTCTTTTTCTATTTCATTCTTGTTCTGAAATCATCACTGCGTACATCACAATTATTCCCTTTATATACATCAGCACACCAATCCCTAGGAGGATTACCCTAATACACGGAAAAGGACAGATGGCTGTCTCAACCAGTCAAAGGAAAAATAACAGAAGAAAACAAATTAAAGGAAAAATAAGGAGCAGAAAAGAAAGAAAAATAACTAAGAAGAAAGATAACCCCCTTTCATCACTCCCCCTCAAGCTAGGTGTGAGAGAATCGAACACCAAGCTTGGGAAGTAAGAGCTGCTGTTGAGAAATAGTGAATGTCTTGGTGAATATGTCAGCCAATTGCTCTCCTGAAGGGGTGTATTGAGTTTTGATGCAACCTTCATTAATTTTGTCTCTAATGAAGTGACAATCAACTTCAATGTGTTTAGTCCTTTCGTGGTGGACTGGATTGGCAGCTATGGATAATGCTGCCTTGTTGTCACAATTCAAAATTACAGGACCAAGATTCTTCAGCCCCAAATCTTTCAACAATTGAGTGAGCGGAGGATTTAGCAATTGTTGTTTGCTTCTTGGATTTCCATGAGATCGCTGAGGAGCCTAGTAGGACACAGAACCCAGTTGTTGATCTTCTTGACATAGGACACCCTGCCCAGTTGTTGTCAGTATAAGCTGTGAGGAGAGCAGCAGATTTAGAAGCTAATAAGACTCCTTGTCCAGGAGCATAATTGATATATCTGAGCACCCTTTTTGCAGCTTGCATGTGACTTGTAGTCGGTTTGTGCATAAACTGACTTAAAATATGAACAACATAGGCTATGTCTGATCTGGTAATGGTCAAGTATATGAGTTTCCCCACTAATCTTTGGTACTCAGTTGGTTCTGATAAAGGATCCCCCAGCTCTGGTGTCAATTTTGTGTGAGCTTCCATAGGTACTCTAACAACCCTAGATTTATGCATACCATATTCCTTTATCAAGTCATGAGCATACTTCTTTTGAGATAGAAAAATACCTTGTTCTGTTCTGTCAGCTTCTATGCCCAGAAAATACCTAAGAGCTCCCATGTCTTTCATGTGGAAGGTGGATGAAAGAAAGGCTTTAACCTTTTGTATTGATGTATGATCATTCCCTGCTATCAGAAGGTCATCGACATAGACTAAGACAATCACCAAACTCTCCCCCTCACTTCGAGTAAATAAAGAGTAATCTATTTTGGATTGAATAAATCCATAGTCTTTCAAGACTGTGGATAGTTTAAAGAACCATTTCCTGGGTGCCTGCTTCAAGCCATACAGTGATTTCTTCAATTTGCACACTAGTTGCTTCTTGTTTGTGCTCTGGTGCTTCACAATGCTGTTTACATGAACCCTACTATTCCATCCTGTGTAGCCTACTGTGAGAGTCATGTACACATCTTCAATGAGATCTCCATGTAAAAAGGCATTTTTGACATCCATTTGGCATACTTCCCAATTCTCCATAGCAGCTACAGCTAGAATTGATCTTACAGTTGTCATCTTAGCAACTGGAGCAAACGTTTCCTCATAGTCTATTCCATATCTCTGTCTGCACCCCAATATCACAAGTCTAGCTTTATTTCTTTCAACACTTCCATCTGGGTTGTACTTTGTCTTATACAACCATTTGCACCCCATGGCCTTTTTTCCACTTGGTAACTCAGCCATCTCCCATGTGTCATTGCTTTCCAGTGCTTGCAACTCCTCATTCATGGCAGCAACCCATTTTTCATTTTTAACTGCTTCTTTAAAATGCACAGGGTCTTGAATCTTCTCAGCTTGGCTCAAATAAGCAACAAATTCAGGTCTCACCGGTGTCATTACAAAGTTCACCACTGGAGCAGCATTCACTTCAGCTTCTCTTCTTTGTGTTTTTCTTCTCTTCACACCCACTCTGCGATCATATCCCATCAGCCACTTTGGTGATCTATGTGGCCTGGTTGATCTTCTTAAATGAGTTTCAGGAGGGGTTTGCTGAGTATCATGATGAGACTCTTAAGTGTATGTAGGTTAATCTGGAGTGTCTGGAATTGTTTCAGTGATGATTTCTTTATATTGTTGAGCATCAGGATCTTCTGTCTCATGATTCAAAACTGGATCATTTTCAGTTTCCTCATCATAAACCGATATTTGATCCATATCAGGTGCTAATTGGCCACTTTCATGACCACCATCATGACTCAACTCATGCATGGAGATCGGTAGAGGTGTGTTGTAACTGCCCGTGCTGTTGGCTTTGTTAAATGGGAAAATATGCTTGTAGAATTTCACATGTCTAGACACAAAGCATTGCATATTCAACAAATTCATCACCTTATAACCCTTGGTGTCTTGTGGATATCCCAGGAAAACACATGGTACACCTCTGGGTTTGAATTTGTCACCCATCAAATTTGGGTTATAAGCAATAGCAAGACAACCAAATGCTTTCATACATGCATAATTCGGGTTCTATCCAAAAATCAATTCATATGGAGTTTTATTTCCTCGCACTGAATTAGGAAACCTATTTATGATATAGGTTGTTGTTAACACACAATCACCCCAGTACCTCAGGGCTAAGCCTACTTGAAATCTTAAAGCCCTAGCCATTTCAAGCACATTTCTATGCTTTCTTTCAACTCTGCCATTCTGCTGCGGTCTGTCAACACAAGATTTTTGATGTCTAATGCCCAGATTCCCAAAGTACTCTCTGCACTTAGTATCATCAAATTCTAACGCATTATCAGACTTAATAATTTTTACAGCTGCATCGAATTGATTTTTTGCAAACAACATAAACTTCCTAATAGCACTTTAAGCTTCAGATTTTGATTTCAGCGGCTGAACCCAAGTGGCTCTAGAGTAATCATCAACAATAGTGGGAAAATATTTATTATTTCCTCGAGCAGCCACCTTATATGGCCCCCATATATCAATATGTATCAATTCAAACACAGATTTGGCACAAGCATCACTCACATGATAAGGAAGTTTAGTAAATCTAGCCATTGGACAGATTAAGCAAATTGAATTGTTCTTACATCTTCCTGAGACACACCCAATTTTAACAAGTTTCTCAAATGGAGCATGCCCCAGCCTATTATGCCACAAAGTACACTAATCTACACTAGCTACATTACATTCAGCAAAATTCCTTTTTTCAGAATCACTAGTTCTTCTTTCGAGCCATTATTTCTTTTCACCTCTGCATTCTTCTTCTTGCTTGCAAAATCAAGATTATCATTCATCAGATAGTATAGTCCATGGCTAGCTCTCCCAAGTGCCCTAGTTTTCAGAGTGACTGAGTCCTGAATAACACACAATTCAGGTTGGAATTCAACAATGTACTTTTCATCTCTCACCAATTTATGTATTGACAGAAGATTGTGCTTAAATTCAGGTACACACAGTACATTTTTAAGATGCAGGCCATTTTTTAACAAAACATTGCCTATGTGAGTTATTTTTGCAGTCCCACCATTTGGCAAATTAATTTTTGTGTTCCCTTTCACAGGTACAAATTCATCAAGCAATTTATCATCAGAAATCATATGATCACTTGCCCCTGAGTCCAATATCCATTCATTCATACTACTAGAAGCATTGTTACAATTAATCATACCTGCAAATCCAGACTCTATCTCTTCTTCAGTGCCATAGCCTGTCTTAGAGCTTGATGGCACCAGCTTTAGTAACTGCTCCAACTGCTGAGCTGTGATAGATACACTCTCTTCCTGAGTCTGAGCATTAGCTGCAGTTTTTTTGACCATTGAATGATTTTCTTTTGTTCCATTTTGCTCCTGAGTTGCCTTCCTTTCCTTTCTGCCTCTGCTGCTTTTTGTACTGAGGATGCCATGAAGGATATGCTATCACCTTCCAACAGTGTTCAGCAGTGTGAGATTTGTTACCACACACTGAATATCCTTCCTCATTTCCTCCTTTCCCATACATAACAGTAGGTGGTTCAGGATCTGGTTTTCCTCCTCCCTTCAGGGTTTCACGTTGAGATTCTTCTTGTTGTATTTGAGCACAAGCAAGTTCCACAGTTGGTAGAGGGGATTGCATAAGAATCTGACTTCTCAATGCAGTATAGTCTTCATCCAAACCATTGAGAAATTGAAAAAGATGTTGTTCATCCTTCTGCTGATTGAGAGCACTCACAAAAGCATTCACCTCACTGTTCATCTCAGTTATTGGTGGTAGTAAGTTCAGCCCTTCAATCTCCTCCCAGAGAGAACTCATCTCAGTATAATAGTCACTCAGACTTCGACCATTTTGTTTCAGGTCATAGACATCTCTGCACAACTTGTATTTTCTAGCTCCATTGGTCTGAGAAAATCTAATTTCCATTTTCTTCCACACATCTCTTGCAGTGTTTAAGAACAACACAGACCTTTTGATGGAGTCACTCATGCATGACATCAGCTAAGCAATCACCATATTGTTGCAGGTATCCCACTGATCTGCTTTCACTTCATCTTCAGCATCCTTCTTCACTAATCCAGTTACAAATCCCAACTTTCTCTTAGAGGCCAGCACTATCTCCATAGATCTTCTCCACTCTTTGTAGTTTGCAGCTCCAGTCAGCTTATCAACAGATACCGAGTTATGACCATCACCTGGATGCAGATACAGAGGATTCTGCATATCCGCAAGAGAGATCTTTGACATCTTGAAGAACAAAAGCTAAAATCTTGAAGCTTTGAGAAGGAAAGAAGGGAGAAGGCAGAAAGACCGAGACTTTAAGGGAAATCTGGAAAAAAATGCGTGAAATTTTTGCCAAAATTAGCAACCTGGCTCTGATACCATGAAGAGAAAGATAGATTTAATATGAAGAATGTTGAGAAGAGCAGAGAAATAAAGCAGGGAAAGTTTCAGTCTTTTTCTATTTCATTCTTGTTCTGAAATCATCACTGTGTACATCACAATCATTCCCTTTATATACATCAGCACACCAATCCCTAGGAGGATTACCCTA
Organism: Chenopodium quinoa; assembly: GCF_001683475.1. Classification (NCBI taxonomy): domain Eukaryota; kingdom Viridiplantae; phylum Streptophyta; class Magnoliopsida; order Caryophyllales; family Amaranthaceae; genus Chenopodium; species Chenopodium quinoa. The sequence continues at coordinate 916,124 of NW_018743937.1, forward strand.
TTACACGGAAAAGGACAGCTGGCTGTCTCAACCAGTCAAAGGAAAAATAACAGAAGAAAACAAATTAAAGGAAAAATAAGGAGCAGGAAAGAAAGAAAAATAACTAAGAAGAAAGATGAAGAAAGATAACCCCCTTTCATCAAACTTATGAGTTGAACATTGCATAATTGCTAACATCTCTGCAATTTCGCTTTCTTAACCAAAAAAAATGAAATCTGTTCACCAAAAATATTCTATTAATATGAAATGTAAATAATAAATCAACTAATTTTGTGGCATTTTGAGTGAGATAGTTCAAATCTTGGCCCCTTAAATATTTTTCAAAATCAAACGCTCAATTATATCATGTGTAAAAATGATAAGAGATTTTAGCATCCTCAAGATACAATGTCCAACAAATTGTCCTCCATTTAGGGATTTGTTAGTTTACAAGTTATAACCAACCATAGTCTTCATAGGCAACGAACAAAAAATTTCCTTGATTAGCTTCCCGTTCATTGATTTTGCTATTTGTATTTTACTTGTGTCAAAAAAAATAAAGGGTATAGGTACAGGACTACAGGCTACAGGAGAAATGAAGTTCATAACATCCATGAACGTGTATTTACGACTGCTAGATACATATGAAAAAAGCGTCTTGATCAAAGCCTTGATTTAGAAGCCAAGCCTGGCTTGACACAAAAAGGTTTCCAAAGCCTGAATGAATCTTGAGCGGTACACTAATGGCGATGCACATATCTTACTCCTTTGAGGCACAACTTCCGGGTTTTGCAGGCTTAATATTTGCCTTTGTGAACCAAGTGGTATACAGAAATTGCTTATGAGGCCCAACATGGTTACAAATCATTTTAAGTTTTTGTCTCTCTCGCATCCACCTCATAACTGTTTTCATGTGCGTCTTGCTTGTTAGTTCCTTCAAACCAACTTCCTGAAAGGTATTACAGCTTGGTTAAAACGAGTTGCTAGTATTCCTTTTTCCATACATACATAAATAAATAATGAACAAAACAAATATGGAGTACTTTGTACAATCTAGTAGCTAGAGAGCATATTCTCAAACCCTTTCAGGATATATCACTTACTCAAATCCCAGTCTATAAAAGACACTTTTAAATGTTTAAGCAAACACATGATTATTCAAACTACTAAATTAACACTTTAAACATAAACTATGAATAATCAACACTCTGAAATTACACAAAAATCTTATTAGCAATCACATAATAGAAACTTGAGAATGAAGATTGAACTTAGGAAATGGTGAACCATGAGCTCCTCAACTGCCCAAGTAATTGTGTTCACAATCCACATGAAAAAAGATTCGTGATTATGGAAGCTAGAAGGCAATGCTCAAATAGTTAGCTATCAAACTTTTGACAAAATTTCATTAGATGATAAACCAATAAGACAATAATTAGATACCAAAGTAAAAAGATAATAATCAAACATTACTCATTCAGACAAATTGTGTTAAAAGTGCCTGAAAGTTACAGCAACAGATCTAGAGCAGCCAAACAAGCCATGATCCTTATCTTGAAAATACGAAGTAACCTTACAACAGCATCAGAACTTGGAACAATGAAAACATTATGGACAAGCTTTAAATCTTTAAAATGTTTGTAACGATTTCCACTTTTAGAATGCATCAAAATCTCCAATCATATAACAGAACTATGTTAAAATTACAGCAGCCAATGCTCCCTAATCAATCAGAACACCAAATTAGGCACACATGCCACACAACAAAGAAAACAAGAAAAAATTTCAGGTTTGAGGCAAGATTTCTTATACAATGTACAAGCCGATTCTATAGACACACATATATGATCAAAATATACACGATTAGTAACAGCTTTAGCATCGAAAATCTAAATCACCAACAATTTAGAGCATCGAAGCAAGGGAAAATTGATATATTTAGCCTTATAGTATCAAATTTAGCTTCCACTGCTTCTTCAAGAGTAGGGCAGTCCTCCCTCCACCCGAAACCGTTATTTACACAGATTGACGGTGTAATTTGAACTATTAACGTGACAATGTTGTAGATTATACAGAAAATCAACACTAAAATATTGGACTTGATCAGCCCTCATTTCACCTCATGTATACGCCTAATTGGACCTGATCAACCTTTATTAGACAAGCCAAGAAACTTATTTTTTTTATTTTATCTTGGTGAAATCTTAGAAATATCGTTTTTCTGTGAAATTATAGACTTTAATTCACTTCAAAATCACAACAAAAGCCGCTGAAAACCAACAATTCTTAGTTACAAAATTAACATCCCAAAATCAAATAAATTAACTCCCAAAAGCAAAAAAATGATCAGCAATTCAATTGTATGAAGAAAGCATTACATACTATTAATCAAATAATGAACAAAATTATCACGAAATCAACGATTAATCAGCAATTACATTCACATAGTAACAAAAATAGTCCAATAATCTTATATTATCCCGAAATAACCATCAAATGATTAGCATTCGATGAAAAAAGTAATTGAAAAAAGAGGGAGAGAGAGGAACCTGAAGTCGTTCCCAGGTTTGAGCGATAGTGAGAGGACCGTGGTCCTTGAGGATGTCAAAGATGGCGCGGGTAATGGTTTGATTTTGTTCTGGTTGTTGAGATTTGAGTTCGACTGGTTTCATTTTTGGCTTTGGTTTCTTGGCAATCAATAACCTTATTGCTGTTCCAAACACCATTTTCAGGTCTTTTTCAAGCTTCTTCAACTACTTCGGGGTTGGGGTTGGGGTTGGGGTGTCTAATGTCTATATGATGCTTGTGTGAATGTATGTGACACTAAACCCCGGGGCTTTGCAACTTGCAAGGTCCCAAGCCAAGGGGCAAGGGGTATAATAGTAAATTTATCCCATAATTTACACAAGTGTTAACGACGATAGCCATGAATTCTGGGTATCCGCAATTAGAACCGGAATCATAATTATCTAAGCTTCTCTATTAAGAAGTTGGAAGCGATACATGCCAACTTGCCAAGGTAAACTAATTATTAGCAACTGAATTTATTGAGCCATTTACTTACTCGGAATGGTTGAAAATATTGTTACGATTAAAAAAAAAAAAAAAACCCATCAGGAAAATGGCAAATGTGATGGGTTTCATGTACTTCTGGACGTGTCATAATCTGACTCAAACTACACTATTTAGATCTTTCGATAATCCGTATTAAAGTCAATTACATCACCTAAAACTATGTGGCAGTCAAAACATGATACTAAAAAGCCGATGGAGTAATATTGTACACATGACGAAATACTAAGTTGACCTTATTTTTATGTACTTAAATATAAATGAAAATTATTATATTTATATATATGAAAAAAAATTATGGATGAGAAGATTCGAACACTCGACATCTTAGAAGAAACGTTAGTGTTTAACCATAATCTAGGCTAATTGTCATTTATGCTTCAACATTGAACACTATATATATTATAGCATAAAGTATTGAAGACACATATACTACATACAAACTTTTAGAATGCTCTTAAAAATTAGCAGTTGCACAATTACAAAAGTAGTAACCTAGGACAACGTTGGGCTCTCGCTACTCACTAGTAAGCATTTAAAACACTCTTGAAAATTGTTTAAATTTAGAAAATAATTCTGTTATTTCGAATGACATACTACAAGAGGGGGGTGAATTGTAGTATGTTCCTAGTGCCTACTTTTCGCGGAATATAAAATTGATTGTTGTTAGGAACTTAGACAATATATGCAAAGCGGATTTTACGAGGAAACCATCCAGGGCCCAACTGGAAGTAAAACCTCGACCCTCCAAGGGATTTCAACACAACCACTTCACTATAATAGGTAGGGATGGCAACGGGTCGGATCTGGATCGGTCCGGATGGAC